>NC_141538.1:119450000-119807500 GCF_021556685.1 Rattus norvegicus | reverse complement strand
TTAAGTGTCACTAGAGCATACAGAACAGGGCAACGATGCTATAGTGTGCATGTTACCTTATGCATAATGGAATTTGAATTCAGAGCTGTGCACTCCAATCCTATTCTGGGACTAGCTGTGTCTTAGTCCTGTAACCATAACAACAGACTAACTTCTCTAGCTAGGTCCCCAAGGCCTTCCTGGTGGCTCTCATATCCATCTTTCCGGGTGTGGGTGCGAGATAAATCTAAAGACTGATTTAAAGATCCTATCTATCGGGATTCCCCAAAATGCTGCATGAGGCATCATGAGGCTGTATTATGGCATTTGGTAATCATTAACAAGTGTGAGAGATTATATTGACAAAATACAAAACGTTACCATATTCCTGTGACTAGACAGTAGCAGGGTGCGGCTGGAGAGATGGCCCAGGGGCTAGAAGTGCTTGCTGCCCTGCAGAGGGGGATCAGTTCTTAGTACCCCATGGCAGCTCACAACCGACAACTCCAGTTCCAGGAAATTGAGTGCCCTCTTCTGGCCTCTGTAGACATCATGCATGCACATAGCACATGCACATACATGTAGGCAAACACTCACACCTATAAAAAAGTAAATAAATATTTTTTTTAAAAATAGCATCAAGTACTATCACAGTAGCTAGTATATTAAAATTACATTCCAAGCCAATGTAACAAGCTTGTCATGTGTCATATACCCCAACATGCAGCCCTTTGAGGTGACACTATTATCACCCGCAATGAGGAGATAAGGAAACCAGTGTTTACAGTGATTGACTGCACCGTCTTTCCACAGAATTTCTAGGTGCCAGAGGCCACATCAGAACTCAGACCTGTTTCATTCTTCATATGTCCAGATGGGCCAAATTCTTGTCTTTCTCCCACAAACCTCAATATTTTAATATTTGAAAATATAATATGTCTCAGTTCCTATTTCTCCTTTATTTAATTTTAAACAGGACTTGAAATGCTATACAAAGCAATGGCCTGCATTATTTTTTTATTCTAAGTACCATATGACCGGGCCCATTATAGTCAGGGGAAGTAGGGACCAGCATTGCCTTCAGGGGTGGGAGAGGGAGGCACAGAACCTAGTGCTTGAACTTGCTGGTAATGTACCCAGGACCAGTGTCTGGGTCTCTAACTTCCAAGTTGAGTATTTTCTACATTCCCTCTTGGGAAGGGTGTGAAGAAATGCTCTGAGCCTGACCCATTAGCCAAATCGGTATACAAGGAAAAGCATATGTACTGAGCAGAAAACATCACTAAGGATTTTAGTGAAGTTTTATATTTTAACTTATTTAACAAAGTTGCTCTCAGCAAATGGCCTATGTCCATCCTTCACACACCCGGCAAGAGCTTAGTGCATAACAAGCATTCAGTATGTCTGTTCAAGGAGGTAAGCATTTATAGTTTGCAGGAGTCTCTCTTCTCTATTTTTCTAGAGAGGGGAGTGGAAAGAAGGTAGGTCGAAGGGGCAGAGAGGGAGGGAGAGGAGAGAGAGAGACAGGGACAGAGAGAAGCAGAGGAAGAGAAACAGAGACAGAGACACAGGACTGTAAACAGCCCCCAGGATGTAATGATCTGGACTGGCCCAACTTTGCTAAACTTTAAAGTTATTCCAACTGAGAAAAATGCAGCATCCTGACTTGGGATGATGCTCCCTAGTGAAATGCCCCTGTATTTCACTACTTCACCAGGTCAGGCATTGCTAATGGATCACAGCAGTTTCCCTGCTGATCCCACACAAGGCCTCCAGTGTCCTAGGGTGCCTTGCTCCCAGCAACTCCCAGGAACTTAGCAGAATTGATGCATATACTGAAATCTACTTGTCACCCCTGAAGGATTATAAAGGCATGCCTCTGTGACCCTTGTGGACCCTGAACCACTTTAAGCTGTTTGTTTACTTTTTTGACTCGAAATGTTCAAGAGGTTGTGATCTCTAAAGCTATTCTTTGGGACCATTCTGATGGAGGCCTTCCTGTGGGGTCTGAATGTTTCATTCAGAGGATGTGAACCCCCTTAGATACTTTTATGAATAGTCTTGGTACTATTGCTCAGAATTAGTTAAAACAGCCTTGCCCCTGGAAAGTTTGAAACAAAATAATCCTAAAGTTGGTCTGGGTCCTACAACTGCCTTTTCTACCCACACAGGGCTAAGAAGAAGAAGATCTCTGGCACAAACCTCTGTACATTCTAAGACTCAAAGAAACCTTGACTTCAAACTGGTAGTTGAAGAAATTGGGAAACCTCTTTGCTTACAACCAAGGCAGGCCACGTGTACACGATTAGTTAAGCATTCCTAAAGTAAACATTTATAGCGTATCAGGATATCGAAACAGAACTTTTGGTAACTATAGGTTACACCATACTTAATATGGTCACATATGCTAAACTTTTAGACAGTGCAATACCATCGACCCCTTGCACTGATTAAAATTAAAGCAAAACCTTTTTAAGAATGTTCGTAATGGAGGGAAACTGTTAAACGGGCAGCAAAAAAAAAAAAAAAAAAAAGAAAAGAAAAGAAACACCTGATGGTCAAATGTTGTCCTGGCTCCATACTGTGTCACTATAAGTGTCATTATTCAGACCAAGTGTCTACTGAGAGAAAGACGTTTAAATGATAACCGCTAAGCAGTACAAGAGCTCGTCTCTAACAGCCTGGATGGGAACGGCAACGCGGGGACTACTTGAACAAAAGGAAGAGCATCCAGATTCCCACGCACAGAGAGGTTGAAGACTTTCACCAGCCCTTAGGCCAGCCAGATGGCACAGCAAGCGGGAGAAGGTGCTCAGACCAACCCCGATGAGCTGCATTCATTCCCTGAAACCGACATGGCCGGAGGCCAGAACGGATTCCCGCGAGTTGTCCTGAGCGTCCACAGAGTGTAGCTAAGTCGGGTGAATGTCCACGTGCTGCTGCCGCTGTTCTTCAGGGAGCAGACAAGCTTACTCCGCCCAAGCCTCGGAACCCGAGGAGAACGATGGACGCTCCTAGGTACAGCCGAGCCCGCCGGCAGAGAGGAAGGAGCCGATCGTGCATGCTTTTGCTTGTTGTTTGTCTTAGACAGGTTCTTGCTGTGTGGCACAAGTTGGCCTCGATGTTGATTTTCCCTGCCCCTCCCTCCTGAGGGCCGAGATTACAAGCATACGCCACTCTGTTGTTCCATCATTTTATTTTTCAAATGCCAAACATATTGAACAGATTTCCTAGAATCAGAGTAACCTCCATGAGCCATAAGGAAGAAAAACCTTGGACTTCAGACACGATTGCTTAAAAAATGTATGAGGTCAAATACATGTCCGTCATATTGACCATCCAGTGCATGCTTAGGTGCTGGGCACTTTTCTGAGCATTTCCCACAATAATCCCGGAAGGCTGACACTCAGGAGTGAAGAGAATGGAGCATAGCGGGTGGCACACTTACCCCAAGGTGCTCTCTGGCCTCCAGCAGCATGCTCTACTGAACGTACATTCCCGTTTTGTTCTGTTCCAATGGGAAAAGAGAGCCATGACCTTTCTTCCCTCAGCCTGCAAACTAGGATGAGAAGGAATGTCCCCTCCCATCATCCAAAGTCAGTTAATTCTGCTTTAAAGCCAAGACAGAGCTAGGCCATCCCTGACACAGTCTTTGAAAGCTGCATTAGCAAAGCCTGTGACAACCTAAATAAAAACAATGACCTTGCCTTTCACACACTTATCCCGAGCCTGGCTCGTACAGTTCTGATGGGGGAAGAGATGTGACAGGCAAACGAAGCTGATGCAGACCATCAGGCACCGCCATCAGTGTTGGCCACCCTTCCTTCATTCCATGGAAGGTTTCTGAGGTCTGCTACCCTATGCCTCTTGATGCCGCACAGTCCCTGGATAAGTCACACCTCTGTCTAACTTGACCAGATAAAAGTCATCCTTTCGACAGGTACCGACACGTTAGCACTCACTGACTTCAGCACCGTGAAGCTCCCATGATGAAAGTTCATTTACAAGTAGGCACACACACACAGCCACACCAGATAGGACTAGACCGCCACTGTGGGAGTTCCTGTGTGGTTGGTTTGCATGTTATCAAGCCACCCATCTGATCTCTAAGGACAGCCTTGCTGACACCGTCTGACCTGGGTTGACAATCTGGATAGAAATTGTAGGGTTGGCTATTGAATGGCTGTGACTTTTACCAGCACTGCTTTTGGGCCTCAAATCAATTCTCTCTGTTTACAGACCATTTCACAGCCCTTTACCTGCAACATCACTGGTGTCAGCCTCATAAATACTTAGGTGTATATAATGCTTGAATTAGCATAATAGTCTAGGCTCGAAGCTCTTAGCCCAAAGAAGGACACGTCAACACACTCTCTTCACTTAAGCAATTAAGAGCCATTATGCTGCTTCAGTGGAAATATCATCAAGGTTAAAGACAATCCCAAACAGCCCTCTCACCTTTTTATTCCGAGTCTAATAAATGAGCCATAGAAATTGAAATGTTAGTAAACACTCCTAGTTGCAAGCTCTTTCCGGACCATGCTTAATCAGATCCTCGGTCAGCAGTCATTTGCAATAGATTTAGAAGCGTGTATATTGAATTGTTCATTTACCGCAAGAAAATTGAGTTTACTGGTTTAATTTCCAAGTCACAGTGGACACCTAATGCATCTTTTGCCAGATTTAAAATTTTCTCAGCACTAAGTTACATAAAAATATTCCTGCACTGTATTCCTGGCTACAGTAGCTATATTTCTGAATGTGATGATGATGTTGTGGCTTTTAAGTGTTTATCATTTGTGTGTGTGTGTGTGTGTGTGTGTGTGTGTGTGTGTATGTGGTGTGTGGGTGTATGTGTGTATATATATATATATTGTGTGTAGTGTGTGTGTATATATATATTGTGTGTAGTGTGTGTGTATATATAGTATGTGTGTGTATATATATATTGTGTAGTGTGTGTAGTGTGTGTGTGTATATATATTGTGTGTAGTGTGTGTGTGTATATTATGTGTGTAGTGTGTGTGTATATATATATTGTGTGTAGTGTGTGTATATATATATTGTGTGTGTGTAGTGTGTGTGTGTGTATATATATATATATAGTGTGTGTGTCTGTGTGTGGTGTGTGTGTAGTGTGTGTATATTGTGTGTGTAGTGTGTGTGTATATATATATATTGTGTGTAGTGTGTGTGTATATATATATTGTGTGTGTGTAGTGTGTGATGTGTGTGTGTGTGAATGTGTGTATGGTGTGTGTGTGTGTGTGTGTGTGTGTGTGTGTGTACTCACACATGCAGAAGCCAAGGCACAACCTTGATGAGGTAGCTCTTGCCTTTCACGTGCGTTCTGGTGATCAAGCTCAGGTCATCAGATTTGCTAGGCAAGCTCTTTGGCCCAGCAAGCCACCTCACCATTTCTGTTTTGAGTTTAGAACAGGATATTTCCCATGTCGTTCCACATCGCTTTCTTATAACATTTTTCAAATGACATTACTGAATTATAATTTGCATCTAATACTTAATGTTAGGTATACAGTTTTATAAATTTTGGCAAATGCATACAGCTGAGCAATTACCATTCTAGTCAATATCCCAGGACTCGGGGTGGGGGGCAGCTCGTATAGTGGACCCCTTCCCTACTCATGGTAGGGATCTATTGGCCTTTGATCAGTGGCTTTACTTTTTTAGTACTTCGAATAACTAGATTCACACAGCACCCAGTGTTGCATGCTTGCCTTCTGTTTCTTTATATCTTTTCTCTCCATAGTAGCCATAGAGAGCAATGCTGTGGGAAACATGGGTTGGATGGAGTCTAGCACGGGGCTAGCTTTTGAATTCCCCTGGCTGTAATTTCCACTTCTACAGAATAGAAGACTCCACAGAGTTGATAGGAGGTCTGAATAAATCAGTGAAGCCGTCCTTAGATAAGGCTCCACGGGTGTTAGGTCCTTGCTCTGCCCAGCCTCTAACTCACCACTTGCTGCCCACCATGGCACCCACTACCATGCCTGGTTCCAGTAACTGCCAAAAGGGCACAGGGACTTCTTCAGGCTTTGACAGTAGTCTGTATCTTGTCTGTAATGGTGATTACACAACTGGATACATTTATCAAAATGAATCAACTACACACTTTCAACTGAATAAAATCTAATTACATGATACATTATATTATAATAAATTATATTATTAATTATATTGTATAATAAATAATGTTATGTTAAAAGTGGGTTTTGTAGAAATTGAAAACTACTGAGTATGGGAAGTGCTTGGGAATATCCCTGGAGACAAGTGACATGATGAGAAATAACCTTGGCCCTTGGCTTCATCAACAGAGCTTGTTGCTGCGGTCTAGAAAGGGTCAGAGTCTTCTCCTCCCACACAGTCAGCAAACGCATGCAAGCAGGGAGTGCTGCCTACACATCACTCTTTGTTGACTCTTTAAAAAGGGTTCCTTTGGGTTCTTTTTTACATTTATTTATTCAGTGGGGGGGCATGTATGTAGGTCAGGGGATAACTTTGTGGAGTCAGTTCTCTCTTTCTACCATGTGGGTTTAGGGATCAACTCATAAGTCTCGGTGTCGAGAGCCTTTGCCTGCTGAAACATCTCCCTGGCCTGCGTGTTGACTTTTTAAGATCAAAAAAGCAGTTGGGCAATGTCTGCGTAAGTAGTGTGAGAATACCCAGGTGTGGGTAAAAAAGAAAATGCAATAAACGGCCACCGAATTCGCCATTTTGAACCATCATCGGCTTCAGCATGTCCACTTACATACACAAGAAAACCTCAGTCAAAATCAATCATTCCGGTGACGGCAGTGGAGGAACGTACCTGCGATTCCAGTGCTCAGGGGGCTGGGGCTCTGGATCTCGAACTCCCAGCCAGCCAGGGATACATGTTAAATCCAAGGTGGTATTGGACTGCCAGTGAGAACCTGTCTCAAATGCAAACAAACAAACACAACAAAAACAAAACACAGGGTCTGGGGAGGTAGCTGAGCCGCCAAGCACTTGCCTGGCCTGTGCAAATTCAGACTCGGCGGCTTCATTCCCAGTTCTGGAAAAAGAAAGGTTGATTAACCTTTAACTGAAATACTATTTTCCTTGGGACACTGTCTCCAGATGTCACTGGCATTCTGTTCCCAGTCTGAGTTAGGCGTTCACTCTCCCTGGTACCACCTTCCCTGGACTTGGCTACAAACACATTTTAGTTATTGTCTGTGTATCTGTCCTCTTCAGACTGCAGTTCTTGGAGATAAAGTCCTTTTGGCTTATTTGTACTCTGATGTTCTAGTCTGACTTGAGTGCAGTCTCTGTGGTCAAACAGACAAAATCTGATTTTCAGCTCATCCCAATTCAGCGTCCCCATTGTCTGTGGGGGCTACACAGATCGCTTAGATCTTCAGGTTCTCCCCAGCAAACTCACTGCAACAATGGTCCCCAGTCATAGGATCGTTTCAGTATTACATTAAGTAGACTCTGGCACCATGACTCGTGTATGACAGTCCCTCCAAATGCCTGCCAGTACACTGGCCTTACTATTACTGCACAAGGCCTGTCCCTCTGATCTCCAGGCGTTACGTGTTCTGCTCGCTCCTCTAACACACTATCTGTGCTACAGCTACGGGGTAGCAAAGGAGAGCAACAGTTTTGAGCCCAAGTGACATGAGTTTTAATTTCTTTTATTGAATTTTTTATTTACATTTCAAATGTTATCCCCTTTCCTGATTTCCCCTCTAGAAACCCACTATCCCATTTCCCCTCCCCCTGCTCCACCACTCACCCACTCCCTCCCACCTCTCCACCCTGACATTCCCCTACACTGGGGCATTGAGCCTTGACAGGACCAAGGGCCTCTCCTCCTATTGATGCCCAACAAGGCCGTCCTCTGCTCCCTATGCAGCTGGAGCCATAAGTCCATCACTGTGTTCTCTTGGGATGGCGGTTTAGTCCCTGGGAGCTCTGGGGGAAACATAACAACAGAAACTGAGGAAATTCAAAACATCACCAGATCCTACTTCAAAAGCCTGTGCTCAACAAAACTGGAAAATCTGGAGGAAAAGAACAATTTTCTAGACAGATACCAGGTACCAAAGTTAAATCAGGATCAGATAAACAATCTAAACAGTCCCATAACTACTAAAGAAATAGAAGCAGTCATTAAAAGTCTCCCAACCAAAAAAAAAAAAAAAAAAAAAAAAAAAAAAGAAAAGAAAAAAAACCAGGATCAGATGGGTTCAGTGCAGAATTCTTTCAGACCTTCATAGAAGACCTCATACCAATATTATCCAAACTATTCCACAAAATTGAAACAGATGGAGCACTCCCGAATTCCTTCTATGAAGCCACAATTACTCTTATACCTAAACCACACAAAGACACAACAAAGAAAGAAAACTTCAGACTGATTTCCCTTACACAAAAATACTCAATAAAATTCTTGCAAACCGAATCCAAGAACACATCAAAACGATCATCCATCATGATCAAGTGGGCTTTAATTTCTTACCTCCATACAAGGCACTTGGGTCTCTGAATGTTTGCACCCATGACATGGAGCACCGCATGCTTCACACCCTTAGCTCGCTCTGAAGAGGACATGAGACAAGAACACCATAAGCTACTAATAAATGACAGACGCTCTACTGAGCACATTTAGGTTCAAATCCTCCCTTACTTCTCCATACAATCTGACTCACTTGCCCTTTCCTTTCCTCTCTACAGATCCAGACACCAACATACACCTAAACGTGTATATAGACACAGTTTCAAGATACTTCCCCTTAACCCCTGGCATAGACTGCGGCCTCCCTCAGTGTGACAGCTGTGGAGCTCTGAGCATCTCTTGCTGAGGCTGCAGAGGCCACAGGAATGGTCTATTGATAAGCAGAGGCAGCAGTTCCACCAAAAGATGTGAGATAAAAACCACTTATCCTCGGAGTCCCAGCATCCTTCTTCACACAACTCCATGGTCTCTCCCAGAACTGACCCTAGATGATCATGAGACCATAATGACTCATAGTCAAAACTACGAGAGTTTTCTGAAACACAAGAGATATTGTGGAATGGCCTGGGGGACAGGTTTTAACGGTAATATTAGAGTATGAGAAGTTGCCACGTCTACCACACAAAGTCGTGTATACTTAGTATATTTAATAGGGGCCAAAGAGGTGGCTCCGTGGATAACTATGGTTGTCACCAAGCCTGGTGACCTGGGTTCTATCCTCAGGGCTCACATGATAGAAGGAAACAATGTGCTGTACCATTCGCATTCACACACATAAGCGTGTGCACACACATAAATATAAAAGAATTTTAAAACATAAGAGTAGATAGCAATGAATATAAGCCTTATTTCTTTTGCAATTCAAAAACCCAAACCTTCCCCTATTCAAAGCTACAAAAGGAAAAATCTGAGTTCTCATGCTTCTCAGGTTGTGGGTAAGCTAAAAGAAGAGAGTAGTAGTTCTAGTCAAAGTGAAATATATATCTTTTAGGTGATCTATTGTGCTCCTTCCCAGTAGCTGGATAACAAGGCTAATAAAATGAGCCGATGGCATAATAGAGGTCTTCCTTGTTATGACGAGTGCTCTGACAGAAGATTATCACCAAAACATCTCTGATCGTCTAGTAGTGGAATCAAGCCTACAACGGGAACTCAGGAGCCTATGAGCAGCCAGTTTCTAATTTTATTCTGCTGCTTGGACTTATGCTAAGAGGACAAAAATGACAAATAGCCACAGAGATTTTCTTGACATTGTGCTTAACCGAAATTTCAAAATAAATCAGTCAGGCTCATTTTTTAAAGACTTACAACTAAATTATCATTGGGTCGTTTTGTTTTGTTCCTGCCTGGGTTTCCGAGGGACTCGGGGTGAGATACACGGAGATCTGAAAATGGACCACAGTGCGCAAACATTGCAGTTTGGTTTGATTTAGTCTAACTCTTGTGTAATAACTTTCTTTGAAGTGTGGGTTGAGGAGCAGGTTAGGAGCCTGAGGCCACAAGCTCATCTTGTTCTTGTTAAAACTCGGATGCCCTGCAGTCCCCGCACTATATATCAGAGGCTTGGCACAGGAGTCCCTGGGCTCATCACGAGTGCAGCCCTCAGTCCCTGCACAGCAGAGCTGTTGAGAGACAAACAACATGGTTGTGTTTGCTTGGGAAATCCTGCTCCTTAAAGGAAACAGAGGGGTCTTGGAGGGGCCTGTGAGTCAGAGGAAGCCAAGGAAGCGTGGTTAAAAATAATCCACTTTAGGGGTTGGGGATTTAGCTCAGTGATAGAGCGCTTACCTAGGAAGCGCAAGGCCCTGGGTTCGGTCCCCAGCTCCGAAAAAAAAAAAAGAACCAAAAAAAAAATAAATAAAAAAAAAATAATCCACTTTACAGAAAGGCCAGTGGTTTCCCTGATTTTGGGAGAGGTGGGACCGGTTTTCTGAATGCTGCCTGGCTGCTCTGTGGAATGGTGACTTCCAAGCAGCTCCTCGTGTGATGAGGAAATGTGCACCCTGGCAGTCTCAGGTCTCACATCTTCCTTGGCAAAATGGAGGATTGTGCCAAGTGACCCCTCAGGCCTCATCCTGCCATGAAATTGGGCAGTTCTGGCCCTGTGATGCCTTGAACCCACCTCTGAATCTGTGAGCATCAGAGTCCTCAGGGAAAATCCTGTGTGAAGAAGCAATAGTGCAAAGGGAAGTCGCAGTGGCTGGATACTTCTAAGGTAATGACTCCTGGGCAAGGAGGGAATAAGGTTTGTTCTTCAACACTGAATGCCATAAAATGATAAAACAGTGGCCAAGAGGGAAGTCATCTTAAGTAATGAAAGGCCACCAGTTTAAGACAGGAATACTGTTAGAGGTGTTGATTACCATGTGTCCACCTCCCAACAGGGCTTGCAACAATTTTATATAGCTCACATTGTCTTTTGACATGGGCTCGAGCCATTATGAAATCAATAGGGTCTATAATAAGTAGAAGCTTACACATTCTCTGTCTCTGTCTGTCTGTGCCCCTGCCACTGTAGGATATGAATTTAGGGGAACAGAGGTTTCCTCATCTGAATACAGCACCTGCTGGTGCAAAGGAAATCAAATGATTGGCATGAAAAGCAAACAGTGAGACTGAAGTGACAAATCTAAAATATATCCAACTCGGCCAAGAGTGACATAGCAGGATCCTGACCGCAAGAGCTGAGGCTAAGGGCCATGGCCTGTGGGTCCACGTCAGCAGCTGCAGCAGAGAGCATCAGTTGGCCCACTCTACCAGCAGGAAAAGGTTAGCAAGAAGGGAGAACAAACAGATACATCAGAGCTTGACACAATAGAGTTGACACAATCACATGTTGAGTCTTGGTAAACTTCCTTAACTGATGTTCATGAACTAAAAGTACCATATATAAAAATGTTTTCAAAGATTCTAACAGTCAATTGAACAGAACAGAACTAAAGGATTAAAAAAAAAAAAAAAAAGATGTCTCGGGTTTGGTGGCCAGAGACTCTGTATCATCTAACTGCTGAGAAACAAAGCACTCTGGGATACACTGTTGAAAATGCCCATGAAAACCACGGCTACTCTGGCCAGACCTCATACACAGTATTATGATGGACCACAGGAAGGATCTTAAGAAAGACACTTGTATTTTTTTGTTTTCTATTTTGAGGCAGGGTTTCTCTGTGTACTGCTGGCTATTCTGGAACATGATCTGTAGACCAGGCTGTCCTCGAACTAACAGAGATCTGATAGCTTTTGCCTCCCAAGTGCTGGGATTAAAGGTGGGGGCCATCACTGTCTGACATTGTATTTCAAACATGTTGGAGGAGTTTGACCAAGCTGGTGAGGAATCCAGAAACCATTTCCCAAAAGGGAGAACTCAGCTGTGGTAACCTGGGAGTCACAAATGTCAACTTTAGTTCCTGAGTCAGACTCTCATGCTTTTGTAAGACAGAAGGCGGTGTGTAAAGAACTTACCACCTCCTGGGTAAGGGCAGACCAGGTGTCGAGTTCTCTATGACTGAAGGTAGATTTCAGCTGGGGCTGATCTTCCATTCAAAAACCTCCAGAGATGATTCTAATGTTGGTGGGAGCTTGGGGAAAATGACTTCCAAGATTCTCTTAAGCTGGGCTCTGTCCTGATAAACCATTCAGTTCTGGAGAAAGAGCCCTGGCCTACACTGGCCTGTGAACTGGAGAATGAAAGTCCCATCCCAGCAAATGATGAAACATCAAATTATTTAGACTTAAGAACAGGAAATGAATTTTATGAATTTTTTACAAAGTTTGTCTTCCTCATGCTCCCAGGTATCATCAATCAGATTAGTTTTGCCTAAGTCTCAAGAATGTCCCAGAAGCCCTCTCTTCATTTTCATCTCTGCATCCCTTGCCTTAATTCAGGGTACCTTCGTCTCACGCACAGACTCTTCTCACGTTTTCCTAACAGACCTGTCCACTCTGGGTTACTGTGTATAGGGCAGGCCCAGACATTGCAGAGCCACACTCCTTGTTTAATAGCTCCCTGACTGACCATGTTCAAACTACCAGCTCTCGATGCATGGAAAGTCCTAGAATCCAAGAGCCTTCTCACATATCCACCCCAAACACACACACACACACACACACACACACACACACACACACACACACACACACATTGTGCTTCTACAATGCCAAATTATGAGTAGTTTTCTGTACATGGTATGCTGTGGGCTCTCTCTCTCTCTCTCTCTCTCTCTCTCTCTCTCTCTCTCTCCCTCCCTCCTTCCCTCCCTCCTGAGTGCTGGGACTAAAAGTGTACACCACTACTCCCAGCTATATCTTTTTAAATTCTCTTCTCATTGTCTGGAATGCCCTTGCCCCTTCTCCAGTCTCCACCCTAGCAAAGTAGGGTGTTGAAGGGGGAATCCTATTTGTATATTTTCAGATAATAGTTTTGTCTGGGTATAATTTTTTCTTTCTTTTTTCCCTTATTTTTCAGTTTGCTTTGAAATAAAGCAACTCTTCCACAGCCCACACCATCTTCCAGAGTTCATTGTTCCTCCCTCTGTGGCTCTCTACGTGGCTCTGTTATAGCATTTCAATTCTTCTGAAGGGCAGTTATCCATTGTCAGAAGTCCTCGATATTCCTGAGTTCCAGATGCTACCTGATATGCAATTGGGTAGCGGCTGCCGCTAGCTGGCAGTGTTGGGGAGCATCCAAGCTGGTGTTCTTAGCTTGTGAGTGGCTACTGGAAAGAAGGTTTTCACCACTGCAAGCCTGGATGAAATCACCACAGAGGATAACACAATGAGGAAAGAAAAACCTAAGCACGAAATCCAGAGCAGCTCACATTGACAGCGTGGAGGAGAAAGTGCGCCTGAGGAAGAAAGCCAAGAATCGGGGTAGCTCAAGCCAGGGAATGTAGACAAAGCAGGGATGAAGCAGGGCAACCCGGCTAGGTAGGCCAAGTGAAAAGCAAAACAACAACAACAACAACAACAACACCTAAGAATTGATTATTCTACACAGAGATATGAGAAGCAGGTTGATGCTGCTAAGAGCAGGGGCTCACTTAGGATTCCCAACAAGCCTCTAGGATCAATACAGACTATTTTCTAGAGATGGAAGAGAGAGGTACAAGAAGATGAGTATCAGCATAGACCACACAGCAAGGGCCTGCCTGGCAGGGTCGTGCAATTCAGAAGTGCACCTTGCCTGAGAGGATCAGAAAAACCAGAAGAAACCTTTTATAGGAAGTTGGCTGGCTGTCAGGGAAGACCCTGGGATGTTTCTAACCTATTACACCAGAACTCTATCAGTCCCTGTTCTCAGCACAGTCTTCTGTACAGCTAGCCACAAGACACACGTTCGAATCCTGCTCTTAGATGATGTTATAGATGCTTACCCAGTGTATGCTATGTGTGAGTGACTCAGTTGTGTGGACTGATTCATACCGGGATACAAGTACATTCCTCACCAAAAGCCAGCCAGAGTTAGAATGCAGCTCTGTCTTGTGGACATGTGCTAAGTGTTTTGTCCTGAACAAATATCTAACATGCAGATTCAATGTGGCCATTTATCTCCTGACAGGAAAAAAAAAAATTTGTGTTCTATTACTAAGGTATTAAGTCCTCTTACCTATTCAGTAACTTTAAGCTGGGTACGATAGCTCGCACTTTAATGCCAGCATTAGGAAGCTGAAGAAAGAGAGTTCATGTCTGTGTGTCTATCACAGGCTATACAGAAAGTTCCAGACAACCCTGGTCTATAGTGAGACCATTTCTCACACCCAAGGAAAAGATACTGTTTCCTCCCTTAGTGTTGATGGGTGGTGTAGTTCAATGTGCTCACATAAGGAAACAGCATGCTCAGAAATACTTAGATTTGGGGGAGTACAGATCTTTTCTTTATAAAATGGAAGGGGGCATCAGATAAATACCAAACCTAAACAAAATATCAGCCAAGATGGAAACCCGCTACCCAGACAGAGCTGTGACTAACTTCCGGGAAAGATACTGAGAACTGTTGAAATCAACTCTATCCTTCAGGGAACATTACCATTAGTAACATAGCCAACCAGCTGATTCTAGATGTTGGAAACTTTCAGGTGAGCTATGCATGATGGCGCTCCCTTCAGTCCCAACGCTCAAGAAGCAGAAGCAGGTGAATCTCTATGAGTTCAAGACCAGCCTGGTCTGCAAAGTGAGTTCCAGGCCAGTCAAGGCTACACAAAGAGACTTTGTCTCAAAAAGAAAGCAAGTCTTAAAGCTTCTGGGTGTTAGCGATTTTACTTCCCGGGCCTCGCTCGGAACAAGCCTTCTGAAGCAGCCATGCCTGGATCTGCCTCTCTGTGGAATCTAGTGGGCAAACTCAGCTCCAGTGGAGCTACGACAGGGGATGAGAATTTATGAGCCCAGTGTTTGATAGAATGTGGGCACTTGCTTTAACTTTCGTCCTACATCTCGATTGCTGACTTATAACATTCTGAGCAAAGCTGGCAACCTGTGGTTAAATAGTTACAGTAGAGATTATGTTCTGAGTATCCTTGGCTTCCTTATGAAGCTCTGTTATTAAAAGAAAGAAAAGAAATCTTTAGCTTACTTTTTTTCAATTCTCTTAAACCCCAAGTATCCTACAATTCCCAAAGCCAAAATAACTGTTAAAAAAAAAAAAAGAGTTCTTTGCAACTTGTGGGTCCTACTCTGCTCTCCTTCTGTTCCAGGCCACAGCAAGCTCACCTCAACGTCAATACCTATGATCAAGGATGATCGGGAAATGAAAGTGGGAGTTCAGACATCAACAGTGTGCCATGTGCCCACAGGGGAACGGGTGTTAGGAGATGACACTTTTTTGCCTATCTTACACTACTGTTCCTTCAAATATCAAGAAATTATGTTTTAAGTCCTAAAATAAATATTTGTCTTTTGTTTGTCTTTTTTTTTTTTTAAGCCAGGTTTCTCTGAAACTCTGGCTTTGCTATAACTAGCTCTGTGGATCACCAGGTTGGCCTCGAATTCACAGACATTTACCGACTTCTGCCTCCTGAGTGCTGGGATCAAAGGTCTATGCCACCAGTGCCAGGCAAGATCTTATTGTCTACCTGGGGCTCATCTCAACTCTGTCCGGCTCAGGGTAGTGTCACATCACACTCCCCCACACATCACATTGTACCACAAATAACATCTGCGGGATTAGTTCTCCCCACTGCTCCACTGTGCCATGGATCTGCCTGTTAGACACAGACCAACCAACTTATCACTGTGTGTCTGTATACGCAGTTTCTCCTTGTTCCTTTTTTAGCCAAAATAGATGGGCGGGAGGGGGACCTAAAAAACAAAGGCTTAGTCCTAATGATGTAATATGATTCCTCAGACCGTTTTCAAGGCCAGTTTTTTATTATTTTTTCTCTTTTTTTTTTTTTTTTTTTTTTTTTTTTTTTTTGGATCTGGGGACCGAACCCAGGGCCTTGTGCTTGCTAGGCAAGCGCTCTACCACTGAGCTAAATCCCCAACCCCTTTTTTTTTTACTCTTAACTTGACCCTATCTTTCCCACTTTAGGTTCTGACTCGGCAGTTGGACCACACCCTCCCCCTTAACAGTTGGGCCCTTGGGAGGCAAAGGGGTAAACCACAAAGTTTGGGGGTAGGCAAGGTCGCATACCTCTCAAACAAGGAAATACAAAGGGCTGAGTAACTATACAAACTGCATGTGAGGCGAGCAACACCCCCCGCCCCCCCCCCCCACAGTGGCCAAATGCAGAGTCTCTGGATTCTTGGGCTCAATCACAGTCCGAAGTCAGTATGCCAGTGACGCTGCGAAACCACCGGGCATCAGTCAACATGTACAGGGTCTCCAGCAGTTTGAAGATGGTCCGTAGAGTTAGGGTCCTGATGCGCTTGCGCTGTCCTCCCTCTCCCTCTCTCCCTCTCTCCCTCCCCCTCTCTCCCTCTCCCTCCCTCCCTCATCTATCCTCTCTCCTCTCTTCTCTCTCTCCTCTCTCCTCCCCCCCCCCCTCCTCTCTACAGCGCTAGGGCAGATTTGGCTTCACCCTCCAGCTCATCAAGGAAACCCTCCTGGGACATTGAGTAGAAGGTGTAACCATAAATAGCTAACACCAGGGCTCCGATGCCAGGCCGGTCACGATGTTCCAGGTCTGCCGCTGTGGCAGTGTGTTCTGCCACTGGGCAAGTTGCACCTGCCGCATAAACTGCACCTGCGCAGGGGTCAATTTCTCCCGCGACGCTCGATGCGCTGAGCGAACGGAGCATTTCCATTCTTAGCAACCAGAGGGTCACCAGCTCCAGGGGCCGCCATGTTGCTGCTCCGCACCAAGCCCCTAGGCCAGGTTTTTAAAACCTGGGAAGAATGCTGATCCACAAAAGAAAGACTCCATCAGGAGGCTGTGGGCATACATGAGACTGTGTCCCACTGATGGAAAGAAAGGCTTTGGTAGTTTCCGGAACATTTCAACGTTCCATCTGATAGCCCCCTCCCCCTTTTAATCAACCTTTGAATATAACAAGTGCCCAGTCCTGGGTGGTTTATAGTCTGCCCATGGCTGGTAGGTAATACCACATCTACCTCGAAAAGGCTGGTTTCCCCAGTACCTCCCCAGCAGTATGCAGATGGAAATAGGGATTCTTTTTTTTTTTTTTTTTGTGCAGCACAGAACTGAAACATAATCATATTACTATCCTAGACACCCATTAAATATGATTGAAAGAACGCCCATTGGAAGTCCTAAAAACCTTAACCACCAGTTTTACTTCTAAAATAAAGTAAACTGCCAAAAGTTCTGATAAAAGTGACAATTGATATTTCTAAGTGGTGGAGCTGAAATTTCCCTATAGCCGGAGACAAAGGGATTCTTACCCAGGTAAGTGGAGAAGCACCAATAAATTTAAGGTAGCTTACGCAAGTTAGCGGTAATGAATGCCATCCTCTGTTTTGTCATGAGAAAAGATCTTTCTGCTGCTAAAGGAGACTGATTTAGATTATGAATAGCTGTAGTGATTTGCAAAAATGGCTCCAGAGAGAAAGAATGAGGCTCCATATACTCATGGCACTTGAGGTTTCTGCCCTTTTTGTTGAAAATTAATTTGTCCTGTGGGTTATTGGATTCTAGCTCAGCCAATGTATATTGCTCAGTCATCACAAATTTACTTAAAATTTAGTGTGGCTGAAGTTCATTCAACAAGACAAAAGTCTACAGTCGAAAGCTTCTAAAAATCTCCTTTAAAAACTGGCTAACGGTGTAATTGAAAGTGCTGGGCTCTAAGTAGACTCACATAATGTTTTGCAGGTATCAATATATACTATATTACAGTGCTCAAAATGGATTTTCCCTCTTGTTTTCCAAGGGAAAAAGCAGATAGAGAGAATTTATCATCCTTTGGTGAGGGAAAGGGGGCTTTTGGTCAAAGTGTCCACATTCCAAAAATCTATAAAACCCTGCACTGGGATTAGACTCTGGAGTACCTGTCACGATATCTCATTTGTTCACATACTTGTAAATTTTAAAACAAATGTTTTGAAGGAAAATAGACTGAGCAACTTCTACTTCTAAACCCCAAAGACGTTCTGGTGAACTCACCGACATGCTGGTCCCCTGCTCGGTCCGTTCTCTGCAGACAGCTCACGTCTGCCTCCTTATGCTGCAGGATAGGGATTCAGGACCAAGATGGCCAGGGTCCCAGGAGCCACACTTCAGATAGCACTGTGCAAAAGGACAATACCCCTCTACCTAACAAAAGCAAATGGAGAAGAAAGGCAGACATTGCTCAAGAGAGGCTTTCGTGAGAAGACGAACAGATGAGAATGTGGCATATGATGAAGAAATTGTAAGAAATAGCTTTTAGTTAATTCTTCCTTTAAAGTGATTTCCCTTCCTGTTGTCTGTTTCTCGTTTTTTACACTGTTAGATATCCTTAGTACTTAAAACACACATAGATGTGTTTGGTAATCTTTTTCCCCCTTTGAAATTTTAGATAAATGTCAAAAAACTTATTCAATAGTTAAAAATCACACCGGAGAACCTCCACTGTAATGAAGGCCGTGAGGGCTGCTCCTAATTAAATTAATGAGACACAGGTGGCAACAAACATTGTTTGTTCATCTCATTTACAGATGAAAGATCACTAGGTAACAAGACTGTGAGTTCCAACAAAATGTAGTGTTAGACAGTAATTAAGAACTAAAGGACATTAGGCTGTGTACGGTCATGAAGCTAAGAAAGCAAATGCTATTCAGAGCAATCTAAACCATGGCAAGAGGAGGGGAATGAGAGCTTTGTTTCAGTTCTAAAACCTGATCTATAACAGACTACACAGCGGATCCACTCTCAAGAGAGCAGCTCATGGCTTGAGGCACAGTTGGGCAAAATGAGATCGAGTGCTACGCTGATTGCAACACTGTGGACCGGAAGTGTTATGTGAAAAGACAACCCCCCTTCCGGATCTGAAGACCTTCGAACTTTTATCTAGGACCCCTTGTTCCTCTGAAGATTTATGGGCCTTGAAACAGATATGCATCTTATCTCTTACTTTCTGGATTCAAGAGAGTCGATCCTGAACACGCTCCTGATTGGCGTAATGTGGAATTGCAGATGATCTCAATTTTTTTTTAAGTGCTAAAAGCGAACTCTCGGGAGAAAGGAAAATGACTGTGCATGCAGGGGCATTCGGGGGAGCATCTGCAGATAGCCCGGCCACCTGATCAGGGGCTGATACCGATCCCTTCGTCCTAACCTGTATGGGTCAGGTGTGATCTGTACACCTTTAACCAGGAATTAAAACTCTACGCTGCTGCTACTTTAATTGATTGATGCTAAAAGTTTAGAAAATACAGCCTAACCCTCGATCACAGAGCGCCTTTAACCAAGCCTTCTCTTTCAAAGCAGCACCCTCAATTGAAACTGGCAGGGCACATTTTTAGCTTTCGAGCAGCTCTGTCATTCTACAAGGAATGTGTCTGCCACTTCACAGGACAGCTTGAGTTGAAAGACATGTACTTTGAATCAGAGAATCAATAGAACGCTTAATGGACAATTAGGAGACCAGCTGTAGGACTGTCAGAGCCCCATCTGTACACAGCTCCAACAGCCTGGACAGGGCGGGGAGACAACGTACACTGCTCCAGGGCACTGGCCCTGGGACAAAGCCTCCCTCTCAGCTCTCATTTAATGTGAATATAGTGTTCTTTTTTCATTACAAATTTTAACACGTGTAGAAAATTATGGAAATTGCTTAAGCCATTTGTCAACTTATATCATGTGAATTGATCAATAAATTTCACGACTTTGTTGTTAATGTAGATAAATTTTGGCATTTAATTAAGCACTAGTGAAAATGTGGCCACTTTTCATTTCAGCAGATGCATTTGTAATACAGAACTACAGGGGTAAATACAACCCAATCAGGGGTTATCGCTAAATATTTATAGACAATGTAGCAATTCCCAAAAAAAGACACAAAAGATCTCTACAATGAAACAATTGCTGTGTGCAAAATCCAACCTGAGTCCTGATGGAGTCTACAGGAACTGTGAGCAGAATCTCAACCTTGTAACTCCGCTGAAGAACTGCTTGTGGTTTTCCTTCATAATTCTGCCTGTACAGTACATTTATACTCCGTAGAAATAATTTCAAATTATCTTCGCAGAATGAATCTAAATATTAAAAGACGTTTCTCTAAGTTTGTAGACATGTATTAAAATTTCCATGTTAAAATAAGCCAATCCTTTTTATATTTCTGTTAGAGCTGGAGTCTTCTCTGACTGAAGAGAAGGGAAGTCTCAGGGTGCTAATTTCTTGAACATAAACATGATTTTGTTTGCAAGGCTGGTCAAGAGGCCACTGGGGTGGTGGAGACAAGACGCCGGACAATAGAAAAGGCAGGGGGAACTTTTTAGGCTTCCTCTCTATGACCTGAGGGGCCCCAAGATGAAATCCTTGTTCCCGACTGCCAGAAGCCCCATAGCCTTAACCCTCCGTGTCGGAGTCTGACATGATAAACTGCTGTATCTCATTTGGGGGGGCGGGGGGACAGACGTCTCTTGGTGATTCTGCTGCTGCCTTCAGGGAAAGGGGGATTGAGAATCACATGGCTGTCTTTCCAGCAATCCACCCCATAACGCAGTTCCCACCATTGTCTGCAGGCTTTCGGCAGGAGGCTTGGTTGGCTGGGCAATGACTGCGGTTGCAGAGAGAAGCCGGCATGGTGCCTGTGTGTAAATCCTTTGTAAGTATTTACAAAAAAAGTTTAGGGAATTCAAAGCGGAGCTCTCAGTCCTGTTTTTACAATGCCTCCATGTCAAATTGGCCATCATGGCTCCGGCAGCTTGGCACTTTCTGTTGTTTTGGCAGAGCAGGACCTAGTCAGAGATGACTCTCTAAATCCAAACTCTAATAGAGAAATGAGAATGAAGCAGCCAAGGAGAAAATGGATAGGGTCTTTTTTGCAGAACAAAATTACCCATCTAAAGTCCCAGCCAAAATTCTTTTTCTGGAGCAATCATGTGCTCGCGTTTCTTTTTATACTGAAATTTAAATTTCCTGGGACTCGAAACTCATTTTTACACACCTGAAAGAAAAAGAGGCGGGAACCTGCACCCCAGCTCTGACACAGGCAATTAGGAATCCTCTGTAATCTCCGAAATGAAGGATTCGTGAAGTCATAATACAAGCAGTTTTCCTGAGTAATGTACCTCTGAGACTTTGAGGGAAACTGAGGGAAAACACTCTTGCTTACGTTGTACTAAAGAGACCCTGTCATTTGTTGAGTATCCTATGGGGACACTGAAGAGTCAACAAAGTTAAGGCATTGTTGTAAAAGAAACATTAAGATTCCCCTAAACTCTAGGTTTCAGAAGATTAAAGATGGCCGCTTCTCCCAACAGTGAGTGCCATCCCTTCCCTTACACCTGAGTCTGGCCTTTAGAATTGTTTTCCCAAACTGTTTTACAGCAAAAGAGGCATTATGCTTATCCTAGTCCAAACCTTTAAAGTCCTGGAAGCTACTGTTTTGGCATTTTTCAGAGCCAACTGTTAAGCTGGAGAAACATCTAGGTAGACTATCACCTGAAGAGAGATCACTTGGAAACGCTCCTGAATGATGAGACCACTTTGCAAGTCCAAGCACCCACACTTCCCAAAGAAGACAGCTGGATGAGTAACCACAGCACAGCAGCAAAGCCTCATAACTGAGCCCACCCAGCCCACAGGATCGTGAAGAGGAGCAACTTGTATAGTTAATAGAGTGCATTTGTAAGAAGGCACAGGGCTGGTGAGTTACAGACTTTTACATTCCTCACGCAATCCCTCAGATGTTGACAGGGAATAACTAATGTGTTCAGAAATTACACAATATGTTATACTTCATTTTGATTTATTCTACAAATACAGATGTCCTAACACTGTCATGGGTATTAAAAGGAAAAAAAAAAAAAGACAGAAGAAGTTTAGGGGAGTTTTGTTTCACACAATCAATAACTGAAACTTCCATTCTTTCTCAAATTCCATGTTCCTTTTGAAAGTGTGGTGGCTGGAAACCGACACCCAAACTCCTGTGCCTCTTGAAATAGGAACCCAACAAGAACTGGAAGTCAAGATGTAAACTGGCGGGGAGGAGGGCAGGGATGCTTTTGAAAAGATACTTAATTCTCTCTTCTATGGGCTCACTCTCCTCCACGCTCAATTCCCCAACTCAATGCTCCAACTGGATACCAAAGAGAAGCAGTTTCTGAAACAAGAATACCATCTGCTCTCAGGAGTGTGGGCTTGAAAATCAACCAACGACCCAATTTACTTAAAAAGAATAGCCTTTTTCTGAGATGCTAGCAAATAGGTGGCTATTTGTGCTGGTAATATTAAAATTGCCAAACAAGAACTAAATTGTTCTTCTTGCTATTATTGTCTTGAAAGGTTCTGCATTTTATTTCTGGGCAAACCACATACCCAACTGAAACGTGACCAAGTCTCCAGGTTAAAAATGTTGAACTCCATCCCATAGGATTGATCAATGACCATGATTAACTATAAACCTTCAGACTTGCAGAGTGAATCCTTCCAGACCCAACTTTATTCTCCTCCAGAGTCTTCACGGGGACTTGTACCTGATTTTGTTAACAGTTTTCATTCAAATCCATTGACGAATAGGACAGGTTTGCTTTTGTTTCTTGGCCTGGAATCACTGGATTCTGAAAGTCTTGTGAGAAGCAGAGTCAGGTGTATGGTGTGCGGTGGTAGAGGAAAGGAGAAGAGGAAAACTAATCCCTTTTTAAAAGATTTTTTTGTTGTATTTCTATTGGTGTTTTGGGACACGTATGCATGCATGTCAGTGGCATACCTGATGCCAACAGAAGCTAGGAGATGGTACTGGATTCCCTGGCAATAGTTACAGATGGTTGTGAGTCACAATGCAAGTGGCTGGGAACCAAACCTGTGTCCTCTGCAAGAATAGCAAAAGTTCTTAACTGCTGGGCCGTCTCTCCAGCTCCAGAAACTACTCATTAAAATAAATTTTCTGTGAGCTACATGGACAACATAGACCAACAGAGCAGCCCTGTCATAAACAGGTGCATAACTTAAACAAGAATAATTTTACCATTGGGGACTAATCGGGTTGAATAATTTTTAAAATTCCTTTAAAACTCTGCCACTCTCAAAGGCATGCCATTGTGTTTCCAGCTGCCCTAATTAATCCCTTATTGCAATCACCTTGGTACTAATCCAAAATTCCTTCTCTATTGCCCAAAGGCAGAAATGAATATATCCTTAATCTAATATTTTAGCTCTAATAATCTAATATTCAAAAACCAAGATGATTGTGTGAGACTCTTCCTGCGAGGAAGTATAATCGTGACCCTTTTCACTCCTCTGTGCCACAAGAGGCTACAAGAACTATGACCATTTGTCTTTACCGTGAGGTCTCCAAGAGTTCATGGCAAGTTAGTCCACACTTTGCTCTTGGGAAAGACCCCGAGAGGAACTGAGAAAAGGTGATGGCTGCAAGCCCACTTGTTCCATGTTGTGTCTGATACTGAAAATGCTGGCGCTGGAAGTGATTCTGAACTTCTGGGTGTCTCGGCAAAACACTGAAAATATCCACTTGTGTCTAGGAAAGGAACAATGTGGTTCACTGATTCCAGAAAACCCCAATGTGGTCATTTCAGCCACAGGTGGAGTCACCAGATGTGGGACTGAACCCTGCATGTGTTGTTCCCCAGCCAAGTATTCTTGGGCAATCTTCTTCTTTTCTTTAAAGATTGGTTTATTTATTAAGTATGCAGCTTTTTGCCTGCATGTATGTCTGCAGGCCAGAAGAAGGCACTAGATCTCATTACAGATGGTTATGAGCCACCATGTGGTTGCTGGGAGTTGAACTCAAGACCCCTGGAAATGCAGCCAGTGCTCTTAGCCTCTGAGCCATCTCTCCAGCCCATTCGGTAATCTTCTTAACCTAAGGCTCCATGTTCTTCCTTAGAAAGCACAGATAGTGTAACATGACAAAGTGCCTAGGTTAAACACTCAGTATGGAGCCCAGATCAGCAAGAACAGAACAGATTATACACTATGTAATTAACTGTACAATTAAATAATTAGGATATGAGCATCAGCAGAGCAGGAGCCCTGTCTGATTCATTTTTTTTCCTCAAGCACACAGACATGATATCTAAAGAAAGATTCTTACTCTAGCCAATGTCTCTACATTATTTTAACAGTGTTACACTGTTTATCTCACAGAAATCACTTGGTTTGAGCTTTATATCTTTTTACCTCATCTGCTCATACTAATAGGCAATAAGTCACCTAAAAGAGGGGTGGGGATGTACACAGGCTCGACAGTAAGTTAAATCCTATGAGCATGAACTAATGGGACAGGAGACTTAGAAAGAAGGCAGTTTTGGAAGCTGGGCTTGTCAAAGCTACTACCTTGGCAACAGACTTCGTAAAAGCTTTCTTATAGAACCAAAGACCTTGTGTTTTAAGAGACCTGTGGAGTTGTTATAACTCAGTTTGGTAAGGAGAAAAACTAAGAGAGGTTCTGGTCTACTTACGACAGGTCAGTCAGTGACAAATAAACAAAACAAAACAAACAATAACAAAAACCAAGCCCCTCAGAATTCACACTTCTACAGTTCTTCATTCATTGTTCCATTATTTACCATACATTCCATTATTACACACATTCGCCACTCACATTAAGAAAAAAATGTAGTCAGTAGTATAAAGCATTATTAGAAAACAAGGTTTATAACACATCATTTCATGCATTCTTCAAGGAATTCAAATTGATTTTGGAATATACCAGAAGATCCATGATCAAAGGCCGTTAACCTTGGCCAGCAAAACACTGCAGCCTATGTTGAACACTTAAGTCAGGTTCACTTCCATAGGATTGCACCTGTGGTGCTGTGGACATCTATCTGCTAAGGGTGATCCTACTCCAGCTCTAATTGTATCTGACAAGTCCTCACCAGCCAAGTCAGCCAATTCAGTTGGTCTCCTCATACAATAACACAAAACCAAACAAAAACACCCGTGCTCCAAAATAAGACTACTGTAGAGCAGACTTTATCCAATTGTAATTGCTATCACCATCACCGTAGTCACCATGGCTATTAGCAGAGCTAATGCCAAGTAAGATTCAAGTAAGACGATCGGGGCTTGGGGAAGGGGCGGGAGCCGTATTGAGAAAAGTTACATAGAAGAGGCTGAACCACACACGAAACTGCTATGAAGGACATTTTCTCAGGAGCTAAGAACACGCACGTGACATGACTGCATCGGAGCCGTGCTGTCTTTGTCATCTTTTCCCACTCCTACTTCTGCAAGCAGCAAGATAAGAAGTGCACAGAGGCCATCCACTAGCACTGTCACAGGCTAGTCTGGGCTGAAACTTGAGTGTCTTGCTCTTGTTCTGAGATTAGATGGACTGAGTGACCTAAGAGCTTCCACAGTTCTAAATCTTCGCCTTTGGTGAGCTTGTGGCTTTAATGAGTTTTTTGAGATTCTAAAAGACACTCTGCCAAGATGCAAACAATTATAACAGCTTCAGTGCCTTTTCCTTGTAAGATAAACACATTAAGAATGTATCCTTGAGGGCTGGAGAGATGGCTCAGTGGTTAAGAGCACTGACTGCTCTTCCTGAGGTCCTGAGTTCAATTCCCAGCAACCACATGGTGGCTCACAACCATCTGTAATGAGATCTGATGTCCTCTTCTGGTGTCTGTAGACAGCTACAGTGTACTTATATATAATAAATAAATCTTTAAAAAAAAATAATGTATCCTTGATTTTGTGATGAGCAGGGTCACCAGAGCCATCAAGGTCTGTCTGTAGCTTGGAAAAAAAGCTGATTTGAGTAAGAGATATGAGTTTGGTTCCATTTTCATTGCATATCAAACAATTTTAATAGATCACAGAGAGCCAAATGCTAGTTCTTCAGAACTTGATATGTGTACAGGCATTAAAGTGTATATTAGAAGTATATTAATACAACTCTAATTCAACACATTTAATTCTTAAATGCTACATATACTTGTTTAATCTCCCATTTTAAAAGTAGAAAAGGTTAGATTATAACATCAGGTTAGCTCTCTTTGAAGCAGGTAATAATTAAGTTGATTCACTGTTGCAATTACTGTCAAATCCCCCTTAATTACCAGAGACTTTATAGCGGCTTCATTACACGTCTGCCATAATGCATTGTGGCCCTAAGGAGAGGTGTCGCAGGAAATTCTGCATAGCATGGATAATTCTAACCCGAGGTTACAGCTTCCAGCCAAAGCTCCCACACTGAATTTATCTTTTTTTGACATTTCTCTCTGTTACTTGAGCAGTTAAACTGAGGTAACATCACTAAAACACCTACCAAACTTTAAAAGTTACAATTGATTTCTCCACAGCCATTTAAAACAAAACAAAAAGAGAGGGGGAGGGAGAGCGTGAAGGATGGAGAAAGGATAAATTAGCCATCAATTACTGCCCCCACAATCATTCCCTTCTTTTAATGATGTGGCGTTCAAATAGACATCGAATCTACATACGTAAATCAGACCTGTGCCTCCTCATACTCCCCCTTCTTGTGGATATCTTTTAAAAGATGAAGACAAAATTTTAACCGAACTCTAATAGATAATTCCAAAGAGAAAAATTTTTTTAATTTATTAAGTGATTTTTTACAACTAATTTCTGGGAAAAGTAATCATAAAATACCGAAATCATTTAGAAGTTTTCCCAGCACTGCTTGTATTCACTGGAAAAATCTTTACAAACCTTAGCCTGTGAATTGAACAAAGTTCAAAACAGATACCAGAATGCCTCTCAAAGATTCTTTTCTTTAAGGCGAGGAATTCGCCCCACAGAATATGTTCGGTTCAGAAGGGGCCTCAGTGTTGATGACACTATCGGCATCTGTGTTAACAGCTAAGGGCCTGGCTTTGTACAGCAATACAGTTATTAAATTTCTCCAGAGACCATGACTCATTAATCAAATATTCATACATCTCTGTAAATACAAGCTGAAACAGAGAATACCCTCAGAGCCGGGCATCCCAACACAAGTGCGCTTTCATGTAACTCTGACAAAACCCTGAGAACATGTGGTCATGTTTTGCATTTCTAATGTACTATGTACTCTTCAATACTTCATTTCCTAAAAACAGAACACAAGCGATCTTACTCATTGCAAGTGTTAGACGACCACAATTAAAATGACTCTGCTATTGCTTCATAGCATCTTTTTTTAACCGAGGACGGTGAATTGGTTCTTCTGTTCTTTGTTTACCATCAAACAAGTAATTTTTTCCCAGGCGGATGAAGAAACCCAGGGCCATGCTCCTATTAATACAAGAATTTGTATTAGCATAGAAAACAACAAATTGCTACTTAGACAAGGAAGGCCAAATGGCTTAACGTATTAGCAGACATGAACTTGCTAAATTTTGCAAAGCCCTGGGTCTGTTTGTGACACCGGGTATTTCCTCACTTTGTATAGTAACAAAAGGTTTTCCCTTTAACAGTGTCTGGAAAACTGGGGTCCGAGAGCCAGCCACAGACGAGAAAGCACAAATGTTTCTTCCTAAGGCTGTTAGAATCAGACCCTTACCTCAGGGTGGGCAAAATGGGCCATGGAAAAGGGGAGAAAGGAACATGCAATGTAAACCCCACCCCTTAGCACACAACTTGCTTTCCCAAAACAGGGGTTGGGTTCTCAGTGTTTCCCAGAGAGAAACAATCCTCTCAAGAGCACCTCATCCAGTCCATCCATCCCTGCCAACTGCTCACACTGCCTGCTCTTTAACTCAGGATCCCCCTAGCTTAGGCCCAAGACTATTCTCCACCACCAAGTTCTTTACCCCATCTGGTGTAGTCCTCCTCCACCACCCACGTGCCAACTCGCTCTCTCCAGATTGCCCCTCCATCGTTCGGAACGTCTAACTCACTATGCTGTGGGTGAAAGATCCCACGCAGAGAGAGACCCTTACTCAAGTCTTGGGAAATCGTGGACCCCAGACACAGAGAGACCATTTTGGATGTAATAAGCAAAGGCGAGGTTTATTACGGAGATCTATTACGGGGATCTCCGGGTCAACACGTATCCTGCGCAGGAGACAGAGGTGTTGACCCCGAAGCTCAAAAGTCAGGGGTTTACATAGGGAAGGCTAGGGGGTATGGCATGGTTACACACAATTGGCTAATTTCTGGCGTGGCTATAAGTGATTGACTCATTTAAACATGGCAGTGAGATTACAGCACAGCAGGAGAGTACGTATTGACTGGAGCATACAGGATTTTAGGAGCTGGGGCGTATCAGGGTTTGAAGGACATCTGGTTAAGGTGTGACTCTGAGTAAGTTGGGGGAGGTCCCTTTCTGCCAGATGGTTTGGGTCAGTCCTGATAACTCGGGCTGGTTCCTGCATTCCTTTTCTTTATCTTTATGGTCTGTTAGTCCTAGCGGCAGGGCGGGGCTGCCTGGACTTGCTTTTCACAGTGTTTAGCCCTGAGTCTGTGAATTTTGAAACTTACTCTTTTAACTTCATATTTTTACATCTTAAATCTGTATAATTTTCCTTTCATGGGGACACCTAGACTCAGCGGTGGAATCAGGAGGATTTAAATCCCAGGTCTGCAAAGGAACAGGCATTTGAAGGCATTCCACTTTTTTGTCTATAAGAGTGAAGATGATGAAGTGATCTGCGTTTGTGAAGAACGAAGTGGGTTTTATAACATGCAGTGCACGGCAAATCGTGCGCCAGGGCCGGAGTTCTTCACTTCATACTCTATCTCTTCAGGCTGATTCCAATGTTTCCTTTGTCTGAGGATACTAAGTCCTTCCCAAACTTACCCAACAGATTCCTCCTAGCATTAAGTCCCTCTGGTGAGCATGGCTTTGCATATCCATCTCCAGAGGCTGCAGGCTCCACCAGCACTCCGTGCCTTTTCCTGTGGAGCTCCTGACACCCTACTCTTGCGGTTTGCCCTGGAGTCATCTGCATTTTGATGCTAATTCCACTGCCCCAAGGACAGCTGCCTAGTCACATGCTCAGAACTCAGGTGACTTCACAAGAACCTTCTCCCCATTGAATTTGTAAAATACAGGTGAGGGGCAGGGTACAGGATAGGAGGCCTGTCATTGGATGAGAGGAAGGATGTGGGGGGAGAGAAGTTTGAAGGAAGAGGAGGAGACTGGAATGGAAAGAAGGAAGAGACAGGAGGGAGAGGGAGGGAAGCCGCGGGACAACAATGGAGGCTGACGTTAAGATTCTGCTCTGTGTATTTATAGGTTGTTATTAATCTTCTTAAGGGATGGAGGGTACCAGGCTTTGTATGTTTAAATGGGCAATTATATTTTATCAATTGGATCTAAGGTTATTGTGTTGTGTGTTCTTTTATGTGACAGTTTGAGTGTAGGAAAGTGTGCAGTGGCTGGAAACACTGGGCCACCGCCGCGGAGTTGGGATGTGTTTCCGCCAAGATATCTAGGAGATACCTGGGGCACTGTGGTGCTGGACCTAGTGGGGGATAAAAGACAACCATACATTTTTTATTTTTTATATTTTTACAACACCCTACCATCTACCACACCCTACCTCTGCCCACCAGCCTCAATTCTGCTCTTCCAGGAGGACACTTTCAATGGCTTCCACTTCTCAAAACTTCCTATGGGATGTCCCCAGAAAACATTTCAGTTCAAATGAAAATAAATGTATGGTTAAAGCAAGCTGCTCAGTACTTTAAAAGTGTGATATATAGTAAAATATCTGCTTCTTTACTAACACATCAACAAATCCAAGCAACAGCTCTATCTTAATTTCAAAGATATCAATTATTTCATGCATGAACTATCACATGAAAACATCGGATTCCCATCCGTGACAAGGTTAGAGTTACAGCTGATGACACTGTACTTTGCTTCTGACATTCCTAATAAGGAAATTTGCAAAATAAAATAAATTCTATGTCTCAAGTGCATGTTAATGGAAATATAGATGCGGATCCCTGGGGACTATTTGGAGGTTCATCGCGTTAAGAATGAAATGCATTTAGTGACCTGTATACGTTCAGTAAGAGAGCCCACAGAATCTGTAGACTTACACCTAGGCAAAACCATAGAGAAGGGCTTGAGGACTCTTCCAGTTTTCAGTTTTCTGGGTTAATGTGTGGAGACTAAACCTTAGTTCTGATTTCCATCCGTTGTTTCTTCACAGTACCCTTCCTTCTGTGTCTTCTTCCTTCTCTGCCCATACTGCAGCCTGAGCCTCACAGCCCCAGTTTGTCTGGCCTCCCTCACTTCACATAACTGCCTGCCTCATCACTTACTGACACCACAGCAGTTCCCTGTAACTGTCCACTCCCAGCCAGTGTCACAGCAGCCACACACACCTCCAAAGATCCTATGGGATGACTCTTCCCAGCCTCACTGTCATTTAGGAAGCATGCCTATGGACCATGAGTCTGGGTATTTATACTACTTTTTAAAAAAGATTTTTATTTTTATTTGACTGTCTGTATATATGAGTGGGAGGGGCTTGTGCACATGAATGCAGTGACCGTGGAGGCCAAAAGAGGGCATCAGATCCCACAGCCAGACTTATAAGCTGTTGGGAGCTACCTGTCAATGTGGGGGCAGGAGCCAAATTCTGGTCCTGTGTAAGAGTATTGGGCATTCTTAACCACAGAGCCATCTTCTCCAGCCCCTGTGCTAACAATTAACCCATTTCTGCCTACATACAGCCATATTTGATTTTTTTTTTCTATTTATATCAAAGGTCACTCCTTCCATGAAGGTTTTTCTAATCCTATAACATATGTTAGCTCTATTTTGGGACAAACCATCGTCTTACCTTATAGAATTTCTAATATGCCTGTTTTGGGGGTCCAGTTCCGTGTGTCTAGTGTCCACCCTTAAGTACATTTCTAATGCCTGTATCCTGACACCAATTCAAAATAAATCACTTCAGTCCTTTCAAAACTGAAGTCAGACATTAACGAAGGTGGATCACATGTTTAGCACTCAGCTTGGCCAGGCATTTTCCCCACTGAAACTTCACACACCCCTGGCTGTGACTGTGCCTGCTTCTGCAGCTGTTAATATTCCAGCTAATACACGTTAAACAGCTGGCTCGCGGCCATGTTTCTAAGTGTCAAAGAGACAGCTGAATGAGCCAGTGTGTCACGGGCCACTCTGCCATCTCTTCTGTGGAATGCTGAAAGCTTAGCAAAAATGAATAAATGAATGAATGAATGAATGAATGAATGAATAACAAATAAGTAAATATTCCTTTTTTTAAAAAAAAATCATACTAACAGCACTAAGTCAATTAAGAAAGCAACACTTGTGAAGCTTGGTTCTAAGCAAATGCTCTCTGACAGTGTAATCTACCAGACTGTGATGTCCTTGTGCAATACATTTTACTTTCTAAGCATCTGCCTTTAGTGTTTGGGATCACTTTTATATAATGAAAAAGCTCGACAATATTCTATGTTTTTAAAATAGATATTGGCAAAATGAGGAAATTTTGGCAGAAATCGGCAAACTCCTAAACTAGGAAAATATAAGGATTAAGAATTGTCAAGGCAGCTGGGTGTGGTGGGCGTGTCTATAATCACAGACTCAGCCTGAGCAGAGATGGAGCCTGGGTAACATTAGCATGCCCTAGGCCAGCATAAGTTACGTAGTGAGACAAGAGACAGGAGGAGTAGGGGTTGGGGTGGGGACGGGGAGAGGAAGGAAGGGGAGAGGGTGAAGAGACTAAAACAATAAAGGAAGGAAGAAAGAACATGGACAATCTTGAAGAGTCCTTTCAACAGTGGGGCTCACACAAGCCACAGTCAGAGGCCAAGGATGAATCCAGATGTCTACTTCATAGCATACAAAAATCAGCTCAAAATGAATACAATGTAATAAAATTATAAAACCACTCTTTTTGCCACAGGTTAAGAAAGGGCTTCTCAAATAGGACCCCAATAGCACAGATGGAGGGTTAGACAGAACACAGAGAAATGAGACTTGGATTAGAACTGGAAATATTTTGTGTTCTTCCTCTGCTATGCACTCCCTCTATTCGGTCCTTTGTCAAGGGACCCAAAGCAACAGGGCCAACTGACCATGGACAGAAACCTTTATCAGGAAAATAAGACAATCGTAGATTGAGAGGAGAAGTCCAGAAATCATACAACTGGTAAATAACTTAGACCCAGGACATGGAAAGAGCCCTTACCACTCAATAACACAGTGACAAATGACCTAGCTTAGAAATGAGCAATCAACATGGATTTCCTCTGTGGCGTAGGAGAACTGAAAAGCATACAGCAAGATGCCCAACGCTGTCACTATCTGGGAAAATCCAGGAGGGCAAGGTAGGGGAAAGCTGGAAGGCCCCTACCTCAAACATCGCTGTACCTACCCCGGAAAGCATTTTGGTAATTCTTCGAATAGTTAAGCACACATTATTAGCAATTTCAACTCCTAAGCATATGCCCAGAAGAATCAAACTATACGTCCACATAAAATCATGGGCGTGGCTGGTTGTTGCACCGTATTGATAGAGGCCAAGAAGTATAAATAATACAAACGTCAATCAGTCCGTGAATAAGCAAAATGTGATTTATCGGTCTACAGGAATATTATCCAATCACAAAAGGAAGGCAGTGCATGAGCATGTATAAAAAAAGAAAAAAAAGTCGGGCTAAACGAAGAAATCAGAAGAAATACCCAGAAGAGGTAAATTCATATAAATCGGCAGCTGTCTGGCTGGGCATGAGGAGCAGGGACGGAGAATGGAGTAAGAGCAGGCCCAGAGCTCCTTCTCAGGATAATGAGCACGAGCTGGCGTCCACACTGCTGATCATCGCAGCTCTGTGACTACATTAAAAAAAAACAAACCAGATGGCCGGTGAGATGGCTCAGTGGCCACCAAGGTGACTGCCTGGGTTTGATCCCTAGAGCTCACAAGATAGAAGAAACAAACCAACTCCTGTAAGTTGTCCTCTGACATCCACACATGTACAGTGGGCCTCATGTAATCACACACACACAAATGCACACAGAGATAACGCTAACAAAAACTTTAAACCCATAGAACTGTGCATTTAAAAAAAAATTAGTGTCAACACACAAGTTAAACACAACAAAGCTGTGGTTTAAACCCACACCTTTAATCCCAGTACTTAGGAGGCAAGACCAGGCAGATCTGTGAGTGTGTGAGTGTTCCAAGCCAGCCTGCTCCACACAGCTGGTTCTAGGTCAGCCAGGGCAACAGAGTGAGAACCTGTCTATAAAAAAAAAAAAGAAAAAAAGAAAAAAAAAGAGGTGTGGGGCGGGTGGAGGGGGCTGTTGTTTAAAAAAGAAAACCACCTGTGAGCCCCGAGATGGCATCTCACGTCACTGTGATGACACTCTGGTTGGGGAACTAGCCCCATAGGCCAAGTAAGTGTCCACGTGGTCCCAGCCACTATTGGGAGGTACTGCAATCTTTAGGAGGCGGGGTCCAGCGGAAAGAAATTACTTTGAAGAGGATATTATGGCGTGACCCTCCTCCCTTCTCTTTGCCCCCACCATGCACCCCTGCCCTGATACGTTTACCTGATCACTGGTCTAAAAGCAATAGGGGCAGCTGACTGTGAATAGAAACCTCCCCAACTATGAGCTAAAATAGGCCTTTCCACTTTTTAAGTTGATTGTCCCGGGTATTTTGTAACTGCAATGAACTTCGAACTCAAATGAGTTCAATGAAAACTCTTACCTGGGACTTAGATGCACTTTGGCTATATGTTGCCAGCTGCACCGCCCCCCACCGTCTCCACCCCCGTAACCACCTTAAATCACAGACTACACGATTTCTGGATTTTATTACCAGTTATTTTGTAACTATGTCATGAAGACAGAAAAATAGGAGTGATAAAACTACTGGTAAGAAATGCAGATCTCACAAATCTAATTAATGCACAGAAAGAAATAATCGTCCTCTGTGAAATGCTCAGGCGAATGTATATCTACCTTAAAGCAGACAAGTGTACGTGCCCCTGTGCAAAAGAATGAGAAGAGAATGAGTTACCGCTGTATCAAGATCGTGTCAAGCCTATATGATTAAAAATAATTTGAGTTTCAAATATTTTTAAATATTGTAAATTCCCTTTTACAATATTTTAAATCTTCTTAAACTATTATTTTAAAACATCTATTACTCAGGCCCTTCAGATTCAACCGTCTCAAGTCTTTATGGGAACAAATTTTATGCAAAAATAGGAGTGTCTCTGAGTGTAGACATGGGCTAGCAGCCAGAAGGGCTGTGGCTAGAAAGCAGTCACAGGTCACAGGTTACAGGAATGAACAGCATGCAAGCCGAAGGTTAAAATAACGCTACCAAGGAAATAAACACGAGAGGTTGAGCACATGGTGGCCCCTTCACCAAGAACAAACAGATTAATCGAATAAAAAGCCAAGTTCAAGCAACTGGACATGCTTCCTTAATACAGTGAATGTGGCATACGAAGGTGGAAGGAACATGTTTAGGCAGCCAGGGGTGGGTGTGTTTTATCTTGCACTATCTATTAAATACAGTAAATGAATGCACATGTGCAGTCGCTCCCCACTGAAACCGCTGTGCGAATTCCTCTCCACAGCAGGCTTTCCCGCCCAGCCCTGATCCCTGCATCCGTTTGCTGTATTCTAGTGCAAGCAAACTGGTCTCAACACTGCCAAGAGAAAAGCAGGCCCTGTGTAAGCACAGTGCTCACGCCAGGGAGCAGGGGTCCTCTAATCCTAACGCCTCTGCCCAACATGGCCTTGGGGGGAAGAGGTATGCTTTTACTCTCATGGAAAACAAGAATCCCTTATCTTTCCAAGGAACTGCTCTTCTTGTGTATTCTCTGTTGTCGGGGAGGGAGCCAGCCTTACAGGTCACCTATGCCCTTGCATACGCATGCAAAGACCAAAAGACACTAGGTGCCCTGCTCTCCCTGTCTCTCTCAGCCAGTCTCGAGACAGGGTTTCTCACTAAACCTGAAGCCTGCCCTCTTAGTGCTAGCCAGCACGTCTCAGCAATCCTGTCTCCAGTTCCATCTAGCACGTGGGATTTGGGGATGCAAACTCAGCTACTAGGGACTGTACAGCAAGCCCTCCTGCCCTGAGCCAGCTCCCGCCCCTGCTGCCTTGAAGTCTCTTGCCTAGTTTCTATCCTATCTGTTCTTTAAATGTAGTTTCTGCCTCAGCGTGTGTCTGCTTTAATAACAACACATTTAGTGATTCTATTTTTACAAACTGTTTCTTCATTATCCATCCTTCCTCTTGTTTCCTGGTTGTGGAAAATCCTTTATAGTTTTTTTTTTTCATTTCTTTTAAAGCTTCCACATGAAAACATCTCCATGTCAAACCCAAGCTATTCTTGGTGATCTGTAATAAACCATGGCAGTGAAACTTCTCTGAGGTAGAAGGGGGAAACTGCGGTTCTGAGTTTTGACTGGAATAAAGTGCTTTCTGGCACGGAATAATAGAGGTTAACTAGAGATCACTAAAAAGCAGGTTTCTGACCCAAAATTGGATGGATTGCACAGGTAAGTCATTTTGTTGCTTTCTGTTTTAACATCAACCACTCTAGAGTCAGAGTTTGCATGCAAGGTTGTGTTTGCCACACACAATAGTGGCAAATCCCAAGGTTAACACACTCCAAAGTGATCTGAGTTTCAATCTTCTGAGATTACCTTCTCACTAATACAGATTTAATGGGATTGGTTTAATGCAACACAAGGAAAAAGAACACCTTGGGGAAAATTTTTGGAAATATATTGTAAAAGATCTTTTCATTAACTTATTCATTCATTCATTCATTCTGTAAAGGATGACTTTCAAAATTGCCTGCTGGTGGTTAACACACTGGCAAAAATAAAAATAAAAAATAAAAAAAAATCAATTCATAACATCAACCCTTTAAAAAAAAAAGGAAACCTTTGTTAAACATTGTATCAAAATTTGGCTTTGTAGGAAGTCCTCTCTGAAATGCGACTGGTGAGATCAGTATCTTTAACAGGAGACTCTCCCATCAGGACTCTAACTTAGAATCTTAGAATGTTCCTTGGAGGAGAGCACTCCCAAGCCTCCCTGCTAGGTTGTGCTTCCTGTCTTATGGAACTTTAAGTCTGTGTTCAATGCAAAGTGTGAGGCCAGGATGCACAGGGCTTCCGTCCTGACCCTAACGGTTCAGCTGCTTCCATGGTGAAAGTGTAACCTAGCTTCAGCTGGCCCTCAGATGAGGGCAAATCAGTACTGCTCTTACCTCCCACCCACACATCTACTCACCCCCACACACCACTGAATACACTGTAGATGCATAACATTACCTCAAAGTTTCTGAGTCTAGACACTTAGTCCCTGCCAGATAGATGACTGTGTTGTAAGATGTGTTTCTTTTGACTACACAATCCTGAAACAGTATTTTAAAACAGAATTCAATGTCAAAAGAGTGCTATCCCCTCTCTCCTTACCATTCTCCAGGTAGAATTTTGTCTCATTCCAATATTCTACTTTGATATTATCTTTTAAAAAGCTAGGAAAGTGTTGAGCTTCAACTGTAACACGTTTTTATTAGAGTTCTTACACGGGAACACTCACAGCCAGTACTGATCCACATGAAGGTCTGAGTCTACATCCTCCTGTGGCTGCTGGGAGCAGTGGCCTATCTCAGGAGAGTGGAGCACACTAAACCCAGCAAACTCGAGGCTTCTCCTTCTTCTGCTGCTTTGACATTCTAGGAAAATTAGTATTGAACTTAATTTGTCCAGATTTATCTAGGGCAAAGGGAAAAATTTAGATTTTTAGACTGCCTCAATTCAATAAACCATCGTCAATGGGAACTGTCAAACCTGTTTTCATTCTTCAGGCTTACTGAAGCCTCTGTTGTGGCTTTGTTTGCATCTGAGAACAAAGGGATTCTCTGGTAAAGGAGGTCAATGTCTACACATGACACAAACTTCTGTGTCTTTGTAAGTCATCATTCACAGAAACACAGAGCTTCATAAACAGTTAGAGCCTGCATCCTGAGCAACAGCTTCATTTCCACTCATCAGAAATAAACAGAATCCATCCAAGATAACAATTTCTCAATGAATTAAAATAATCCCAACATTAAAACAAGAGTGTCTTATATTCTCATGTTTTTAATTAAAGTATTTTTTTATAATCCTGACGTGCTAATAACTCTTATACTCTTATATCACAAGTTTGTCTTTAAAGTAAACTCACAGCACACTTAAGGCAGATTTAACCTGTACATAGTCTCAGCTCCGAAATGCCATGACATCATTTTATACAAACAGTAAAATCAGAAAGCATCCATATTTCTCTTGCATTCATCATTAGATTAAAAATTACGTAGTACATTGGATTTCCATAAAACTTCACTTCTAAGATAGGAAACAAATGCTACAATTCTGTAATTTCCTTTACCTAATTAAAATAAATATAGATACAACCGAAAACTTTTAAATATGTGGAGAAAAATCAAAGATAGAACACTTGCCTCTCATATACAAGGCCCTGGGTTCAATCCTGAGTCCCAATCTTGAAAGAAAGAAGAAAGGAAAAGGGAAGGAAGGAAAGAAGGAAGGAAGGAAGGATGGATGGATAGAAGGAAGGAAAGAAGGAAAGGGAGAAGTGAAAGGAAAACAAATGCTTTATATTTGTTCCTCATGGAAGACTCTGTGAAACACATAAAGAGTAGTTGCTATAAAATCACATTGTTAAGTACTGCCTTAAAATCCTGCTTATATAATTTTATGTGTCCATTTTATTATCCAGATACATAAACCCAAAACATCCTCTGGTTACAGTGAGAGCAGGAGGTTGGGTAGCGCTGAAGATCCAGTCTCCTGTCATCAATACAAAGTGAGGCTTTTAAAAGTAACTTGGTGATCTGAATCTTGGAGGAAACATATATCATAAAACCTTCAGGGGATCAATGGGCTCAGGTAGAAAATGCTGGGGACCGAAAGGCTTGCAGTTTATGTAGTGTTCCATTAGCACATCTTTGGGAAACAGGAATGCAACCAGAATAGCTTGTTATTTATCACTGGAAAGCAAGAGCCATCAAGTCGTTTAGAAAAGGTATTCAGAAAAATACCTTTAAAGTCTAGGTGTGTTCGAATGTGCACTGTTAAAGGGACGTGCTTAGTGAGGATCTCCAGCTCGCTCGTTGCTCTTTTCGACTCCACTGTGCTCAAGCACTTCTCAGAAGCACAAATGTCTTCACCTTTAAAGGAGGACAAACTCTTCTGTGCTAAATCTTTTGAAATTCTTCTTTTCATCTTCTAAGAAAAGGTCTTCCTCACTGGCTGCAGTGGACGTAAAATCAAAGTCTCTGGAATGGCCATTTACAAAAGTAAATAATGGATATTTCTCCTTAGAGGAAATTTTCAACATCTGTAAGAGACAGCACAATGAATCATTCACCAGACGCAAATGCGCATAGTAGGGCTGAATGACACAGCTAGGCTACACGTTTCAGCCCTGACCTTGCCCTGTTCCTTTCTCATCCTGTGCCGCTGTTTTAACCGTCCTGCCTACAGGCCTAAAGCTGATCGGCACCACAGTTTACCCAGAAACATACAAGCTGGATTATCAGTCCCCTTCACCCCGAGGTATCCCACAGTCTTCAAGTCAGACCAAAGAACTAACTCATATTTATCTTCCTTTTGCAAGTAACTAGAATGTGACAAAATGGCGGTGAAATGTTGGGAAAGATTGGATGGTAAGATAACACAAATAAAAGCAATGTAATACCGAGTCAGAAGGCCCAGTCCTATCTCGTCTGCAACTACCTCCAAGTGACTTTGGGCAATGACTCTCCCTTATTCTCTATGACATAGCCTAAATCAGCCAATTTCCCTACCTCAGAGACTTGTTTTTAAAAGATGAGAAGCAGGGGTTGGGTATTTAGCTCAGTGGTAGAGCACTTGCCTAGCAAGCGCAAGGCCCTAGGTTCGGTCCCCAGCTCCGAAAAAAAGAAAAAAAAAAAAAAAAAAAAGATGAGAAGCAGCAATATAAAGCTCTTTTAAATATTCAGTTTGAGGGCCACTGAGATGGCTCAGTGGGTAAAGATGCCTGCCACCAAGCCTGGCAAACTGAGTTCAATACCTGGCACCAGTGTGGTGGAGAGAGAATTAATTCTTACTAGTTGTCCTCTGATTTCCACATGTATACAATGGCATGTATACATGTATACAATGAATACTCACAATTTTTAAAATGTATAAAAATTTAAAACATAGGCTGTCTTTTCAAAGATTTCTATACTAAACTTTTTGTCTGAAGCACCTCTTCATGAAAGTCAACATGAAAGAGTGATCTCCTGTCCAGTGATGACAAATTGTCTCCTTACAAAAAAAAGCAGCCCCTAAAATCTTGTGGGAGACCTGCGACTATTATGTAATATACATGTTTGTAATTTGCTGATCCAAGTGTACTTGAACGTTTTAAACTCCTTCTGTTAAATAAGTTCCATTAAAATGTAAACCATGTTCATAAAAATGAAAACTCTCTTTAGAATTTTTGGCCCAAAATTTGTTGCTCTTTTGTTTTTAAGACAAGATATAACTATGTCCCCAGACTTGCCACAGTCTCACTACCTCTGCCTCCCAAAAGTTGGGGTTATGTTGTGTGTGGCCTGTACCAAGAGGCCAAGCAGAAACCAAAATTTTGTTGTAAATAAGGACAGTAAAACTCAGCGAAGTTCAAGCTACAGAGCAAAGGCTGCGAGAATATCAACTACAACATACCACTGATCATCAGTTAAACATGGCTTTCATCACCTGGAAATTTATAACACACACGCGCCTGCGCACACACACAAGCACACACACGCACACACAAGCACACATACACACAAGCACACACACACACACACAAGCATGCACACACACACACAAGCACACATACACACACAAGCACACACACTCACGCACACAAGCACACACACAAGCACACACACGCACACACACACATGCACATACACACAAGCACACACACACGCACACACACATGCACATACACACAAGCACACACACACATGCACACATACACACAAGCACACACACACATGCACACATACACACATGCACACACATGAACACACAAACAAGCACACACACACACACAAGCACACACAAGCACACACACACAAGCACACACAAGCACACATACACACATGCACACACACACAGCACACACACACACAAACACACACACACAAACACACACACAAGCACACACACACACAAGCACACATGCACGCATACATTACATTTGTAGATTCTCTTGAAACGTGGCTTAAATAAGTAGCTCTTGCAAAAGAAACAATGTTTAAAACATTTCAATGAGACATTTAACATAATTCACATTTTTTTCTTTGTGGTTAAGAGGAAACAAACCATTTTTAAAACAACCAAGTACTAAAAACATTAGTTGATAAAACCAGTTCTTATAACTTGTTTCAGGCATTTTTTTTCATTGCTCTAATTTATTTGACTTGCATTCTACAAAAAAGAGGAGATGGGCAAAAAAAATTAAAATAAAGAACAAGAGGCAGAAAGGACTGCATCTGAGGAATCATCCTCCACAAGCCACCAGCTGGGATACGCGCCAGACACGCCTGTCACTTCACACCCATCTCCTGTCACTTGTAGAGTCCAGAGTCCCATAGGCAAGTGTCCATATCATAGTGCCGTCAGAGCAACACAGCACAGAATCTTCCAACTTCCCTTTCAAGATTAGAAAGGAGTCATTCGGGTTTGTTAGCTATGACTGAGATGCTCATCAACTATCAGAGTTAAATCTGCTTCCCAGGGGAAGCGTCAGAAAGAAAACCTTTACCCTTTATAAAATGCACCGCCCCTCCTGAATCTAAGGCCTCCTTTATAAAACCTGTTGATTCCAGCTTTGAGAACTATAAGTGGCGAAACTTCCTGAGTTTATTTAAAATAACACTAAAGACTCAAATGAGAACAGGACATCTCAAAAGAAGACAGAGGTTTATCCAGGGGGCTGGAGAAGTCTCGGCAGTTAAGAACACTGGCCCACATGGCAGCTCAGAACCATCCATAACTCTAGTTCCAGATCTGATGCCCCCTTTCTGCCTTCCACTGGGCACACGTGTGGGGAAACACCCATACACATTGAAATTAAAAATGAAGGTTTATCCAAATTAGTTGAAATTCAATGTCTACATAAAGCCTGCATCGTATGACTGGAGCGGTGTCTCAGCAGTTAAGGGCACTGGCTGCTCTGGTAGAAGACTCGAGTTTAGTTCCCAGTACCCACAAAGCATCTTCAACCACAGGTAACTCAAGTTTCACAGGCTCCTACACCCTTTCACTTCCACAGGCACCAGGAACACATGTCCGGCACAAACATCCATGCAGAGAAGCACTCATGGACAGAAATAAATGCACTTCTTTAAAAGCCCTGCACACATGTTTATAGCAGGTTCTTTCTGACAGTGTCAAAGCTTGAAGGTAATCAAGATGCTGCTGTTGTTTCTCAGTGAGAGAACAAACAAACTGTGCTGACCCAGAAAATGGAACACTAAAAGAAGTGAGCTATGAAAGCACATGTAAAAACTTCAAATGCATGCATGCTCCCATGTGGAAAAGGCCAGTCTAAAGAGACGGCACACTGGATGGCCTCCTATAAGGCGTTTTGGAAAAGGCAAAATGATGGGCACCGTACAAAGATCAGTGTCCAAGAGGACAGAGGATGGACGGGCATAGCTGAGAGGATGTTCTGACACTTACACTATTGTTTATGATGTCATAATGACATGTGTCCCAATATGTCTGTCAAAAGCCACAGAATATACAGTGTACAGAGTCGATCTTAAAACTCCAGAACTGGGACAATAGCAACTGTCAATCTGAGCAGCCTGGTAACAAATGCACTCCCGGAGAGGGGAGACTGATAGTTGGGGGGTGAGGCGTGTGGAAGGTCCCTGGTCGGTTTTGATGTGAAGCTAAAGCTAACTGTTAAAGATTATTCAACACACGATAATGGACAGCTGACTAGAAGATGAAGCCAAGGGAAAACTTCCCAGCACAGCCACGTGCTAGAGCAGCTAAGATGTCATTTCAAGACAAATAAAAGCTGGATGCCAAAGGGGGCTCTGTAAATTGTCTAGCTCACTCTTTTCTAAATCAACAAATTCAGGATTCAAACGATTACAACCACAGAAGGCATCAACAATTATGTTATTACAATTACATCGACAATTCATGATGGGTACGTGCTTCTCCAACGGCCTGTCAACAGACTTTCCAGACACTTCCCAGAGCGAGGAGCACCACGGCAAGACATCTTTAAGAATATGAGGAACTCTAACTTGAAAACTTGGGGCTGGACAGATGGCTCAGTGGTTAAAAGCACTTGCTTGTCTTCCAGGGGACCCAGGCTTGGTTCCCAGCACTCACATCAGGTGGCTCACAACCACCTATACACCCAAGTCCAGGGGTGCCCTCTTGTCCTCTGTGGGCACCCACGCAGACAAACACAGGTACATAAATATACAAATACAGTTTTTAAAAGAAAATCAATCCTGAATTTTTTTCAAAAAAAAAGAACATCTGGCATTCTAATTAGAACAATGGCAATGTCAAAATTCTCGGAATTTTCCTAAGCGGATAATACAAAACCTACATTTAAAAGTTCCAAATTAGGGGTTGGGGATTTAGCTCAGTGGTAGAGCGCTTGCCTAGGAAGCGCAAGGCCCTGGGTTCAGTCCCCAGCTCTGGAAAAAAAAAACAAAAAACAAACAAAAGTTCCAAATTAGAGACAAAGTATCACTGACTTAACACCATTCAAGGTAAAATACATGCCAATTGAATGATGATTTAGGGAAATGTTTATTCTATTAATATTTCTTAGATTTGCTTTTATATGTATGTTATGTGTGTGTATATGTTGTGTGTGTTGAGTGTATATATCTTACATGTGTACACATGTGTATGCTGTGTGGGGTATGCCATGTGTGTGCATGTATATGCCATGTGTGCACAGTGCAAGTAAGGGACAGAAGAGGGCACTGGATTCCTGAAGCTGGAGTTACTAGTGGTTGCGAACAGCAAGAACTCAGGTTCTCTGGAAGAGCAGCAAGCATCCTAACCGCTGAGCCATCTCTCCAGGACCCACAGGTTTATTATACAACCTTTTACAAACTTTTATCATACGTATGTGTGTGTGACCTATGTCGGTCAGAAGAAAACTAGCAGGATGGATCCTTTCCTCCAGCTATGTGGATACTAAAGATGGAATTCAAATCATCAGGGTCTCTTGAAGACACCTTCACCTGCTGGGCCATCTCCCTGCCCTATCCTATATCTTTAAAGACAAGATATAAATCTATTTATAAAACTGTAGAAGCAAATGTAATGAAAACACTAACACGTCTGTGGATGGGAAAATTAACAATGAGTTTTTCTTCGTTGATGTGCGTGTGCATGTGTGTGTGTGTGTGTGTGTGTGTGTGTGTGTGAGAGAGAGAGAGAGAGAGAGAGACTTTCTAAACTTTTAATCATGTACTTTGTCCATAAATTAAGAAAAATTTCATTTTTAAACTTTTAAGATAACTTAGCTTACAAAAGCATAATTTCAAAATGGGACTTGAGTGCTCTAAACTCTATTCCGTTTTCACAGCATAGCTAAATGCATGCTGGCACTGCTTTATTACCTGAAAAGCAAGTCATAGATTTCTTTACAGGAAAGAAATACAATCATACTTTATCTGTGCACTGGGGTGACGGGTAAGGACAGAATTTAGACAGGGAAAGCCTAAGGACAAAGCTGAGTAGCTTATGTCATCATAAAGCTAGTTAGGAGGACGTAAGTAAAACAGGGGAATGATCCCTTTCCCCACGCCAAAGCCCGCTACTACAGCTGCCACCAAACACGTAAAACCGTGCTAGTCCACAGCACTTGGGTGATACTCTCCATGGTCACTGTATGTGCTACGGCATATGCATTGGTCACACTCCAAAGCTAGCCAAAACCATGAAAAATAAAATGTCAAAATCACCTTGAAAAGCCTTTCAATTGTTTAAAGTATGTCGGTCTTAATACTATATGCATGCCCTTTTCAGTGACACTTGTAAATTTACAACACGGACTACCATATACTGTGAACTAGAAATGGTGACACCAATCCGTAAGTGTGGCACACTTCCTAGTACCTGAGGGCCAGGAGCTGGATGCTAGCCTGGACTAAATACATCAGGATACTGCCTTAAAATGCCACAACTAAAACTACATACATGTACCTATGAACACACATGTACAGGTATAGACAGGCAGACAGACAGACAGATGAACAGGTGGTAGAAAATAGATGGTAAATAATAGATGAATAAATAATAACAATAGATGGAAGATAGACAGATGGATATAGATAGATAATAGATGAATTCATAAAAAATAATAGATGGTAGATAGATGAATTAATAAATAATAATAGATGGAAGAGAGATAGACAGACAGACAGACAGACATGAAACACTAGCTGGAGAGATGGTTCAGTGGTTAGAAGCACTGGCTGCACTTACAGAAGGCCAGGGATTAATCCCCAGCATCCACAGAGTGGCTCACTATCATCTGCAACTCCTGATACCTCTCTGGCTTCTCCAGGCAGCAAGCACACATGATACACAGTTATATGCAGGTGGAACGCCCACACACATAAAAGAAAACAAACAGATACATATGTAACATGAATTCTTAGAGCCTCCTGGTTGAACTGCATTAACGCTGCAGGTGCTGTTAACTCCCCTACTGTCTCCTCCATACTCAATCTTAAGTCCCACCCATTCTTCTAGATCTCAGAGGAAAACCCTGTTACTAGCTCCTAGTCTCACCTTGTTTCCATGACAATGAACACCTAGGGCTTTTCTTTCTGAAGCACCACTTCCTTCGGTCCTGCAGCATCTCATTTAACATGAACAACTCTTTATTCACTTATTGTCTCTATCTGGTTCCAAATCCCAAAACACAGATAGAAAATCGATCCTTCATCTCCCCTATATATTAAGTCATTCTACATTCACCCCCTTAAAATTATTACCTGCAGGCTGGGGGGCGGGGGTGTGGCTCAGAGGTTAAGAACACCCGATGAGTGCTGAGTTCAATTCTCAGCAACTACACGGTGGCTTACAACCATCTATAATGAAATGTGGTGTCTTGTCTGGTGTGCAGGCATGCAGGCAGGCAGAACACTATATACATAATAAATAAATCTTTAAAAATATATATTATCTGTCCTCAGCTTCAGCTATTTCTCTGTCAAGCATTCTTGCCATTCACTGTGTGCAGATGAGGTGGTGAACACTGGAGGATCAGATGACGTCTCTGTGGTTTCAAGGCTATGGGGAGTTGATAAAGCCAGGTTTTGACCATGGCAGCTTAATTCTAATATAGCTAATATTCTATACAGCCTTCAACAGCAAATGAAGGCTCATCAGAGCAACATCAGATCCAATCAATCATAATAGAGTAGAACAATTTCTTTCTCCCCAAATTAGTTCTCGTCAAGAATTTCTATCAATAGTGATATCTTTTATATTAATTAGTAGTGGAGTTGTTGCAAATGGCAAATTAAAGAAAACAATTAACAAAGGTTTTAAATTATAGGAACTGTTTTATCTACAAGAAGTCTTTAAAGAAAACTTGGATTGTTCAGTTTACATTAAAAGACAGTCTCTATAATTCCCTGGCCTCCCTCTCCTAATTACAGTGAGATTACTAATGTCCCATTTTAGTTTGCCTTCAGGATGGGGGAAGTGGACAGGAGAGAAACAACATTGCATCTATATCCCATTTCCTCAGTGAAACATCCTAGAAAGTCCTAGTCCACACCCCCTGGCTTCACCACTCAAAGTGTATCTGCATGACTGAGACCCCAAGATCCTGAGGGCACATTAACACCATAAATACAATCCGGCTCCTTCTTATAAAAGAAAAAAGAAGAGATGGGAATTAAACAAGTGTGCCATTCACGGATAAATCAAGCAAGGCCATGTGCTAAGGACATCTTCAGGTCTGTGGTCAGAAAGGGCTAGGCTGAGACCCGAAGGACACTAAGGTAATAAGCACTGTCAGCGGATGGATCGGAGACTACATTCTTAGTACATTCTTAGCACATCTGGACAGACAGACAACAGAACAGAGAACATGGTCCTCGAGAGCAGATCTCACAGGTCCTGCTAAGTCAGATGAGAAGGTGGTTTGGGTGTCATTGTTTGCTTAAACACTCAACTCATAACCACTCTAGCACAAATTTCTCACAATGCTCTTCCTAGGGTTTCTCCCCACAGTGTCTTCTGATTCTTCTTCACACTTCTTTCCTGACCGCACGCCAACCAGTCCTTCCAGCTCCCTCGGATTCTCCTATCTCAGCCTACACTGACGGCTCCTCCAAGGCCCCACAGACAGTCAGTAGAGCATAAAGATGACTAACATTGGCCGTGGCGGGGCAGACTCAGCTCAAAACCAGATACCTAAGAAGTATGTGGCTGGTTGTGGTGGTGCACACCGGTAGGATTTGCTGAAGGAGGCAGAGGCAGGAGGATCACGAGTTCGAGGCCAGCCTGGGCTACACATTTTGGGGCTGGAGAGATGGCTCAGTGGTTAAGAGCACTGACTGCTCTTCCAGGGGTCCCGAGTTCAAATCCCAGCAACCACATGGTGGCTCACAACCATCTGTACTGGGATCCCATACCCTCTTCTGGTGTGGCTGAAGTCATCGAAAGTGTACTCATATAGACATAATTTTAAAAAATTAAAAAAAAAAAGTGTGTGGGCCTGAGTGAGCTGCCTGACCAGACTGTCTCGCCTTACTCAGATGTAAATGCCAGCGCTGCCAGCATCGACCCACAGAGTTCCTGTGCGGACTGAATCTGCCACCTTGCAAGACTGGTGCCTGATGTGGTCACTCTATACTGTTATTGCCATTATTATCACAAATTAGTCTGCTGGCATTTATTAAACATATAGTCATTTGTTGTTAATGTCCATTCTTGTCTTTTTAATGAAACTATAAACCCCTGAAGATTACACAAGAAATCAAGGGTTCTCATCACCAGATCCAGAAGGGAAAAGGATGCAGTTGGAGAGCACGGAGCTAAAGAAAGGAGCATCTCTGGGAAATACAATTGTAAACATGCGCCTGAAACACAAGAGTGATTTCACAAAGGCATTTTCCCAGACAGCGATGGGTGAGGGAATGGCGGAGGGAAGGAAACAGAGCTGCTGGAGGAGGCCAGATGCTGACCTGAGAAGAGAAAGCAGATTAACTCTCTCACTCTGACTCTGAGGACACACAGAGGTGGGTTCCAACCCAATATAAAACAAGCAACCAAAAGCAAACAACAGGATCTACCTGAAAATTGAAAAGACTTTCAAGAATGTGCCTTCTGCTACTGGAAATAAGACCACCCCAGGCAAGGTGGGTTCTCAGGACAACAGGAGACCGGACAGAGACGGTGAGCAGTCTTCGGCGGCTGCAAGGGGCTTTGCTCAGCACTACCACTCAGTAGCTATCACCATCTTTTCTAAAGACTTATTTATGTGTATGAGTGTTTTGCCTGTGTATAAGGCTGTGCACCACACACATGCCTGGTGCTCACAGAGGACAGAGGTCAGCCCCTGAATCTGGAGTTACAGACAGACGCTAGCCATCACGTGGGTTCTGGGAATCGAACTGGGGTCCTCTGCAAGCCAGCTCTCGGCCCCAGTAATTATGATTTTGTGAAAGTTGCTGAGTTTCCTAGAACTTCCCTAGCTGTATAAGGGATGTAACACTATCTACCTCAGAAAGTTCAATTACAGTGAGATATGTAGGGTGCTTAGCAAAAGACCCAACAAACACTAGATAGATATGCATTGAACTGCCCCTCTGATCTCAAAAGTTTATGAATGTAACCTTCTTCTACAGCCAGAGGATAACTAGACATAGAATTTTTTGTTAACCCCTATTCTATAATGAAATAATTTCTTTTTTATTTTTTACTGATTTATCATTTATTTGTGTGTATGTGTGCGTGTGCTTCTTTGAGTTCTATGTCTTCTGATCCCTTGGAGCAGAAGAGGGTGCCAGATCCCCTGGAGCTGTAAGTTGCCATGTGAGTGCTGGGAATTGAACCCAGGTCCCGTGGAAGCACAGCCAGTGTTCTTAAGTACTAAGCCATCTCTCCAGCCACAGTGATTAGTTTCTTAATATTCTTGTTTTTTGTGTGATTTCTGCCCTCAAACAGAAGCACTATCAGGTAATATGCTTGCCAACAAAAGGAAACTCTTACTTCATTTTGTCTTGTTTGTCCTGCTTGTTTGTTCTCTGAAGACAACACAAAAAAGCAGAAGAAACAAAATGAAAACAAAGTATGTTCTCAATCTCAAGATAAATTCCTTCAACAGAGAGAAACTGGACACCCAATGAACAGGATCCCAAATGAGGGTGTGTAAAGCCATCGCAGTTGCCAACTTAGAGTAAAATGGTAAACCAGGCCGTGCACACTTCACAAACCTCACTGACTCAGTCCCAGTCTTCAGAATGCACCAACGAGAGAGAAACACAGCACATCAGAGAGGCAAAGAGTGTGGTCACAGATGCACAGCATATCAGATCTTAGGTTGTAGCAGTTAAGAGTTCAAACCTGAGAACTTCCAAAGAAAGATGCTCTCATTGGGGGAACAATAGTTTGCAACAACATCAAACTTGTTAGCAGCCAATTCCCTCCAGGAAACAGGAGTGCAGACCCCCAGAGCAGAAGAGGAGAGGAAAGACAGATAATTTGAAGTTGGGCTCATCATTCCCGGGAAAGACCTGGAGACTCAGAAGTGGAGGGAGGAGCCCCAGGGAAACAGGAGTGGGAAGGCCAGAGTCAGCCAAGCTTGGTTTTTACCCCACTCTGGTCATCACTTTGTTCCTGAATGGAGAAGCTTGGGCACAATCAACAGATTTTTAAGATATATGTACATATTACCTTCACAAACACACATATATAATTACAGAGAGAAATTAGCTTTTTGAAAAGTGTACCTTAAGTTATACATATCAATAGTACTAAACCAATAGAGTACTGTAAATTTTAAGATAAGGCCACAGCAATTTAAGGAAAATAACCCTGAATAGGTGAACGCATCCTGAAGACTCACTATGTACCTCAATCGTTGAGCTCTTTGATGACTTACAAGAAAGTCTTTGTGCAGAGCCTCTTTAATTCAGTCTTTCATTCAACAAATACTGACTGACCCCTAGAATGTGACATCACTCCGTAGCACTGGCAATTCAACCACAAACTCGACCACTTTCCTTAACTCTGCCAAGGTAACGTTGCAGTGGAAAGGACATGGGCATGCCTGAAGTGGCAGAATGCACAAGACAAGTTACACGCGTGTAAAATGAACGGCAGGCAGAAAGGAGACAAACCAGGAAGGAGGCAGCTGCACACAGCCAGCCAGAGATCTAAGCAGAGAGTATGAATAAAGACCTGGACGAAGCAAAGGAAGGAACATGAGTGCATCTATCGGGAGGGAATTCTATGCACAGAGCAAAGCAGGAACATGGCCGGTCAACCGTGGTTGGACAAGAGAGCTGGGAGAAGAGGGCAGAAGGAGAGGTCCAGGGCTGGTGGGGGAGGAAGCAGGGATCCCTCTTGGGCCTGTAAAACCTTATGAGTTAGTAGAGGTTTGAGTGTTGACTCTGAAAGGTTGGAAAGAAACTATAAAGGTAGAAAGAGAAGTTCCTAGTACAATCTTAACCTCATTTTTAATTCATTTCATTAATTTATAGGAATGGGTTTTCACCTGTATGTCTGTCTGTGCATTGCATGCACACAGTGGCTATGGAAGCCGAAAGATGACATAAGATCCCTTGGAACTGGAGTTGCAAAGGGCTCTGGGCCACCTCATGGGTGCTGGACTCAGACCTGGCTCCTCTAGAATAGCAGCCAGAGTTCTCCACCATGGAGCTGCCTCGCCAGCCCCCTCCACATGTTAAACAAAACCACTGTGGTGGCTGTGCTGGCAACAGACTGTAGCAAGTGACTGTTAAGTGACTGGAACAGACCTGTCTAGGTGTCGTGATGGGCCAGCGTGATGAGAAAGGTCAGCAGGCACCAATCACGCTGGGTGGGAGATGATGGGAGACTGTCTGTTCGGCACACACGGGGTGAGGGGAGAAGGGCCCAGTTTGAGGGCAGGGCCCATGAAAACGCATTACTGACGTACAGAGCAACCAAATCCCCTGTGGATTGCTCTGCTTCTCTTTAGCACTTTTTTCTTTTCTTTTTTTTTCTTTTTTCTTTTTTTCGGAGCTGGGGACCGAACCCAGGGCCTTGCGCTTGCTAGGCAAGCACTCTACCACTGAGCTAAATCCCCAGCCCTCTTTAGCACTTTTTATCACTGACTTTAGCACCCACATTCCTTTGGATGGGTAGCAGATAAAAGGTAACAGGTCTCCTTCTATACATGACACCTGTGGCCGAATTCTAGTGAAATAAAAACATAAAAATAATTTTACGATTTTTAAAATGGATCTTTTTATTTTATAGTCAAGTCTTACCGCTTTAAAAAAAAATAGCTAAAAGCCACCTTATAAATATGCTTGTTGGGAGAGTGGATAAAACAGCGTGTGTCAAGATAAGTCCATCACCAAGAGCAACCTTAAGCACGGATAGAATAGATAAAAGTCCCATTCAAACGCTTCTGGAAGGAAGTGAGCAGAGTGCACTGTGTGGAGGGAGAGCCTGGGAGGACAGAGTGGAGCAGGAGACACCAGAGGCCGAAACTTAGAGCCCTGGGTCCCATGAAGATGCCTTCACTTCCAAAGCCAGTAGGCGGGGCTGGGCAAAGCAGGTTTCCAACAGTCAGGAGCAGTGTGTCTCTGGCACTAAGTGCACTGAGGCGATGGAAGCTAGGTATCAGCAAGGGGACAGACTGAAATCACGTGCCAGCCACTAAAAGTCAGTAGGAAGACAGTGTTCTGCGTCACCTGCTGTAAGACACCTGACCTGGAAGGTGTACGACCTGAAAGGGAACCTGAGAATCATGAGGAAACAGGTGAACCCACCATTAGGGACAAGCCATAGAATTACCAAACATGTAATTGGTTTTTGGTTGGTTGGTTTTGGTTTTCTTTTTGTTTTTTAAGAAAATCTGGTCATCTTTAAAAGTACAAGATAAAGTGAGACTTGTGGACTACGTGGCACCTTCTGAAGCTAACGTGATGAACAGTGTCACGTCCCTGACGGGAACAGCTGAACTGAGCATGTGCAGAAGAGCCTCATCTGTAAGCAGTGCGCACTCAGTTCTCCAAGCAGAATGGGCCACAGGCTAGCAATGACTCTCACCTGGGTCTAGAGCAAAGCTAACTGTTATTACGGTCTCAACTCTTCTTTAAGACTTCTAACTTTAAGATTTCTTCTAAATGGATGTGAAACAAATAACAGTATTTGTTCATCAACAAAAAGCACTACGAGAAGTAGCCAGGGAAACAATTAAGAGCCACACAAAATGACCCGGACAGAAGCAGCGTGAGAAAGGAGGAACAGAGGCGTCAGGAAGGCACCCCTCACGACAACACAAGGAATTCAGAATCCTACAAGACTCAGATTCTGGACATCGAAGTCACAGAAACACAATGTAAGGCAGGAAATGCCACCAGAGATAGAGGAAGCTACTGTAATTACATAACTGTAAAGGATTCAGTTGGGCCAGGCGAGGTGGGGCAGGCCTGTAATCCCAACACTTGTGATGCAGAAGCCAGAGAATCAGAGACTTGGGCCTTCGAAATGGCTCAGTGGGGTAAGGGGCCTGCGGCCAAGTCTGATGGTTGTGGGACTCCATATGGGAGAAGGGAAGAGTGATCCCTACACACAGATGTGTGCACGCGCACACACACACACACACACACACACACACACACCACACACACACACACACACGCACACACACACAAATAATAAATCTCACACGAATAGTAAATACGACAATTTTGAGAGAGAGAGAATAACACCAAGCTAGCCTCAGCTACACAGTTTTCAGGGCCAGCTGGAGCTGTACTAGGGTCTGTCTAAAAAGAAAACAAACAAACTAACAAACCAATCCAGGGCTAAAGAAATGGCCCAGTGGTTTAGAGCACCCGTTGCTCTTCCAGGAGCCAGGTTTGGTGTCCAGTACCCATATGGGGCTCACAACCATCTGTGACTTCAGTTCCGGGGCATCTGATGCCCTCTTCTGACCTTCTCAGGCACCAAACATGTCCAGGGGAAACAGACATCATGCATCATGCTGGCAAAAGAGTCACACATAAGATAAAGTAAATAAATCTAATAAAAAACTGTAATCAATCAATAGAAAAAAACTTAATCAGTAGGCTCAATTGGAGAGTAAGACCTAATAATCATAATTGTACATAATGATTTTGCCACAAAATATATAAAACTAAGTGGAAGAAAATATAAAGAAGAAAGAGAATTCTATCCCCGCAGGTGGGAACTTATCCCACAATCGGGGCTGTCAGACGTGGCAGCAGCCCCCTTGTCTCCTGAGCCATCGTGATGGCCCAGTGTCCTGATCCTCTTGCACAGCTCATGGCTGTCACAAACAGCTGGCAAAAGCACTGTGTGGCGGTTTGAATGTGCTTGGCCCAGGGATGGCACTATCAGGGGGTGTGGCCTTCTTGGAGTGGGTGTGGCCTTATTGGAGGAAGTGTGTCACTGTGGGGCTGGGCAATGAGACACTCCCCCTAACCGTGTGAGAGTCAGTCTTCTCCTAGCAGCCTTCAGATGAAGATGTAGAACTCTCAGCTCCTCCTGCACCATGCCTGCCTGGATGCTGCCATGCTCCTGTCTTGATGATAATGGACTGACCCTCTGAACCTGTAAGCCAGCCCCAATTAAATGTTGTCCTTGTAAGAGTTGCTTTGGTCATCGTGTCTCTTCACAGCAATGCAAACATTAAGTAAAACACACTGTAAGACTGACTTGGGTTTGTTTCAGTTCATCATGGTGGGAAGGCATGGAGGTATCAACAGCTCTGCCCCTGGTGACCCCTCCCCACACGCCAGGGCTCATCTCCTAAAGCTCACCAGCTGAGGATCAGGTGCACGTGCACGCGAGCCTGTGAGGAACACCTCAGATTTGAACCACGGCAGTCACTTAGCCCTCAATACTAAGCTAAAAAGCATGTAGGGGAATAAAGGACATACAAAATGTGAAGGAGGAAAGGAAGGAGGGACTGTGGATGACAGAAAGACAAGGGACAGGGCTGAAGAGAGCTACTCCTTCAAGTCTTGAGAAGTCAGCAGCCACTGCGAATTCATCCTCCGCAAACCTGGCTGTGCAAAGGAAACCGGGTGTTAAATTCCTGTCAGGACATGAAGAGGAAAAACAGGGCTAGATCAGTGGGTGTGGCTACAAGCGATCACAGCCTTTGAGGAGTTCTGTAGAACGAGAGGCGTAAAGCATTCGAATGATTCTTGACTACATGGATTCACCATCATCCAGGTGGTCAGTGTCACCTTCAGTCAGAGAAATACAGATTAAAATACAAACATACTAACTCTATCTAGTAGACTGTTTATAAGTTTTAAGTCAGGCAGTCTCAAGTGCCAGCGCATGAGGTGTTGGGAATTCTTGCATACTGCTTTTAGGATCACTCTGGCCAGCATCCAACAACAGGAGGCAAATAGAACGTCACAGCCCTGTGCCCAGCATTTCTACTCCAATGTACAGAGAATGTCTAACACAATTGTGAAGAATTAGGTATGCATAGGAATATTCTTTAAAACACTATTTGTAGGGCTCAACAAATGGCTCAGTGATTAAAGCACTTACACAGAACCTGGGTTCAATCCCTAGCACCCACAGGGGAGCTCCATCTCTAACTCCACTCCCAGGGGATCTGCCGCCCTCTTCTGGTCTTCATAGGAACTGCAGTACATGTGATATGCTTAATGGTTGCAGATAAAACACCCATACACACAAAAATAAATAACTCTAGCCAGGAGGTGGTGGTGCACGCCCTTAATCCCAGCACTCAGGAGGCAGAGGCAGGTAGATCTCTGTGAGGTCAAGGCCAGCCTGGTCTACAGAGCTAGTTCCAGGACTGCCAGGGCTACACAAAAGAAACCCTATCCTGAAAAAAGATGAACAAATAAATAAATAACTTTTAAAAAGAAAATACAATAGGATGTTATTTGTAACTAAAACTTGAAATAAACAATTTTAGGTTTTAGAAACAAGTTAAATGACCATCAACAAAAGAAAGACTGAGAACTTAGGTAACAAAGTAGCGTATGATGTTTATAGATGTATCAAAATGGGTGTGATGGACTGACCCAGTATGTAAGTTACCAGAAACAAGTAAGAAAAGGAAGGCAGCTGGGGAAAGAGCCACTTACACGGGGTTTATGACCAATTATAGTATATGTGTAATTTTTCATAAGCTCAGTGCTAGAATACAGGCACTTTTTTCATGTCTATATGCCTGAAATTTAAATTTTAATGGCATAAAATACATTATTAATGTGCTGCTCCAGCCTGACATTCATGCCTCTCTACAATATTATGTCAGCGTACGTCCCTAGTGTCACTCAGGCTGTGCTACTTCCTAGCGCAGTGTTTCCTAAGCCACAGACATTCCTACAGAGTCTTCACTGCTTCTTCCCACACGTGTGACCGCTGCACCATTAATGAACACGTTTCTTTTCATCACTTATAACTTAAACAATTTTGTACAAATAAATGAAAGGGGAAATCACGATCACTATACCCACAATGTTTTCTAGTATGAAGGGAGATTTTGTGTGTGTGTGTGTGTGTGTGTGTGTGTGTGTGTGTGTGTGTGTGTTTGTCTTTAGTGCCACATGAAAATATAAGGTGACACACCCTGGATTAATTTACAAGTAGTTTTTCAAGGCTGATGTAAAAGATCGCTTTGGTAGAACTGAACTCTCCAGAGCACACCCTTCAGGGTTCTGCTCAGATAGTCAGAGGACAGAGACCCTGTCCCATATATACACAGGACTTCCGTCAAAGTGAACCCTGCCCAGCTGTGCCCCTGCCTGGGTGTGGCCCCAGTGGCCCTTCTCTTGGCCTTCTCCTGGATCATTCCCTTGGCTTTAAGTACATTCCCTTCTTACTAAGCAATGGAAATTATGCGTACACTTTCAGGCTCGGCTTAAATATCACCAGCACAATAAAATACTTTGACTTGGATATGCTGTCTCTCTGGGTTCAACTCACTTCCTTCCTCGTCAATTTATTTCTAGATTCCAAAGGATGCTTATCAGATTCGCTGTAATATATGTCTGCTTGCCGGATTCCCTCCTTCAGCGTGTTACTCCGGTCTAGAGGCTCCATGTCTTATTCGAAGCAGGAACTGCATCCCAGTCATTTTACGCTCTGTGTGCACTGGTTATGTACATACCTGGAGACTAGGCTCCATCCGATTATTACCTTAATAATTTTTATTAACACTTTTCAATCACACAGCATAGAACATTACAACTAAACAGGGCACTCTAGACTGCCTGGCTTCATTTTCAACATAAGAAAACAAAAGATAAATCCTATTAGAAAAAAAGAGAGAAAACGGTTGGGCTGACTGAAAATGCCGAGTTCTGGTGTTGGGGGTGTGTGCTTCACTCAGAACTGCCCAAGCAACAGTGAGTGACAAAGCTGGGCTTCGATGCTACTCCACGGCCACTGGCTTAAGACAACGGTTTACTGGTTCTTAAAAATTCTCGGTACTTCCAGAACACATCTCGGCAGTTTCTTCTCCAGTTCTAATTGCATTTCTGGTGAAGAAGCCATGGTGACTATTTTTGATCAGAAAGTCACATGCAACTCCTCGGTAAATGCTTCGGTTGACCTCGGCCACAGTATTGCACTCCTGTTACAAACACACTTATTCTAATCCAAATAGAAAGTAAGCCAAAGGGGTTGGGGATTTAGCTCAGTGGTAGAGCGCTTGCCTAGGAAGCGCAAGGCCCTGGGTTCGGTCCCCAGCTCCCCAGTCCCCAGCTCCGAGAAAAAAAAAAAAAAAAAAAAAAAAGAAAGTAAGCCAAAGAAAACAGAGAAATTTGCCTTTCTGTGGGAAATATTTATCAATATCAGCATCTATCACTAGATTGCCTGGATTTATTTATTTTAGGACATACATGGTATTTTACGAAGACAAAGGAGTATCAACCCAGAATACACACTGTCAACCATGATTTCAGGAAAGGAAGCAATGAGAGCCCCGTGCTCTGCTCTGCTCGCTGGCCTCCCTGTGGCCAGGGAAGGAGAGGAGGTGAGGTCTGTGGTAGACAGAGGAGGGGGTCTCCTTGCTCATTTTTTCTGTCACAATCCTGTTAAATTTCCCTTTTTCTCTTGGCAGGTCAAGTAAACTAAAATTCCCACTCGAGACACTGTATTTAGCATTTTCATACTATGTTTACATTGTTGCAGTAAAATGTTAACCTATGTCTACCTTCCTGAATGAATAAAAGTAACTGGATGCCAAACAGTTCTGAAATTCCTATGACTTCTGCGTGCCAGCTCCGAATGCCTCACAGTGATTCTAGTCTGTTCCGACTTGCCGTGAAAGGGCAGCCTATGTAACCCCTGGCCCCGATAAAGACAGCCATCCAGTTACTTGTACTGAATACAGGAGGCATTAAAGCTCTGTGTGTGGCTCAGCAGTACCCGTGTACCAAAAGCATGCTTAAATGTAGCGAGGGGCTGGCTGAGTAACTACTTCAACGAGCCCTTAAGTAAACCAGACCAGACAAGACACAGTGACTGCAAGGGTTTATTAAAGCAGTTCTAAGAAACCCAAAAAGATCACTTCTCTTTTAAAAAAATAAATAAAAGAACCACTTGGACTAAAAAGAAATGAAATTTGACTTGATCAAATACTTCATTAATTTTTTTTCTACCCCTAAGGGAGTGCCCTTTAAAATCCTCTTCAAATAGGATGGAACCTAATTGCTTGCCCAGGGCCACAGATGACAGGATTTTTATTTCAACACTGCCACCTAGTGGACAACACTTTTAACAAGTCGCTGGCTCCATCAGACGGAAATGCTGGCTCCCCAAAGTTGGTAACATTCAAGGAGGAATGTACATGTATGTACACGTAACAGTTTACACACTTATTGTCATGGAATAGAAATCATATAATTTACGAACATTATTACGCAGTGCTTTTAATTAGGTACCTTAGTGATTTCTTCAGATGCTCGTTCAAAGTCCTGGACATTTCGACAGTAAAATCCTATCGTGCAACTAGGATCCATTTTTCGAAATGACATCTTCTTAGGAGATGGACAGTGGAATGTCTGCAATTTTTAAAATAGTCTGGAATTAATTTTCCCTTACTTGATGGACTTTTTCTAAAAATATAATAAATACATTTCCTAAGGAGCATTTTAGCCCTTACCATTCTCTATAAAGATGCAAAACACAAGAACCAGCCTTGTGTATTTTTTTTTTTTTTTTGGTTCTTTTTTTCGGAGCTGGGGACTGAACCCAGGGCCTTGCGCTTCCTAGGCAAGCGCTCTACCACTGAGCTAAATCCCCAACCCAGCCTTGTGTATTTTTAACCAAACCTTCAGCCTCATGACACTATACTGTTCAGCAAAACAAAGCCAGTTCACCAAACACGGGACACATTTCTGATACTCGAAGAAAGGAAGAAACACAGACCACCAGAGTCAGCATGTATGGTCCAGTCCAGAACCAGCCATGTTAGCCAGCCATCTCTGAGAGGCTGAGTTCAGTCTGTTTTATTAGAGATTCTTCATTGTTTATGAATTCATAGCAGTTTTATCATATAGCTAAAGGTGAGAAATGAACCAAATACCTACGGGTTGCTGAATTAAAACTGTTATGTTCAGGGGCGGGAAAGATAACTTGGTGGTTAAGAGTACTGGCTACTGTTGCAGAGGACCCAACCCCCCCCCACACACCAAAGTGGTTCCCAACTGCCAGTAACTCCAGTGCCAAGGGATCCAATGCCCCCTTCTGGCCTCCGTGGGCACTGCACACACGAAAGGCACATATCACACACCTAATATAAAATAAATAAGTCTTTTTTAAAATGTAAAGATTCAAGTCGTACCATAGTTGTTTGGAATTAAAGTGGAACAAATACCTTTCATGCGCATGTGGATGAGGGTTCACTTTAGTCTTGTGTGTGCATGTGGATATATGAAGGTTCCTCCTAATGCTTAACTCTTTTAATAAGACTAGTCTATAACACCCAAACCACAGGCTTGTGCAAATGCCCTGCACTGACACAGACAGCTTCAGGGTTCTGTTTGTTTGATTTTGTCATTCTTGTGGTTTTGTTCATCTATTCTTTGATACAGTCTGTCACTGTGTAGCCCTGGCTAGCATAGACTTGGCAATGTAGACCAGGCTGGCCTCCAACTCACAGGAACCCACCAGCCTCGGCCTCCTGAGTGTAAAATTATTGTCCCATAATTGAATTTCTCCTAATTTTCTTTTCTAATATTCATTCCCATGAAGAGCATGAGATGAGGCAGGCGAAACTCGCCCATGGGGGCTCTGCAAAGGGCATACGTTCTGAGCAGGCCAATTCTGTGTCTGAGTCAACAGCACGCAGTAAACATGCACCAACCCTGACCTGTACAAAGTGCCTAGCTAATGCCTTCTTCAATTAGTGGGGTCCACGCTAGCTAACGTAGATCTCTCCGGCACTACCCAATACAAGCGCTGTTTCACTGGACTTTCCCTACTACGGTTTCAATTATTTTATTTTAAAGAGACTAAGAAACAGATCTGAAGCACAGAATAGCTAAGAAAACTGTACGTTGCAATATGGAGGAGTGTGTTGGGGTACAAGGCACAGTTCTAGGTCATATTTATAAGAAAATAAATTATTTTACATAGAGCATATCTAAAAATAGCCAAATTTGTTGAAACCCGGTAACAAGAACTGATTCTTCAGTTCTTACTACCTGGTAAGGAAGGCAGTCAGAAAGTCTGTACAAGGTCCAGTGGCACAGATTTATCTCACCTGTAACTGTGTCCTTCTCGCCACAAAGCACTGACTAGAGCCTTTCCTACAATCAGTAACTAGACTAGCATGTGCCTGCTCCACCACAGTGTCCATAGAAAAGAGCCACAAACACTGACCTGTAACTTGTGCTTTCCTCGATGTCTAAAACGAACTTGTTCATTACCCACAAAGCACAGCTACAAGTCCCTGATTTTACTCAACAGTGAAGCTGCTCCTGGCTGTCCCTGCATGAGGAGGAGGACTCAGAAGGGCACCTCAGGTCCATCTCTGTTTAAGTCACATTGTTTTGTGTTTACCTAAGATTCTGAAGTCAAAACAATATTAATTTAAATTCCGAATCATTTCGAATCATTTTTACTCATTGTGAAATAAGTCCGCCTTTTAAATATACTCCAAAGTGGTGCTGCTGGTCTAGGTTCATTTTATGATAACTCTTTAAGCTATGCGTGTATAATTTTAAAATTCTGATGTCTGGTAATAGCAGCCTCTACCTACATACACAATTTAGGGAGTAATAACTATGTATACTTCCTTCTGTAACAATGAAATATATTTCTGGAAAAAGAAGAATCAACTCCTATTTATTTCGTTTTAATGCATCATTTATTCATTGCCTGAACAAATAATTATTAGGCACCTATTAAATTCCAGACATGATTATGTGTTTAATTAAGATTTCATTTCTAAAAGAGATATGGTGGATCCATACTCTTTATATATGCTCTAAGAATAATAATTATTGGCATAATGGATTTTATTACCTAAACATATAAACGATACCAGAACAATTATATTTAGGTATGCCTATGCTATTGTGGAGCTTGGGATGAAGCTTCCTAAGTAGTAAAGAACATGCCTGCTAACTGCAGTTCACATGTGAGAGAACATGCCTGCTAACTGCAGTTCACATGTGAGAGAACATGCCTTCTAACTGTAGTTCACATGTGAGAGAACACGCCTGCGCCTGCTAACTGTAGTTCACACGTGAGAGAACATGCCTTCTAACTGCAGTTCACATGTGAGAGAACATGCCTGCTAACTGCAGTTCACATGTGAGAGAACATGCCTTCTAACTGTAGTTCACATGTGAGAGAACACGCCTGCTAACTGCAGTTCACATGTGAGAGAACATGCCTGCGCCTGCTAACTGTAGTTCACATGTGAGAGAACATGCCTTCTAACTGCAGTTCACATGTGAGAGAACATGCCTGCTAACTGCAGTTCACATGTGAAAGAACATGCCTTCTAACTGCAGTTCACATGTGAGAGAACACGCCTGCGCCTGCTAACTGTAGTTCACACGTGAGAGAACATGCCTTCTAACTGCAGTTCACATGTGAGAGAACATGCCTGCTAACTGCAGTTCACATGTGAGAGAACATGCCTGCTAACTGCAGTTCACATGTGAGAGAACATGCCTTCTAACTGTAGTTCACATGTGAGAGAACACGCCTGCACCTGCTAACTGCAGTTCACATGTGAGAACAGGCCTGCTGACTGCAGTTCACATGTGAGAGAACATGCCTTCTAACTGTAGTTCACATGTGAGAGAACACGCCTGCTAACTGCAGTTCACATGTGAGAGAACACGCCTGCGCCTGCTAACTGTAGTTCACATGTGAGAGAACATGCCTTCTAACTGCAGTTCACATGTGAGAGAACATGCCTGTGCCTGCTAACTATAGTTCACATGTGAGAGAACATGCCTTCTAACTGCAGTTCACATGTGAGAGAACATGCCTGCTAACTGTAGTTCACATGTGTGAGTCATAAAGAATGTATCTCTGCCTGACAAATTCACCTTCCTCACCTGTCTGTCTGTCTGTCTAATAACTTCAATGCCACTATTTCTCTTAATTTATTGGTGGTGATTGATCCTCCCAGGGTCTGGAAGTTGGAATAGGGGACCTAGGAATTGGAACAGATAAACATGCCCATTAACAGGACTTTTCTTTCCTTTAAGAACTTAGCATTTGTCCGCAGTGTTGGCACATGCCAGTAATCTCAGCACTTGGAAGGCCATGGGTCTCTGTGAGTTCAAGGCCAGCTTGGTCTACAAAGTGAGTTCTAGGCCAGCCAGGGTGACACAGTGAGACCCCCATCTCAAAACATAATAATAAAAAATTAAAATATCATCTTAAAGAACACAGTCTATGATTCTGGAAGCACATGAAATAAGAACTCGCAGTGTCTGGTTTAGGAAGCCTTACTTCACTAATAATATTTATGTAATATTGCCCTAGTCTGGGTTCTGTTGCCTGATAGCAGCAGGGCCAAATGTAACTTGGAAAGAAGTTTATTTCAGCTTTTGGGTCACAGTCCACAAATGAGGGGTGTCAGGGCAGAACTCAAGGCAGGAGCTCACAGCAGAAACCATGGAGGAGTGCTGCTCACTGCCCCACAGCCTAGCTTCAGCTCAGCCAACTTTCTTACAGCCCAGGACCTCCTGCCTAAGGGTGACACCAGCCACAGCCTTCCTATGCCAACTAGCAATCAAGAAAATGCCCCACAGACGTGCCGGCAGGCCAGGCTGGTGGAAGCAATCCCCCAACCCTGAGCTGAAGCTGAGTAGGAAAAACATTGCATATACATTTCGTGTGAGTACACAAATAAATTATATTTGTAAGCTATACACATGCCCACACATGAATGCACACATGTGTGTCCTCCTCCCACTCCAACAACTAAGACTCTGTCTTATTCTGGTCACTGACAATGAAAACCTGCAACTCAGTCTGCACTCGCTGCTAAGGCCCCACGTTACCCTCATTCTCTTCTGCTTTTTCACCGTCTTTTCACGGCGTTTTCTCTAAATTTGTTAAACAGCTCCTCTGAACCCCACTGTCTCCTCGGAAAATCGCATATGTGGTTTACACACTAACAGCTGCCTCAGACGGACGTGGTGATGCACACCTTTAATCCCTGCGCTGATTGGGGCAGAGGCAAGCAAGTCCCCATGAGTCTAAGCCCAACCTGAGCTACATAGCAAGTTCTAGGCCAGCCAGGGCTAGAGAGAGAGAAACCTTGTCTTAAAAAACAAACAAAAACCCTCAATGAAGATAACTAAAGATGGGGAAGACTCTACTCAATTACACGAGCTAAATCAACAACATATCCTAACGTATTTGAGGCAGTGTCACAAAGATGAAAATTAAATAAAGACATAACAAAAGCACTTGGCGATACACGGAAGAGTTCAAGAGAGGTCTACAGACTTTCATCTAGAATATTTAATAAATGACAGCTCAGAAAGAAGTTGGCCTAACTTAATTTCAAAATGTTAAAAGTTCAACTGTAAAAATGTAAGAAATCAACAAGGAAGAATAATAGCAAGAATATATTTAAACACATTCTCTAGCTTAAATCTCGTGGTTCAGATTTCACAACCCTGTTAGGTCACTCATTTAAAACATCAGGATTGCAAGTAATTATTTACATGGAATTGGATAAAAAGGTTTGCAATTTAAATTTCTTCATCCACTAAAAAAATCTACAAAACTGATTTTTGGCATTAAAGTATAAAAGAGTTTTTAGAGTATGAATATTATTCATCTGTGCAAGGCTTCAGTAGTGTGTGCACAGATCACAGCAAGGCTGCTTGGGATGTACAGCGGTTTGACATCCTCACGTGGTATGAGTGAAGCAGAGGTGAGATGTGAGGTTTGGGGCCCTGTGGCAGTGCTCTGACCTAGACAGCTAGGGCACGGCTGCCCAGTGGACCTCCTAAGGTGTGTTAAGGCTCACATGCAGCATTCTACGAACTGAGGAACACATAACTTACAGAAGAGGCTAGGCTGTTCTATAATACATCTTCCTAAACCAGACTTTAATCTTGTAGTTCGTTTTCATATTGACTCCCTTGAATACTAGTGTTAATATCAGCTCAAAAGTCATTTCTGAAGCAGAATGTTTAACATACTTCGCACCAGCACCTCCCTTTATAACCACTGCCCTTGCCAATCCTGACCAAAATCGTCCTGGTCTGACAGAATAGTTACCCGTCTCCCTTTCAAACTCAAACTCCTCTGATATAACACTGGATGATAAATGACAGGGACAGAAGAGTCTATGAAATGAGGATCAGTGACTGCTAGAAGTCCACATAAACCCGAGGATGTACGCAGAGGCAGGGCTCCAAGATCTCACCCCGCCACTCTATACCAAGCGGTCCACTTTTTTTTGGGAAACTGTCCTTTTGTCTCCTCTCCTTCCGGGACAGACCTAACCCTCTAAAGTCTTCTCAGCTTAGACAGCTGGCTACACAAGTACTCAGAGCCTTGATCATTTATTTCACATCAAGGTCTCTAAGGAGTGAGGGACGGACATGAATGAAGAAGATAGCAGATCACAAATGAAACTTCAGCAGCCAAGCTCGCAGCCTGTGACCAGCGTTGACTACGGTTTTACAGACTAGCGAAATAGTAACTTGTGGTTGTAATACTGCAAAAGCATGGCTGCCTAGCACACCTCTAGATAACAGTCTGCCTCGTACAGTCAGAGAACAATACCAGCTCTCCACGTACAGTACCTCGAGAGGGAAATCCTTTATGCTGACATCTACAAAAGACTGGCAGTAATGAGGATCCATGTAAATCAAACTGTCATCTGCAAGGACAAAACAGAAGACAAGTAATTCACAAAACACCTTATTATGACACTGCTTACAATCCAATTTCTATGTAGAGCAGCTGAAAAAAAGGGCTAGGTGTAACAGCCTGCCGGCCTGAGGCTCGCCAACAGAAACGCAGGTCTGCGCGGCATAGATTAACTTTGCATAATCAAACATGCTTGTATAAGCAGAATTTTATAAAGCGATGAGACTGTCATTTAATTTTTGGTGATGAAATTACTTTCACAAACACACAATTATACTCTACAGTTTGCATATGAAAAATGCATTGGCTTCTCTGTGCTGACAGCAAGAACATATTGCTTGTCATTTAATCAACTAACACCGCTAAAGACCGGGGAAAAGGAAGTATGTAAATATCAGCTGCAGAATGCAGCGGGGTCTTCTGCAATTCATGGAAACCAATAGATTGTGCTTTGTTTGGGCACTAACAGAAATTAAGCACGAATTTTAAGGAATCCAATTACGCTGTGGACCAAATGACCAGCCCGAGTGGCTGACAGGATGGCCCACAGAATGAGGGACGCGTTGGTCTCCGTTAACCAGCTTGTCTCCAAAAATCTCATAATTACTTTCCACATTTAAAAGAAAATAATTAAAAAATAATCATACTTAGTCACTGACCTTGAAATCCAGCAAAGTAGTATGACTGTTTCGGTTTGCCGCCAATGATACCAACACAATACTCAAGGCTTAAAACACCCTGTCAAAGGCAATCCACAGATTTAGATCAGGGGACAGGTGGAGAGGACCTGAAACAGCCGAGCCCGCACTGCTGATTTTACAGGTGCCCCCACTTCCTGCCAACAGTTACTACTGTTTTTACGTTTGCTTGGTGTCCTGGAATCCTTGTCTTCCAAACTACCTCCCTTCTTCTTATCACCACTCAGTATTAATTCACATCAAATATTTTTATCAGGATGTTGCTCGACAACATGGACAGGCCACGGTGTGTCAGAAAAACTAGCATCACGAAGCACAAGAAGTTCAAGCAAAGCAAAGCTCTTGTCCTTCTCCTAATGAGAACATTCTCTACCATCTAGAACAGCGGTTCTCAACCCGTGGGTCACAACCCCTTTGGGGGTCAAATGACCCCATTCATGGGGTCGCCTAAGGCCATCCTGCATATTAGATATTTATACTGTGCTTTGTAATAGTAGCAAAATTAACGTTATGGAAGCAGCAACGAAAATAATTTTAGGGTTGGGGGGTCAAACACGAGGAACTGTATTAAAGGGTCGCTGCATTAAGTTAAGATCCACTGATCTTGAGGATCAAATAAAGGCTCAGATGGCCCCCACCTCTCCACCTTAACACCATCCAGCTCTCGACTGTTTATTACAATGCAAAAGCGTTGTACATTCATCAGAGGGCGTACTTGGAGGTGAACGGTATGGATGCAACATTCTCGGATTCGAGAGACTGAAGCAGGCAGAAGGTAGTAGTTCAAAGCTAGCCTGGGCCACGAAGCAAAACTTGTCTCAAAAAAAACAAAACAAAACAAAACAAAAAAAAAAACCTCTGAAACTTGGATTTTGATTTTTCCTAAGCTAATAATGTACAAATGTGGAGTCGTCTTTTGAGGTAGGCAGTGGTGGTGAGTGATGTGCAGGTTCCCACCAGGCAAGCAATCAGGAGGGTAAGCAACAGATACTCTGTAGCTGTACGATTCTATCCCCTGCTATGACACAGGCCTGCCATCTTTAAATCAGACTAGCGGTGATCGCTTGAATGGGTCCCACACAAACAGCCTCAGAACATTCCCTAGCTGAGGTCAGGGATTCCAGGTGCTTGTTCCTTCCGGTTCCGTCCTCCCCCACCTCCCAGCCCCGCTTCCTGTATCCCAGCTGTTAGAGTGCACAGGAGGTGAAAAGCTGACAGGAAATTGACTCTGTTAGAGTGCACAGGAGGTGAAAGGCTGACAGGAAATTGACTCTATTAGAGTGCACAGGAGGTGAAAGGCTGACAGGAAATAGACTCTGGCAGCACAGCTATTGTAAGTCACCACATGCTAGGGTAAGGATTTGCAGTGACAGTCACCCAACTCAACCATGTTCCTGTGAGGAACCCAGGTGACCCCATGGGCTCACCAAGCTGCTCTTAACTAGAGTAAGTTCTTTGGTCTGCTGGTGTCCTATCTGGGGTGAATAGGCGTTATCGCACATCTTCCTAGGGAAAGTGTGTTAACGATTGCTAAGCTACAATGCTTGACAGGTTAGCGTGCTCAGGCAGGCGGCCACTGCCGTGCTGTCCTCACTAAGGGAGCCCTGGAAACTCAGGGGCCACTGAGCCACACCACCTCATTAGGAAGCACAAGACGTAGTCAAGAGGCCAGGGGAGTGCTGGAGGCATGCATCTGCACAGGATTAACTTCCACAGATACCATGAGGTGAGTCTGGGAGGGTCGAAATGAGGTATTATCACTTAGAGAAGAACCAGAGCTTCTGCCCAACCGTCAACCCAGATAAACTGTGGACACTGGTCAGTGAGCAGACACGGGTCATTGCTGAAAAAAACAACAGGAGCTGCTCCCATCCCTGAGGTGCTGTGGCGAGACTACTATAGAGTTCTGAGGGAGGAAAAAAATTCCTAAACAGCCTATCATCGTGATTGCCAAATTCTTCAGCAGGACCGAAGAGACTAAGGGTGTTGGAGGCCTGTGTCCTGTGTCCCTTGTGTTCTGACTGCAGGTTGTTTGGTGACATTCCTATACGTTCTCGTCTGTCAGTTGGGAGCCTGCCTATCAGGTCCTGGGAAGATGTGAAGAACGCTCTGATGCAGTCAGTCAGTCTGTCAGGGTGTGGTAGGTTGACATAGATGCAGTCAGTCAGTCGGTCAGGATGTGGTAGCTTGACAAAGATGCAGTCAGTCAGTCGGTCAGGGTGTGGTAGGTTGACATATTCCACTCATAATCTCAACCTCTTCACGATGTGTACAGACCCTATGAGGATTGGATTCCACAAACTCATAGGTCTCTATAAGTATCCTATGAGTCTTGATATTTGAAGAACTGAGAATAACATCTTACTTTTAGCCCAAAACATATCTCATATTGTTGTTGTAAAAATATAAAAAATAAAAAAAAGTATGGTTGTCTTTTACCTCGCTAGGTTCAGCACCGCAGTGCTCCAAGATGTCTGCTGGATGTCTTAATTCTCAGTCAGCAAAGCGTCTCACCCGCTCTGCTCCATCCCATATCACACTGCCGAAGGCCTCTCTCTGAGCTGGCAGCAATCTCTCTACCTAACTAGTTCCCAAGGCAGGTTTCCATGTCAGAAACACACATCCCAGCTCCATGGCGGCCCAGACCAGCCACCCCACACTCCATTACACTTAAATCTACACATGGAAGAACACACAACACAATAACCTTTGACCCAATTGATAAGATATAATTGCCCACCTAAACATACAAAGCCAAGTACCATCCATCCCTTAAGAACATTAACAACCTGTAAATACACAGAGTGGAATCTTAACGTCACCTGCCATGGCTTCTCGCCCTTTCCCTCCTGTCTCTTCTTCCTTTCTGTTCCAGTCTCCTCCTCTTCCTTCAAACTTCTCTCCCCCCCATCCTTCCTTCTCCTCCAATGACAGGCCTCCTTCTATCCTGTACCTGACCCTCACCTGTATTTTACAAATTAAATGGGGAGAAAGTTTGGGTGAGGTCACATGAGTCTTGCGTACATGACTAGACAGCTGTCCTTGAGGCAGCGGAATTAGCATCAAAATACAGGTAACTCCAGGGCAAACCACAACATCATATAAAGAAGAAGAGGAGGAGGAAGAGGAAGAGGGGGAGAGGAGGGGGGAGAAGGAAGAGGGGGGAGGGGGAGGAGGGGGGAGGAAGAGGGGGAAGAGGAGGGGGAGGAGGAGGGGGGAGGAGGAAGAGGGGGAGGGGGAGGAGGGGAGAGAAGGAGGGGGAGGAGGAGGGGGAGAAGGAAGAGGGGGGAGGGGGAGGAGGGGGAAGAGGTATTTGAACCAACAATAACTTGCAATGGGTTACCAGACCACTGACATTGTCTGGATCAGTGGCGTTTGGGATAGCTAATCGATTAGCGTCCTGGTTGGGGTTTGTTTGCTTGGTTTTTGTTTTATCAACTTGACACAAGCTAGAAGGTTTTGGGGAAAGGGAGCTCAGTTGAGAAGATGCCTCCAGCAGACGGCCAGTAGGCAAGTCTGTAGTGTATTTTCTTCATTAATGACTGATGAAGGGGCTTCTGGCCCTCTGTGGGGGTGCCACCCTGGGCAGGTGGTCCTGTGCGGTGTAAGAAAGCAGGCTGAGCAAGCCAGTAAGCAGCACAGTTCTTCAGCCTCTGCATGACTCTGTCTCCCTTGAGACTGTGACCCAGGAGATATAAAACATTAACCCTTTCCTCCCCAGGCTGCTTTAAGTCACGGTGCTTTATCACAGCAACAGAAATCCTAAGACAACTGTCAACTTGACAGAACTTGAATAACCTAAGAAACACAGCTCTGGGCATAGCTGTGAGGATGTCACCAGGGAGGCTTAACTGAATATGGGTGGCACCATCCTGTCGGTTAGGGTCCTGGCCTGAATACAGAGGAGCCAACAAGTAGATTACCAGAATTCATCTCTCTCTGCCCCTTCCTGACCAGCCACTTCACACCCCAGCCACCTCACACCCCAGTCACATCACACCTCGGCCACCTCACACCCCAGCCACCTCACACCCCAGCCACCTCACATCCCTGTCACTTCACACCCCAGCCACTTCACACCCCAGCCACCTCACATCCCTGTCACTTCACACCCCAGCCACCTCACACCCCAGCCACCTCACACCCCAGCCACCTCACATCCCTGTCACTTCACACTCCAGCCACCTCACATCCCTGTCACCTCACACCCCAGCCACCTCACATCCTGGCCACCTCACACCCCTGTCACTTCACACCCCAGCCACCTCACACCCCAGCCACCTCACACCCCTGCTGGGATAAGCAGCAGGCACTTTGTCACAGCACTGAGGTAGGTAACTAACACATCAACACAACTGTGTATACATGATGTTCTTCCTTTAGCAAATAAACCGGCTCAGAGAAAGTTGGGTTTTTTGTTGTTGTTTTTGTTTGTTTGTTCCCAGAGCTAAGGACCAAACCTTGAGCTTGCTAGGCAAGTGCTACCCTGAGAAAGTGGTTTCTTTCTTTTTTTCCCCATTGAGCACTTACATAAATGTGCTGAGTTTATTCACCATACAGTCTTCAAATTACCTCATGGAGAAAGTATTTTCTAATTTAACTTGTTTTCTTAAAAATAATATATGGTCACTTAAAATATATTTATCTATTTATACATAAAATATGTGGTACGCAACACAAAAAAAATTAGAATAACCAAAGGACCATTGTTTTTTCATTTTTGAAACAGTGTCTCCTGTTATCCAGAACAACCACAAGCTTACTACATAGCTGAGAATGACCCTGAACTAACTAACCTCCCTCCCTCCCTCCACTTTCCCAGATGCTGGTATTACAGGTGTGTGCCACCACACCTAGCTTAGAGCTCATTATTATTAAAATTTGGGGGAATATCTCCTTGACATCTGCCAATGTTACATATCCAGATTTACTAGTACAATATTATGTGGCTAAATACTGTATGTGCTACTTTCTTTCTTTGGATTTAAAAAAAACTACATGTATATGTATGCCTGTGTAAGTTTATATCCACTTTATCCATGTAAGTGCCTACAAAAGCTGAAGGGCATTAGACTCCATGGGAGATACAGAAAAGTGTGAGCCCCTTGATGTGAGTGCTGGGCTGAGTTCCCTGCTAGAGCAGTAAGTGTTCTTAACCACTACACCAGCTCTCCAGCCCCATGCTACTCCACATTTTTGGCACTCATTACGCCACGACCAATTTTCATATCAACAAATACATAAATCTCTTTGATAACTAATAGTTATAGTCTATGCTTATAAACCCTCATAATATTTTAATTGGTCTAGGCACTTCCTATTATAACTATTCCTTTGCAATAGTTCAAATATTTTTATTTCCTCTAAAATTCACATGCTAGAAACTTAATTCATAGCAAAACAATGGTAAGAGGCTAGCCCTTGGGGGATATTCGGATCCTGATGGCTCCGCCCTTCTGAATGGATTTAACCATGCTCTAAAATAGGCCTGAGGGATAGGTGCCTCTGTCTTGCTTGTTTGCATCAGAAGCCAGGCCCTTGACCCTGGGTCAGGATCATCCAGAACACAAGAGAATGGATCTCTGGTCTTTATAAATTGCCCAAACTCAAGTACTCTGTTACAGGAGCACGAAACACACTATATCAGGCTCTAAAGAACAGCCTCATGACGCTGGAGAGATGGCTCAGTGGTTTGGGGCATTTGTTACCCCTGCAGAGGACCCAGGTTCAGTCCCCAGCACCCAACTGGAGGCTCACGACTGTCTGTAACTGCAGTCCCAGTGATCTGCCGCCCTCCTCAGGCACCACACACCATACAGTGTGCAGATAAAACAGACATAAATCTTTAAAAAGAAGTCCTTAAATAATCACAATCTTACAAAAAAATCAGAGGCAGTTTATTAAAAAAGCAGCAACTGATAAACGATAAGTAAAACACACATGAAAATCTTCACTAACCTTAGGAGCCCTGAATCAACTAACAAATAAAAGTAATCTTTATCCTATAAAAGAGAAGCATTTAACAGCAATGGGGTTTTGTTTGTTTTTGGTTTTTTTTTTTTTTAAACAGTGAGATTTCTATTTCTTTCTCTTTAAATGAAAGCTGTCTTAGTTTCACAAGGAAACCGAACCAGCTGGTTGAAATGTTTATGTCCTAGGGACAAATGAAGTGAAGATTCTAAGTGTCTCATAGCTGAGTGTGATGGTTTGTATATGCTTGGCCCAGGGAGCGGTACAATTAGGAGGTGTGGCCCTGTTGGAGTAGGTGTGTCACTGTGGGTGTGGGCTTTACTACCCTAGTCCTAGCTGTCTGGAATTGAGTCTTCCACTAGCAGCCTTCAGAAGAAGATGTAGAACTCTCAGCTCCTCCTGCACTGTGCCTGCCTGGATGCTGCCACGCTCCCACCTTGATGATAATGGACTGAACCTCTGAACCTGTAAGCTGGCCGTTTAAATGTTGTCTTTATAGGAGTTGCCTTGGTCATGATGTCTGTTCACAGAAGTAAAACCCTAACTTTTACTTAAAACCTAACACTGAGAAAAGAAAGAGACCTATCTGTACCAGGAATCATTATCTACTCTTCTCAGAAAAAGAGTGTGGCCCTGAAAGGGAGAGCCTTCCATCCTGACATCTGTTTTTCCTCCGCTTCAGCCTAGAGTAGACCCTGCAATGCACACTTAGTGACTAGGAGCTTGAACCCCACAGTGTGTAAGAGGCTGTATTTTTAGAGACTTCAGCTCCTTTCAGCTCCTCACGGTGCTGCTCCACCATTAGCCAGTGTGAGGATTTACTGAGCTGAATCCACAAAGCAATAACTAAAACTGAAGCTAACCCATCAAAAACCAAAGTCCTAATTTGTCTTGTGGAAGAAAGAACTTTGAGTTCTCCTCGCTGTAACTCCTTACAAAAATAAAACTAATTAAATGAGCTTCTTGTGGCAAGGGACGATGACACTGCAGATGTCCCTCTCATGCAGTAGGGCTCTGAGGATGGTACTCTCTCTAGGATGGTGTAGAACAGCCTCAGATAATACATCTAAATCACAAAACTGCACCGTGCATGTTAGACCATGCCCTACACTGATTGGGGGTGGGGATAAAACTGCTGATCACACACACAAAAGGGTGAGCAGAGAGAGAACAGGAGGGGGAGGGGAGGGAGGTTCCAGGGGTGCCTTTCTCTCAGGGCTTCCAGGCACCCTGCCTTTTCACTCTAGGTGGGCAACCCTTTACAAACTCCCTCTGGCCAATCCATATAATCCTCACACAACCACTTCAGGAGTTTTTATCTGATAATGTTTCAACCCACAAAAGTGCTCTCGTTTTAGTGAACTAGTGTCAAGCCGACTAGCTTGGTCAAGGAGATGAACATTCTTTATTGGGGAGGGATTTTAAAATAAAAAAGTGATGGTTTTATCCTCAGCTCAATATTTGAACTTGAACCTATCACTTGATTTCTCTGGACCTTTCCTAGTTTATGAAGGCAATGTACTTGGCTACCGTGAGTGCAAAGAGGATAAATTATATTGGGAAGCACAACAAAAATGCGTTAAAGACTGATCGTGCACCTCCCGCATGAGGGTAGAGCCTGTCACACTAACAGCTCTTGTTTTCGCTCTTTCAGGCTCCGGGGTATCGCTTAGGAGCATCAGAATGGCATTGGCAGTGCTAACAAATAACAGAACTGACTGCCAAATCAAACACACATAGAAGGCCCGGGCAACTTCCTCCACAAAGAAAAGGCTGTGACTCAGGACCCTGTATTGTTGGCATGTGATGTGTCCTCCATGGGCTCACTTGGTTCTCAGCCGGACGCGTTGGGTGAGGGGAATGACTGCTAGAAGTTGGGGGCCTAGCAACAGGCCTCTGAAGGTTACAGCCTGGCCTCCTTTCCACTTTGAACAGTATGTTTCCTGATGCTCCAAGATGTGGGCAAGCCTCTTTATGCTCCCACCACCACAGGCAGGAGCCAATCTTGACGGCATGCCTTCCTTGCCTTAACCTCCACACCAGGGGAACCCAACGGGTTAGCTTCTCTGATGAAGGAGAACAGCCACGGGTCACACATTCAATACACAAGCACTAGCAAATGTTGATGCACCAAAGGAGGCCTGCGTGTCACTTCCATGCCATCTGCCAGCAAATGCAAAGTCCCCGCGCTATAACCCTGCTTATGCAACACTCCACTGAGATGGCCTCTAAAAATCCCTGGGCAGCTGCTAAGTGTGAATCAAGAAAATGAAGATATCTAAGAAACAAGGATTTATGAATATTTTAAAAGTAGTTTTATTATATAACATAAAACTAGCAGGGTCTTTGGCATCATGCTTGAGAAAGTAACACGTCAGTAGCTGGTTGGTGGAAGGGATGGGATTCTCAATGGGTCACCCAGGTGTACCTGGGTTGTGCTGGCCCTAGTTGTTCCTCTGGTGGCTCATGAATATGGGCGCTGCAAAAGGCAAAAGGGCAGTGGTGTGAGTAAGGTGTGAGGGGAAGCCATCAGTGTTTGTCTCTGGAAGACTGAGGCCCCTGGAAGTCTAGTAAGAGACATCAGCTTCTTTAAGATGAATGCCAGAGTGCAGTGCTAGTCATTGTGTGGATATTGGCAGGTAATAAATTTATGGCAACTAAAACTGGAATCACAAATATTATTTACCCAAAGTTCTTGAAACCTGTTTTCAAGTTCTGTCACTATTTCTCGGTCTCCTTGGGACTGTGTTTAGCTGGTGTGATGAAATGTATAGAACTGTTTGAAGAGCCTGAATTTAAGCCACCACAATTTTTTTTTTTTTTTTTGGTTCTTTTTTTCGGAGCTGGGGACCGAACCCAGGGCCTTGCGCTTCCTAGGTAAGCACTCTACCACTGAGCTAAATCCCCAGCCCCAAAGCCACCACAATTTTAGCTTCGCTTAAAATGAGGTGATTTGAAAAGTGGTGTTGATCAATTGGTTTTAACCTTGAAGACACATTGTCCAACCATTAAAAGGGATGGTTAAATGCTGTTAGCCAGTTTTCACTGTCAAGTTCTGAAACAAATTTTGGTTTTGCTATCAGAAAGGACTTGATAATGTTTGCAAATGGTAAAATCTCAACATCTGGCCCTGACTTAGCCTCTCAATTCCAAAAACGTTACTGATGTAGCCACAGTCTGCATGACATTCTTAAGGAATTCCTGGAATTGGTGAGGATTAAATCCTTGGTCCTTAAAACTTCAGTCCTAGTGAGGACTTTCCTGTCGTTTCCAGTCTTAATGCACAAATATTTTCGTGCTGTATTATGCGATACCTCACTCAATACAAGTTCTGGGCAGTGGTGAAATTGTCTTCCGTGTACTGTACAAGGCCTTTCTTTTCCCCCACCATGACCAGTAACTACTACAAGCACAGTGACAGATGCCTTTGTTTCTTACTCCTGTATAGAAAACCCTTGACTTAGGTGTGTCTTTTAATGGCACTAAGGAAGCCATAGCTTCAGACTCGCCGTCCATACCTTCACTAAAGGTGGCCAGCTGAGCTGTATCTATCTGTGGTCCAGCTGTGACCTAGAGTCCGACCAGGAATCTTACAGTTCATGGCTCTGCTCTGCAACCTCCTTTCAATAGATTCTCTGATTTCTTCAGATTCTGTGGCTGTGGTCAGGTGAAACAAACTGACTTTAGACATTATGTCCCCTTTCTCAAAGCATGTAACATTACACCTGCCTCACTCTACATACAACAGTGAATAAATTCACCACCAGTAAGTGGTTTTGATTTTTGGCTATTAAACATGCTGCTAGGGCTGGAGAGGATGGCTCAGTGGTTAAGAGCACTGACTGCTCTTCCAGAGGTCCTGAGTTCAAGTCCCAGCAACCACATGGTGGCTCACAACCATCTGGAATGGGATCTGGTGCCCTCTTCTGGTGTGTTTGAAGGCAGCTACAGTGTACTCACATACATAAAATAAATAAATCTTATTTAAAATGCTGCTATGTAACAAGCTTTTACAACAGAATCTGTCCATATCATAACTTTCAAAAGCCAATTTTGTTGAGAACAGTCTTTTGTTTGACTCCACTATTTTGTTCTTATTACAAACAACCCTGATGCACATCGAATTTGACAAATGTATCACATGTGACAACTTTGCAAATTACAGTCTTTGACAACTTACGTAAATTCCAAACAAGCTAGGCAGACGCCTTTACTATTTACCTCACCTAGAAAACTAGTCATCTGACCATTGAACATTCTTTCTCTATCCTTAATGTCTCTTCTTGTGGGCTTCCTTTCTCCTCCCCCATCCAGGAATGTATGAGTGTGCACATGTGTCCGTCTGGGTATGCACATAGAAGCCAAAGGATGACATGAAGATCCTTCCTCAGTTGCTCTCCACCTTATTTCCTGAAACAGAGTCTCTCACTAGACCTTACTCACTGACTGGCTAGCCTGCCTGGCCATCAAGTCCAAGTCCACATCCCTGGTACTGGGACTTCAGGAACACACCACCATGCCCAACTTTCTGTGGGCATGTGGGGTTCAAACTCAGGTCCTCATGGGACGTGACTAGCTAAGCTGTCTGTCTTCTTAGCCCCAGTTCTGTTTTCCTTTGAGACACTGTAAAAGCAGTGCTAAGACTAAAACACAGTAACACGTAGGGGATTATATTTACTTTGACCATAAAAAGTAACTGGTGGGAAAGTAAAAAGCAAGGTCGGGGTCCTTCTGTATCCCAGCTGCTGCTGTAGTGCACAGGGAAGCTAGCTGTGAGGTGTGGTGGGCAGTGCAGGAGACAGAGCTGAGGAGTGGAAGCAACCTTCATCATCAGATATGAACCCTACGCTGTCTTCTAAGGAACACTAAATGCCTGTTATCTGCGGTGGCTGTTTAAAGCTTTAGTGGTGACTTGGGCTGCACTCTTCCAGTCACCATGAGCACACACATTGTCTAGTGTTGTAACCGGACTGTCTGCACTTGGAAGACACACAGACATGCAAGTAGAAGGTCATGTGCACCCACATCTGTTCTGTGTGACACTGCAACACAACATTGTCATCACCAAAGTTCACACTAAAGGACCACGAAATGCAGTTACCAAAGCAGAGAGGAAAGGGAAAAAAAAAAACATCTCATGCTATCTTAAGTATGCTTCCAGTCTTGTGTAGGTTAGCAGTCACAGCTATCCTGGGCTACATGTCACCTGCAGGTTAAGGACTGAAAATCTCTGCACTGGGAGTCAAAACAAACTTCAACTCCCTAAAGTTTATTCTGCCAAGTGTTTCATCACAGCAAGGAGAAAAGTCATTTATTAAAACTGAAATAGTAAGGGTACAAACTTAACCAAATAACTTTAAAGGCATTGCAATGCATATCCTAGTAAGAGCACCAGTGGAAGGGGAAGCCCTGGGTCCTGCTAAGACTGAACCCCCAGTGAACTAGACTGGTGGGGGGAGGGCGGCAATGGGGGGAGGGTTGGGAGGGGAACACCCATAAGGAAGGGGAGGGGGGAGGGGGATGTTTGCCCGGATACCGGGAAAGGGAATAACACTTGAAATGTATATAAGAAATACTCAAGTTAATAAAAAAATATATATATATAGAAATGAACAAAAAAAAAAGGCATTGCTTTAAAACTGAATGTCTAGTGCCTATCGCAACACAGTGGGTGTGAACAGACAGGCTCTTTTGGTTCAGGAAGCACACCTACATGCAATGGGACTGGAGAGACTTTAGACTGGTTCAGAAGAGAGGGAGGCTGGCTCTCCATACTCTCTCACTTCTGCTTATATAATCAATATCTCACTGGCACCATAGTGTCACAATAGCAAATTATAAGATACAGTAGCAATTTTAAAAGTTTTTTAACAGTTAGGTTGACATGGGTTAATGTTAGTTTTAAGAATAACAAAGATAAATATATTTTTAATCAGAAAAGGATACTAATGTAGGAGCCATATTGCAAACCTCACTTCTGCATCCTATCAATTAGCACAAAGACTGAAAGGCTTTTCACTCTTCGTAGAAGGATGCTCTTCGGACTCACACAGGATCTCTCAACGCTGACATTAAAAATACCTGATGCCAAACTTCACAATGTATAACTGTAGGGTCACGACTCACTTGTGGAAAAGGAGACTGCAACTCTTCTCTGTTTTTTATATTCGGTGCTACTGCTTTGAACATAAAAACAAAAAGAACTGAGCACTTCTTACCTTCACAAACTCCAGATAGTCAATGTTGGTTCTTTCTCCACCAAGCCTAACAGGAACTAAAATAATAACAGCCTTGTCACGAGCATCTCCAGCCGTCACAGAATCAGTCTGCTTATCAATTACATCAGAATTGTAAACTGGGAGAAACATAATGAATATGTATGCATTAAATGTTATGAAGGTGGCTGTATACACATTCTTACTCTAATTCCACCCCTCCGCTGGTTGGTCATCTGTCTCTGGTTTCACCATCAAAGTATCAACAAGTTTAAATTTCCATACTCATGGCCCCTGGAAACTCAATAGTAGTAAAACAAAGTCTTGGTCTCCCCAAGCATATGCTCTGGCCAGGAAGCTATGGCAGGAACAAGCGTAGGATAAGTCAGAGAGTGTTTAGCTTGGTTAGATGACAAACACTGGCTAAGCAGGGAGGCACTAGTCCCCAAGCCTGACACCCTGAGCTCCACCGCCAGATGCCAGAAGGGAGATCAGATTCCTGCAGTTGTCTTCTGCCTTGTGCATGCTCGCGACTCCCACACCCAGTAAATACGTGTTTTAGGAAATACAAAATGCCAAGCAGACCAGTCTTTCCACAGTCTGAGCCCTCAATGGTTGCCCAGTTTGTAGATATATTCATATTAAACCCGACAGACATATTTCTTACTCTCCTAAAACATTAATTTTTGTCTTAACAGCTTTTCTACAAAAAATTAACTTACAGCATGGGATGGTTATATTTCAGGAAGTAAATAGAGGCTCTATTTCTGTTCTCTGGTTTCAAGATGACTGTAGATACTGGGTATCAACAGAAGACCCCAAACAATCATGAGATGATTTACTGGCACACTAGGGGGAACCATGCTTCTAAGGGAAATTATCTACCCTCAGATGTCTGACCTTCCTGCCCTGGCTTCCCTGGACCAGGCTTACAAGCAAGAGTCATCTTAACCAGCTTAAACTGGCTAACCAAAAGGGAAGGTTAGACCAGGTGTGTTGATACACTCTCATCCCTGCCTGCAGGGGTGATGGGGGTAGATTGAACTAGAATTATAAAGTCAAGACCTGACCAGCCTACATAGTGATGGCCTCTCTCAGGGTAAAAATAATAGCAAAATAATCGTTTTAAATGCTCAAAAATTTTCTGGCAAATATATTTAAATTAGCAATTAAGGCATTTTTTCAAAATATACTAATTCCTATGACATGAGGGATGTTATATAGGAACAATAATGAATTAGCTAAGACTATCATCTTCAAAACCATTTGCAATATAACCAGGAAGAGATAAGCTCTGTACACATAAAGGGTCTGAGCCAATACAATACATGGCTAGAATGTCACATACTCCATACCTGTACAGTCCTGGGCAACATAAATTGTTAGCCCTTGCAAATCCGGATGCCTTGCTTCTTCAACTGCTTTTCTAGGAAAATAATAAACATCCTTAAAATCCTACCTACAATTTCCTGTTGTCACCTAAGGACTTAGCTTTAAAAGGAGGGCAATCCTTAGCTGCCCTGCCTGCCCTACGTACCCTGGATGCCTGCTGTCAAATCCATCACCTGAAGAGTGTCGGGAATCAGCTGCACTTTGCAAAGCTGAACATGACACTAAGTTACCCGAAGGCTCTAAACGAAGCCACAAAATATACCTTAGAATCCCTGGGTATAAACTAATCTCGCAGCCCTCAAAGGACTTCCCTTCTTCATCAGCTCCCTGGCTGCACAGAATGCTTTCTGAGCAGTGAGTCACAGAGCTTCAAGGTTTGCTTCATAGTAAGACATCCACTGCAAAGGATGTATTACGGGGCTTGTCCCCAACTACACTTGGCAACTCGCCCCTCCCCCTCTGAACAACAGTTAGTTCACACTTACAAAAATCAGTATGAAGGGTGAGAGCAGAGCTCAGTGGTAGAACACTTGCCTAGCAACTGGAGACCCTGGGTTTGATCCTAGCATCACAGGACAGGGGAGGAACGAGACAACTATTCGACCTGAGCAAATGACTTTCCTAATTTAACGAGTCGGAATTCTGTAAGCAAAGTTGCAAACTAAAAGGCCCTTCTCAGCAAGAGCGTTCTCAGTGACATGTGCTGTGACAAAGCCCAGTGTCTGAAAAGGGACTTATGCGGATGTGGCAACTAAAATATTTAATCTGCCTATATCTTTACCATGTATGCTCCTATATATTAGTTTAGAAGAAACACTAGATAATAACTATGTCTAAATATACAGCCTGTGGCCTGTTCTTGTAGAACTGTTCTGACAGGTTCAAATATTCAATGGGAAAAAGAATAACAACAGAAACGTGTTGATCTGCAAAGTCCCAAGTGTTTGCCATCTCCCTACAGGAAAGCACACGGAGCCTAGGGACATCTCGGAGGTTAGGAACTACACTTTTGTGATTATACTTCTATAAATGTTTGCTTCATGACCTGCCACTCATAGGAACGTGAAGTGTGCATGAAAATGCTGAAACGATGATGTTAGCCCCTGACATCTCATTAGACATCAATAAATTGGTTAAAAAACAAAAACAAAAACAAAAAAAACCTACTATGGCCTGCCTTCCAGTCTCCAGGCTGAAAGAGATGGCAGCTCTCAGAACATACAACAGTACAATCTAAGGAGAACCTACCTACGAAGAGACCCTGGATGTCTGTACCTGTAACCAAGAGCAGGAACCTGTCTGTAGGTAAAGGCAACTGTAGCCCCTCTGTCTTGACCCCGCCCCCCATTAGCTAAGAAAAGCAGGCTTCCTTGTCGCTGCTTGTAAGAGCTTCGGCTGTGAACCCTCCCTGTCAAAGTTGGTATTTCCAAGCACAGAACAGAGGGTTTGAGAACAACCATACCTTAAAATGTGAGCAACCACTGCTGGTCCATACCAGTCACCAGCTTTCTTCCCAGACTTCTTCCCGAACTCTATCAGGCGATGTAAGCCAAAGACAGCCACAGGGGAGTCTCCAAACCAAGAGATGATCTGCCTGTGGTAAATCTCACTCTGTACTGCATGGTCGTCGGGATGCTTCCCGGACGTTTCCTTCAGAGAGACTGCTGGGGTCCGGAGTTCTCTCTCCCCTGAAAGGGAGGCTTCAAAGGACGCAGTGAACTTGTGGATGGTGTTGGAGGTCCATGAGTCGGAGTCCGAACTCTCAATGTGCAGTGCGTCGGGCCAGGTCCAGGCTGCGGCAGATCCAAGCAAGACTCAGACTTTCCAGACACAGACCTTGGCGACCGCGCTAAACTGTATGCGGCATGTAAACAGTATGCGGCATGGAAAGCCAACCAGGTTACTGAACCAAAACAGACACTCAAGGCTGTGCAGAGGCAGAAACTATAGTGACGGTTGCTAACGGTAGCAAGCATGGTAGGATGGCTGCCAAAGGGTTCTCTGTGCGATAATTAAAAACTCTAAAATTGGTTATTCTGACAGCTACAGAGTACTCAGTAAGAATACTAAGAACCACTGAACTGGTCACTTTAAATGAGTACATTTATTTAATAAAAGTAATTTAAATGAAATAGGTTATATCCCAATAAAGCTGCTTTAATAATTTTTTGAAATTAAAATATAATTACATTATTACCTCCTTTCCCCTTCCTCCCTCCAACTACTCTCTTGTACCCAGTTCTTGGCTCTCTCTCAAATTCATGGCCTCTTTTTTTTTTTAATTGTTGTTTTGTGTGTGTGTGTGTGTGTGTGTGTGTGTGTGTGTGTGTGCTTTTAAAGATCTAAGTATAACCTGTTCATTACATGTAGTATCACTTGTATGTGTATGATTTCAGGGCTGAACACTTGTAAAAAGCAGTTTTGAAAGAAGAAAAAAAAAATGTCGGCCAGGCATGGAGGCACACTCCTTCAGTCCCAGGATTTGGGAAACTGAGGAAGGCTGATCTCTGGAGTTCAAGGCCAGCCTGATATGCAGTGAGACCCTGTTTCAAAAACAAAACAAAGAAAAGGAAACAAATCTAGCAAGCCCAGCATGTGACTCAAGGCCCTAAGCCCAGCACATGCAAGGCTAAGGTACTGAGGCCAGCCTAGCCTACACAGGGAGAGCCTGCCTCAAGAAAAAGGCAAAGGTAGTGGGATGGGGGCATAGATTAGTGTTTGTCTAACAATTCAAAGCCCTGCAACCTATCCCTGTACTGAAAGGGGAAGAAAAACAGAAGGGAAAATAGAGGAAAGAGGAACAAAAGAGGAAGTAAGGGTTGGGGGAGGGGGGGGCAGGAGCAGTGCTCAGGAGACCCAGGCAGGGTTGGGGTAGGGGCAGGACCAGACTGGGACAAAGATGAGATGTGCTTATAAAATAAAACAATAAACATATAAGCAAACCAATATAATAAATTGATGATACGCTTAGATTTGACTGTCTCAGAACTACTCTATGATTTCTAACTTTTCCAAACTGGTAATGTACTACACATAATTAAGGGAAAATCACAAAAAAATAAAAATAAAAGCTGCTAAACTCTAGTACAAATGGACAGTCCTTCAATATAGTTTCCTTCCTTCCTTCCTTCCTTCCTTTTCTTTCTTTTCCTTTCTTCTTGTTAATCTTCAGTTGAAATAAAGACTCCTATACTCTACTCCTAGTCTGTCAGACCTCTAGGCTTCCCAAAGGCACAATAAAAATTAAATAAATAGAAAGTATTTATTAACATTTATAGTACTCTGAGTAGATGCCTTTAGGGAGAAGGTTCATTTTGATTACATGTTTTAAAAGGAAAAAGAAGGGCTGGAGAGATGGCTCAGCGGTTAAGAGCACTGACTGCTCTTCCAGAGGTCCTCAGTTCAATTCCCAGCAACCACATGGTGGCTCACAACCATCTGTAATGGGATCCGATGCCCTCTCCTGGTGTGCCTGAAGACAGCTACAGTGTACTCATACACATAAAATAAATAAAAGAAAAAAGGAAGAGAAAAAGAAGCAAAACTGCTGAGATTTTAACTTTCAGTAGTTTTTAAAAATATTTTTAAATGTTTTAAAAAATATTTTTTAAATATCTTTTGTTCAAGATATTTTTCCAGATATCTTCCTTCAGAATACTATGATGGTTTGTTAGAGAATAATAGTAGCGGTTCTCTAGCAAATTAAAACCTAATGAATACAGTCGGGAAAGAGATCAGACCTAAACGCAGCAAACAGAACCATTATTTACTGTTTAATTATGCCGCAATCTTCAAACGGCATTTATAAGTCATTTATAAGTCAATGAAGCGAATCATCTTCCAGTTAGATTAAGTCCTGGGTTCAGATCTGCTCAGGAATCAACATTCCCATCCCTGTCCATGAGTGCACAGGACTACAGATCACCCCCAGAAAACCTGTGTAAGCTGAGTTTAGTGGTTAGAACACTTTTCTGGCATACAGCCAAGGCCCTGAGATTAATATCCAATGTATAAAACTTTTAGAAATTAAAGAAAAACCCACCTTTTTCTTTGTATTAGTCACTCTACTCACACACTCGCTTGCTAAATGATGCTATAGAAGTCTCTAGAGTACAGGATGCTGTCTAGCACTTTAGAGAAATCTGATAATATTTAGTAGTATCTAAGACGACAGCCTGAAAATGGTAAGACAAAACTCTCTTACAAATGTATACATTATTAAAAAACTGACTGATAGGGAAATGACATGAGAAAGTAAATACAAGTAAGTTGACTATCGATGAGATTTCTGAGGGTTTACACTTGATCTTAGCCAAAAAGCCGAGAAGCGATTTTCTGAGGGTTTAAAAGTCTAAGCACAAGTCCTTTAATCCCAGGACTCAGGAGGCAGAGACAAGCAGACATCCGAGTTTGAGCCACCTGGACTCTAGAGAGTTTTCCAGGACAGCCAGAGAACTCCTGTCTCAAACAGATAAATGGATGGATGGATGGACAGCCAGATGGATGGACAGACAGACAGATAAGTAAATATATGTCTAAGCACTGGGGTTGGGGACATGGATCAATAGCACCCATGTTGGGGAGCTTATAACTTCCTCTAACTCCAGCCCCAGATGATCTGACATCGTCTGGCCTTCACACAGATACACACACACTTATTTATTTTAATAAATCTTTTTAGGGGTTGGGGATTTAGCTCAGTGGTAGAGCGCTTGCCTAGGAAGCGCAAGGCCCTGGGTTCGATCCCCAACTCCGAAAAAAAAGAACCAAAAAAAAAAAAATCTTTTTAAAACTCTAAACATAATATTCTCATTAATTAGACTAAAATTTTAATATAAAGAATTATAGCCAGGTGTGGTTATAATCCTAACACGCAAGAGACAAGTAGGTGGGCCTCTGTGAACTCAAGGCCAGCCTAGTCTATTGTGAGTTCTAGGCCAGTTAAGGCTACATAGTGAGACCTTGTCTCTAAAAATAAAATAATAATTTAATTAATAGAGAATTATAGATCATTTATGATGATTATGTATGATAATATAGAGATAATATAATTTATAAATATAATGATATAATTATATACTTATATTGTTTATTAAATATATAATTTTATTATATAACATATAATTTCTATGTAATATATTACTATATCATATCTAAAATAATTAATCTATAATTATGTGACATAATTTACATATGCCATAATATATAATATATAATTCATATATACTGTTAAGTGGTATAATATATAAATATAATATGAAATAATTATGATAATATTATTTATGATGAAAATTTCAAAATACTACTGACATGTACAAAGGAAAAACAGAGTAAAAATTCTTCTGCCCAGGGCTTAATGAACTTAATGGGGTACGCTAGAGAATTCAACCACAACAATAAAACGTGAAGGAAACTCGCTGTGGTGAGCATGCTGAGTCTACAGTTTTCAGAGAATGAGAAGAATGTAAGACATTCAGCTCAGCTCGTACAGGCAGAACAGATGCTCTTAGGTCAGTGGAACACCTTGACCTGAGCAAGGTGGATACAAACTGACACTAAGAGTAAAACAGCAGCAGCCAGAAACAGAGACTTGATTTACCTCTACCGAGAAAATGTAGTATGAGTCCCTGAGCCAGCAGCATCTGGCCGGTCCGCAGTGTACAGCCCCAGCCACAGTCTGTCGTCAAGGCTGAAGCTTCTATTTGAGGAAATTCTTCCCTGTAGGTCAGCCATATTCTAGAAATGAAATCCTTACGGAACTCTTCCACATTGCCTGCAATTACATGATCTTCAATGGCACATCCTGATCTTGCGGGCAACACCTTGCTTTCATCTACAAAATGTTTAAAACGTAAGTTATATAGGATAAAGGTAGGTGACCAAGTGTGCATAATGGTAAGTATGTGTGTCTGTCATTACTGTGTCGTCTCACTTAGGAGGACTGTAAGCCCTCTGCTGTCTTATCAAATGAGAAGGAACCCCGAGATGGTTTGGACCCTGGAGAAAAACACTGCTTTTCACAGTGACATCTGCACCTCTGTGAATCACTTCTTGGACAAGAGGGTAATATACACCTTCTTTTTACCTCCATTGGCTCAGGACACACACATTCCAGCTCTGTGAAAAGTGTCAAGCAAATAAGATGTCATGGCTTGTCATAATGTATGCAGTCACATGAAGTACACATTGTATTGTTGTGGATATTTATACTCAAATTTTAAAGTCAAAACTAATAAGCTACAGAGTAAAATATAAAAAGTTTAAAACATAAATGTCCTTTATGTTCAAATACCATTTCTTCAGAATTTGTTGCTGTGCACACAAATCATTTTAAAGGCCTTTGCAAACTGATTATCTCTAACATGGTTACTATGAAAAAGCCATTGTTTGCCAAATAATTCACGGAACACTATTCTCAGTGACCTGCCATTCCTCACTTATTCCCAGAGAAAGCACTTCACCTTTCCCTGCAGCCAGAGACACTGCTCTGCGTTAGGAGAGTCTTGTGAGCATCATCAGTGCTGGCTGGCCCGGATGTGTGGGCACACAAGTGTGGAAACGCATCTAACTACAGCCCTCAACTGCACGAGGTGCAGCATCTGAACAAAGCCTTTCTGTGGGATGTGAAAGGCTGAGCTTTACAATGCGGTCTGTCTTCATTCTTCCTTCACCCATCCCTTCTGCTCCTTCTGAAAAGTTCCCATCATTCAACCTTCACCTATATTCAGCAGATGGTAATAAATGAATTCCAAGCCTCCGTTGGCATGACTTCCTCTCAATATTATATGGTACTTAAAGTGAGTCACAAATAAAAGTGACTGGAAATCAAACATGGCACTACAATATGTCTAAATAGGCCCCTCTGACATGCGTATTTGTTTTAAATGTGCTACGATAGTTCCTGACTCTCATGCCGCATCGTACACACCGCAGAGCTTCAATCTCCTCTCGGGAAGTCAAGTCATTTAACCTCTTCAGACCCAGACAACACTAAATCCTATGGGGAAATCGTCAGTACTGAGTGAACTTTGTTCCAAGAGCTTTAAGAAAAATAAGAAATATTTCAAGAACCCACATAATAAAAAGTGGGGGGAAGGAAGCAAACAAACATAGAAAAGAAAGAAAATCATTGATTACTGGAGGCTGAGTCGAGGCTGACTACACAATACTAAGAAATACCAAGAACTACAAAACCTATAAAAATAGGTGGAAAATGAACAAGAAACTTTTTGAAGACAGAGGGCTGTTCCACTGGATGGAAGGAGTTTTCAGAACTCCTAGATCCAAATGAAAACAAACACACAACAGCTCAGAGCCTCTGGGATGTATTGACACCATTTACGAGAAGGACGTGGGGTATGTGCGCCATGAAAGCAGTGTGTGAAGCCTGACAGCAAGGGGGGAAATGGAGGATGGGGAAGGGAAGGTGCAGAGAAAGTTCTGGAAAGTCCGCACCCACAGAGCCTGCTTGACTGATAGGAGTTCAGTGGAGAGGCTGGAATGTGACCACTGGGCGGATGCTTGGTGATGTCACTGGGGAGACCCTTTCCTTTACCATCACACAGGGATGATAAAGGGAACTTAACAAAGAACGGGAGCACATGTGTGGGTGGTTAACATGTCACGGCAGTTTAATATGGAAATAAAGTAACAAAAACGTTTAGCAATGGAAGTCTTCAAAGACTTTGCTTACCTTCATATTTAAAATGATAACATTTTCCAAGCAATAAAACAGGTGAGTTTCTACTAAAATATGTCTTTGTTTTCAACACCCAACCTGCATGGAGAGAAAGAGGGTTCTGGAGTTAAAATTTCAAAGTAACAGCCCTGCAGTATCTCTTTCCTTGTAGCTGACTGCAAGGTATGAATATGCACGTTTGGAAGTTACAAACCGGGCTGGAGAGATGGCTCAGGGGTTAAGAGCACTGATTGTTCTTCCAGAGGTCCTGAGTTCAATTCCCAGTAACCCCATGGTGGCTCACAACCATCTGTAATGGGATCTGATGCCCTCTTCTGGTGTGTCTGAGGACAGCTACACTGTACATGAATACATAAATAAATTCTTTAAAAATGTTTTAAATAAATAAATAAACTTTGTTAGTTTAAATAAATTCCAGTCTCTTAACCATAATCTCCTCCTTATTAAACATGAAAGAGGAAAAAGTGATTCTGACATATTTTGGCAGGTCACAATGCTCTCCTGACACAAACTAGAAAGGCTGGAACTCTGATTATCAACTGTTTGAATTATCTTCCATCTCGGGCATTTTAAAGGTGCAAAGTAGTTGAAAAGCCCTGGAGAGGAACTTGAGGAAAGCACAAAATAGGCTGGCCCACCTGGTAAAATCAGCCTCTGATGTAACTGTCTGATGTACACAGGCACTCAGTTATCCCTTCTGGGCTTTCAATCCCCTGTCCTAAGCCCCAGCTGAAGTCACAAACTCTAATTATCAAAATGGAAGAGAGAGGTGGTGTTCTCCTTGGCATCCATGATGGCAGGGACCCTTCTGAATCTTTGGTGAAGAGCAGTGGTGCCCTATAGTGCTGAACACTGACTGCCAAGCCTATGGAAACCCTGACTGCTAAGTGTGGGGTTGAGTATGTCACAGTGGCATGTGTCAGTAAGGCCTGGACTCGGGAGCCTGAGGCAGGAGAATCACAAATTCAAGGCCATCTTGGTCTACACAGAGAGACTCTAGAAAAAAAGGAGAGTAGATGGTTTTCTAAACACAAGGGCATGTACAGACAGAATTAAAGTTGACAGACATAGGTCTAACAGACTATTTGCATCTACATTATACAGAGTTACTAACAAAAGTTTAAAACTCAGTTTTTATATTCCCTAAAGCACTTATACAAATAAAGAAAAATATGAACTAAAAGTTACAATGATTCAAGAAGAGTTCTCTGCTAGACAAGGAGACAGACAGGAAGTCAGACACTGTTCAGCCTTCGTTGGGCTTCACTGGATTTATGGTAAGATGCTAAAAAAAGTTTCCCTGCTCACAGTCTTTCCCCTTCCCCTATCACTACCAAGTTAAACTCCAGTGGCTCAGCCTTAACTAGACACATTTTCTGTTCAGAAGCATGTGATTGGACCAGCAAGACGGCTCAATGAAAAGCCTACTGCCAAGCCTGACCTCTGCCCAGAACCCACAGGAAACAAGGCCCACGGCCATCCTCTGACTTCCTTATGTGTGCACGGCACGCACACATGCACACACACACACACATGTACACACACACACACACACACACACACACACACACACACACACACACACTAAAAACGCTAAAGGGACAGAGAAACAGCTGGAGGTTAGGAGCAGTTGCTACTCTTCCAGAGGGCTCAAGTTCAGTTTCCCACTCCCATGTCAAATGCTCCCGACTCCCAACTCCAGGGCATCTGTTGCCCTCTTCTGGCCTTCAGGTTCACAAAACCACACTCAGACATACATGCATACTTATCATTAAAATATAAAAGAATTTAAAAATAAATAAAAGCGTTAAAACCATCCTGTTACTACGTATCAGGCTTAGCATAGACTTCTTAGTCTCAGTGAAGACTGGGGTACGGGGTTGGGGATTTAGCTCAGTGGTAGAGCGCTTGCCTAGCAAGCGCAAGGCCCTGGGTTCAGTCCCCAGCTCTGAAAAAAAAAAAAGAAGACTGGGGTACAAATTAGATCTCTATTCTCCATCCCTACTTGATAAAAATGTCTCCCAGAATGTCAGTCCATCTAAGTTCTACTCCTCTCAGAGTCGTCACTGGGGACGACCTCCCCCCTTTCCACTTAGATCTGGTTCTCTTCTAAACTCACTGACACGGGTATGTACCTGCTGTGTGTATACCAGGAACCAGGCTTGGGTTTTCCATGTATTATCTTTTATAAATATTAGATCAAAGCCCCACCACAGCAGCCATCTTTTCTCTCAAAAAGCAACAGGTTTCTGAGAATTCAGTAAAGACACGCTCAAGAACCAACCTTTAAAAAGAAACTTCTTACCGTCTCCCTCCCTGTGGTTTACTGTTCACCTCCATCTTCTGACTGACCGCTCTCCAATCTTTCCTCAGAAGAGGAAGAAAATTCGATCTGAGGCACTGCATGAGCTCACATCTAACAAGAACTTAGGGTCACAGCGTTTCACTGTCCCACATCAATCACGGGACACACATTATCCCCTGCCCTTCTCTTCCCTGTGAGACCTCACAGCTGACTGATTTGCTCTGTGCTCAGTACAGAAGACAGTTCAGTGCTTCTCAAAGGCATTTTCTCTTTTCCTATAAGCTCATGAGAACTTGCATAGTTGAACACACCAAAAGATTAAGCCGTACACTGGACTTTCTCTTTTAACTATTTAGTTTTGGTTGACCATTTTCCACTCATCTTTATAAATGCGTTCACTGTGTGAAACTCCTTGCCTATCTTTGCTTCAGCTTACTGATGCTAAATCAGGATACTATGGGGTGGACAGTAAAAAACTGAAGATACAAAATACAGAGCCATGGGGAAGCCGGGAGGCTTGGAGGAGGAACAGGAATTACACTAACACATGTTTGAAAAAGCCATATGGAAACCTCTAATATGTTATAAATTTTCATCACACACACACACACACACACACACACACACACACACGCACACACACACGCACACACATGCACACCTCCCCCTTAACACCCAGGAATCATCACTAAAGAAGGAGCAGAAAGATAGTAAGAGAAGTCGGGAAGGACTGGGAAGGACTAGGGCAAGACAGTATCTTTTAAACATGGCAGAATCACTGCACTCGTGACCTCTCACAAGATCACAGCAGTCCTCACTCCAGCATGGAGGGGCTCACAAGCCCTCACCCCTAGCTAAGCAGTTTACAGCTGATAGGCAAAGGTTGTTTTGGGTTTGTTTGTTTGTTTGTTTGTTTGTTTGTTTCAGAGCTATGATTCCTCATAGGCTGGCCATGCTCCAGTGGATGCACATCTGTGCATACAGAGGCAGCACAACACTAACTGGACTCCATGGATCATTTAACAAAACCTGGGAGTGGGATGGAGAGATAAGTAACCAGAGAGTTGGAGAGGTGAACCAGATCAAAATATATTATACACGTGTATGAAATTCTCAAAGAAGAAATAAAAACATCATGTTCAGAAAAATTATACAACCAGGTGTGTGGGCTCATACACCTTTAATCCCAGCACTTGGGAGGCAGAGGTAGGCAGATGTCTGTGAGTTTGAGGCCAGGGTGGTCTACACGGTGAGTTCCAGGGCTGCACAGACAGACCAGACCCTATATCAAAAAAAACAAACAAAAACAAAAGCAGGGAGCCAAGGGATAAGAGCCATAAATAACAATCTCTTACTTAATGCCTTACTATTAATTATTAATAATTAATTAGTATTTGTGTGTGGATATATGAGTGGAACACACATGCCACGGCACCTGTAGAAGACAGAGGACTCTTGGTAGAGTCGGTTTTCTCAATAAATCACATAGAAACTATTACCAATGGATTGGATGGAGCAGAAGAAAAACTATCAAATTGATATGGAAGCACAAATGTTCTAGAATAAGCAAAGCAACCTTGAAAAAGAAAAATAAAGTTGGAAAACTGAGCCTCCAGTTCTACACTTGATGATAAAACCTACAAAAATGGCAACTCTGAGACGCCAGCAATACAGTGAAACCGGACAGAGAGGGGCAGAGATAAACCATGCAGATCAGCTGACAAGGACCTCGGAAAACTCAGACCTTAGACATGTTGGCGGGGCTGTGAAATGACGCAGCTATTCTGGAAAGCAGTCTGGCAATTATTCGAAAAGTTACATTCACTGCCCGGCACGACTCAGCATTAACGTTTCCTCAGCTGGTCCTGACTCAGCCTTAGAGATGTGGTCACACAAAATGTGGATGCTTCACTCCTTCTTTAAAAGGGGAACAAGAATACCCTTGGGAGGGAACACGGAGGCAAACTTTAGAACAGAGGCAGAAGGAACACCCATTCAGAGCCTGCCCCACATGTGGCCCATACATATACAGCCATCAAACTAGATAAGATGGATGAAGCAAAGAAGTGCAGGCTGACAGGAACCACATGTAGATCTCTCCTGAGAGACACAGCCAGAATACAGCAAATACATAGGTGAATGCCAGCAGCAAACCACTGAACTGAGAATAGGACCCCCGCTGAAGGAATCAGAGAAAGAACTCGAAGAGCTTGAAGGAGCTCGAGACCCCATATGTACAACAATGCCAAGCAACCAGAGCTTCCAGGGACTAAGCCACTACCCAAAGACTATACATGGACTGACCCTGGACTCTGACCTCATAGGTAGCAATGAATATCCTAGTAAGAGCACCAGTGGAAGGGGAAGCCCTGGGTCCTGCTAAGACTGAACCCCCAGTGAACGTGATTGTTGGGGTAGGGCGGTAATGGGGGGAGGATGGGGAGAGGAGCACCCATACAGAAGGGGAGGGGGAGGGGCCAGGGGGATGTTGGCCTGGAAACCGGGAAAGGGAATAACAATTGAAATGTAAGTAAGAAATACCCAATTTAATAAAGATGGAGAAGAAAAAAAAAAGATGTAGTCACACAAAATCTGTACAAGACCATCCACAGCAACACTGTTCACAGAAACTCAACATTAACTGATGAAAACAGCATCAAAATGTCAGGTACAGACACCGATGGAAGATTACATACATATAAAAAGGAACCTTACATGGAACCTTAGTGCTCAGCTGCCTGAGGAAGGTCATGAGTTCAAAACTAACCCGAGCCAGATTGTTAGGGACACTAAAGTTAAATGAGACCTTATCTCAAAAGGGGAAAGACCTGGGACTGAAGGGGTCTCTTAGGAGTACATACAGTATTTGTTTACTTAGATAACTCACTAGGCAGACCAGGCCAGCCTGGAACTCCTATCTCCACCTCCAGAATGTTGGGTGTACGGGTAGATCCTGCCATGCCCACATTTCAATATAGAATATTTGAGTCTCTGATCTCATGATTAGAATATAATCTTGTGAATATATCCCACTGTCTTCAAGAGATTCTCATCAGCCCTGCTTACATGTCCCTAGTCCATGACTATTCCAGACATAATAAACTATTCCGTCTCAGGTAAGTTTACAGAACACCTAAATCACAATACTTACTATATTTCATGTTGTTCCAAGCAGATATAAATTTAGTTTTTAGCTTGTCAACTTCATCTGTTCCTGACGCCTCCATATTCAAATTCTAAAGAAAAAGCCATCACTTGATTCCATTCTTTTAGAAAATCCAATGTACTGAAAGAAAAAATAAGCAAATAAGTAATCAACACACATTAGATGGCACCACACTGCTGAAGATACTTATCAAATATAATTTAAACTGAAATAAGCAAAACCAGCTGAGGCTATAGCTCCGTGGGTTGAATATTTGCTAGAATGCACAAAATGTGGATCTAATTCCAAGCACCACATAAATACAGTGGTGCATATCTGAAATCCCAGAATTCTGGAGGGAAAGAGTAAAAGATCAGAAGTTCAAGTTTGTCCTTAGCTGTGTAGTAAGTTTGAATCTGAGCTACAATGGTCTCATCAAAAAAGGAAGGAAGAAAGAAAGGGAAGGGGGGAGGGAGGGAGGATTTTTTCATTTCATATTTTTTCTAGAATATGACAGTTTACAAATATTTTAACTACAGAAAGTATATAAGTAACATATGTAAATTAGGATTAACATAAAGCCAAACAATAGGGCCCCAATAGCTCACCAGTGAATGTATTCATTCAGGCGCTCACAAAGTGCAGAAGAGCAGAGCTCCGCTCTAAAGCTTGCAAAAGCACCCAAGCCTTCGCTGTAATTACAGAAGCTGCTTGGGATCCTACCGAGGCTGGCTGCCTTCAGTAACTTCCACTTACGCTGACTAAGTAGTCCTTGCTTCCATGTAATGATGTCTAATTGTTTTGCTTTTGAAATTGTTACTTTTTTTAGGTAACAATTCTTCCTGTGTCAATACTGAAGCCTTTAAAAGGAAGAAGAATGGCTTAAAGTGACAACAGAAAGTGCTTTTGGTTTTAAGTAAGAATGAATGGAACCTGAAAGGAAAGTTGAGACTGGGGATACGATCTGAGAGGTGAGCAAATTACAACAGGAAATGTTTGTGTTTATCCACAATAGCTCGCATTTTTGCTTTCAAGGAAAGCCTGCTTCACACCTCATTGTGCTTTGGGGATCCTAAGTATCTTCTCAAAAACACTGGCAATCATTCTTCATTGCCATCCTATTTCACTGTATCAATTAAAAGCTACTAACTACACACCCTAAGGTACAAGGAACATGCTAAAAACAAATGTGTCAACAGAACAAGAAATATAAAACTGTGACTCTGGAGTGAAGTTAAAGGGTTAAAGGGGCGGGCGGGTATGAAGGCCCTGAGGCCCAGGAGCAGCTGAGTCAGGGGAGTCAGATTCTGTGGGGGTTTGTTTGCTTAACTATAGCAGCACGGCAGCCTGAAGGAGAGATCGGAAAGAGCTGAGTTACAACTTCTCAAAAAGAAGGAAAAGAATCAGTAATAACTATATATTCAAACAGTGGAAGTCAACCATATACAAAATGCCGGTAATATTTTATGTGAAATCTCTACGAAATAAAAACTCTACCTTTGTAATTTATTTTTATTATTTAAGTTGTTGACACCCAGATGACTTTTAAAAAAAAATTTCATAATCTTCTTTCAGTTTCATCCGGGATTGTAGGCATAAGGCGAAATGCTTAGCTGAGTCTCTTTCAAAATAACAAAATTAGTGAGCCGTTCAGCAGGTAAAAGGAGTTTACTACCGATCCCAACAACCTCAACTTGACTCCCAGAATACACCTCGTTGATGAACAAAAATCATCTGAGAATTTTCCTGTGACCTCTACACATGTACTATACACACATAAGCAAAATAAATAAACAAATGAAAAACCAAATTCAAACACAAACTGCTGACACGAAAAGTTAATATATGAAATACAAGAACGACCCCTGGTTCAGTATTAAACTTTAAGAAGACGACCAAAACTGCCCCCACTGAAGTAGCTCGGAGTGAAACCATGACATGGGTAGCCTCGCTCACCACGTGCTCTACCGTGTTCTGCCACATGTTATCACCCAAATTAATAAGGTCTGAGGCCTCTGAAAGTGGTAATGCTAGAAAATGCTTCGAGAAACCTGGCCTGAGACAGGTGATATCAATGCGGTAAAACCTCACAATGGAGAGCTGCTGGCTGCTCTCGCAGGGGACCTGGTGCGCATCCCAGCACCCGTGTGGTGGTTCGCAAGCATCTCTAACTCTAAACCCAGGGGACCAGACATCCTCTTCTGGCTCTGCCGCAGCTACACACTTGTGGTGGAGGCAAAACTCCCACATGCATAAGTTTTTTTCAGAAACTAAAAATTCACAGCTGCTTCTCTATTAATAAAACCCTTACTTATGAAGAGTCTGTCCGGAAGAAGAGGTCCAGGGCTGGCTGACAGAGGTTCAGTTGCTTTGAAAAGCAAGTTACAAATCCCGGTGGTGGGCAATTCCAAAGGACACCTACTGGAAGCTACAATGTCAGACTGAGGTTGCTCCTACCGGCTCTGTGAGTTAGAGTCAAAGAAACCTGTCTTTGAGCAACTGAAAAGACACTTAAAGGGAAAATGAAGAAACCCTGAGGTCAGGATACAGCCCTGTTGGGGGTTTAGCTTGAGCTAGGGTAGTGAGCTGCAAGCCATCCTGCAGACTGTGAATAGGGCAAAAGATTGATAAGAAACCCAACTAAAAACACAAGCATAAACGTACGCATGTGTGCAGGCACTCGCGCACACACACACACACACACACACACACACACACCCCTGTCTCATGGCTCAGGTACACACCTGTGCTGTGCTGTACACACACACACACACACACACACACACACACACACACCTGTCTCATGGCTCAGGTACACACCTGTGCTGTGCTGTGCTGTGCACACACACACACACACACCTGTCTCATGGCTCAGGCACACACCTGTGCTGCACTGTGTGCACACACACACACACACACACACACCTGTCTCATGGCTCAGGTACACACCTGTGCTGCACTGTGCACACACACACACACCTGTCTCATGGCTCAGGTATACACCTGTGCTGCGCTGTGCACACACACACACACACACACACACACCTGTCTCATGGCTCAGGTGCACACCTGTGCTGCACTATCCACGTCATGCTCACAGACTGTGCAAAGTCTTCATCATAACCACCCTGCGTGGTACACATAGGCTGAAATGAACCTAATGGTTTACTTGAAGGCGGTTGTAAGAACATTAATAGGAAGCTGAAGAGATGGCTCAGAGCACTTGTTGCTCTTGCTCCCAGCACCCACACTGGACAGCTCCAGACCATCTGTAACTCAAGTCCCTGGGACTATGACACACTCTTCTGGCTTCTACAGCTATGTGCATGTGGTACACATACAGAAAAGACACACACATACACGTAAAATACAAATAACTTTGTAAAGGGTTCTTAGGGGTTAGAGAGATGCCTCAGCAGTTAAGAACACTCACTGCTCTTGCAAAGGACCTGGGTTGGAATCCTAGCACCTACATGACAGCTCACGGGCATCTATAACTCAAGGTCCAGGGGATCCAGTGCTCTCTTTTTGCCTTTGAGAGAATTAGGCGCGCGCGCGCGCGCACACACACACACACACACACACACACACACACACACACAGTAAACATACATACATATAGGCAAACACTCATATATGTAAAATGAAAATAACAGAAACCCTAAAAAGGAAAAGAATAAGTAGTCTTCTTTCCTTCAAAACATTCAAAAGACACCCAAGGCTACGCAGAGAAACCCTGCCTCAAAAAGAAGTTATTAATATCTGGACTATCTGAAGATAGCCTTATTGTCTTGATTTTATCTCCAATATATACTTAGTATTTGCTACACTTTGATTAATAAATGTTATGTCAGGATCTCAGTAACTTCTGATCGATTCGAGTCAACTACAAACACTTGAAGACTTTATACTTAAAATGCAGCTTTGCGAGCTGTTAAATATTTAGTCTGTACATAAAAATCAACACTGTAAGAACTGAGGCTTACACAAATATCCAGACTCAAAAGGAACTTACAGAATAGCTAATAACCAGACAGCGTTGAAATCATGAGTAGCTCTCAATCACTGGTCCTTGTGTGATACACTCCAGCCCATCAGTGACTTCTCTTAACCAATGATGCTTGGTAGAAAGGAGTAGCAAAAGAGAAAATGTGGAAGTCTAAAAGGCTTTAAATGGATCCCGTTCAAATTGCAAAGCCCCTCAATCTGCTTTCTGGTTCACACTCACCTATCACAAATCATTATCCTAATCAAGAACCCAGCATTAACCCACAGAAATGAGCCCTCCTTTGCAACACCCTTGCCAGCCACACCTCCTTAGCCTCTGACTGAACTTCCAGATCAAGGTACTTCATGAGTACAAAACCCAATATACAGTTATAACTGTAAAGGCCCAACGCTGTTTTAAACTATTCATTCTCCTGTGAACTGTTCCAGAGAATTCATTTTAACTTCAGGATATTTGCTCATGTTTAACAACTACATTTCCTTGAAAGATAGTATATGGTAGGCTAGGGTGATGATTCCATTCATAAATTGCTTGTCTGACAAGTATAAGAACAAAAATTCAGTCTCCAGAAACCATGTAATATGGAACCAGAATTCTCCCCTATGATTTCTAATAACTGGTCATGCTTCGGCCCTTAGAAACTAATTCTTCTTCAACTTGAAATCCCAGCTAGTGTGGGTTGGTTATTTGTTTGGTTGTTTTGTCGTCTTGTGGGTGGTGGTGGGTTTTCTGTCTTTGAGGCAGGGTCTATGTAATCCTGGCTGCCCTGGAAACTTTCTATGTAGACCAGGCTGGCCTCTTACTCACAAGGATCCCCACCTGCTTCTGCCCCCACATGCAGTCTCCAGCTGATTATTTTAAAATGCCCTACCTAATCCCATCCAATCTTCTCTTTTCCACATGGATGAGTCCCAGTTCCTTCAACAGATCAGAAGGCTGTAAATAATGAAGGCCTGACCAAAGTACTGATGAAGGGTTAGAAACAGGATGCTAGCAGAAAGCTGAAATGGTGGAACTGACCATACAGCTAGAATGGGTCACACAGAGTCCTAAATAATGCAAAGATCTGACATCTAGGAGGACAATGGTCACACTAACAGAAACAAGAAACCAAATGGAGGAGGCTAAGTTTAAAACAAGATATAGTAAGGAGCTGGGGACAGAGCTCAATGGTTAGGAGCACTGGCTGCTCTTGCAGAGGACCCACATGGCAGCTCACGACATCTATAACTCTAATCCCAGGAATCCAACATCATATTCTGGCCTCCGAAGTCACCAACCATGTATGTAGTGCACAGATTAGCATGCAGGCAAAACACTCATTCATTCATAGATAGATAGATAGATAGATAGATAGATAGATAGATAGATAGATAGATAGATAGATAGATGATAGATAAAATTTTAATGAAATAAGACACTGAGTTTGAAATTTGTAAGAAATATGGATATACTCTTTCCCAAATTATCTTTCATTGGTCACTTTTACCCAGAAAAGCTTCACAGGTGTTGAGGGCAGTAACTATATACCATTTAAACACAAAATATCTCACTCATTCACAAATTAATTTGAGAAACAAAGCACTAAGGAAATAATTCAAGCCATGAAACTCAGCTCCTGCCTTCATCTACCTTAGATGCTAATATACTAAATGGTCATGTATCACACAGGGATACAAAGAGTGACAGGACAGAAATATTTCCCCTTCTCAGTGAGAGCATCACACACAAACAGTATCACAGGACAAACACAGTTACAACTGCACTGTTCAGATACAAAAACCAAAGACATACAAATGCATCTTTCTATTCTGAACATAATGCAGGAAAACACATAACACTCAGGAATGTGTTAGTATTCTCAACAATTGTGTCCATTGTTAAAGAGTGTTGCCTGAATTGTGTCATCTCTCCAAAGAAGAACATTGTTTCAATCGCTTTGCCTTTCAAATAGAAACTGCTGGGTTTTTTAATGATTCTTAATTTTAAATAATATTGCAGCAATTGTGAAAGATACCCACAATTTTGAATCCTTACAAAGGTAAAAACAACTATAAGCTATATGTTCTTAGTGGATATAACTGCTCCTGAATTCTCTATAACTACATACTATGATAAAGTTTACATTATAACGTCTACTTTAGTAGTTTTGTAAATGACTGATTTTATAATCTATTAAAAAGTAGTTTACTAGATACCTATTTTAAATTGAGAATATAACTTTGAAGACAATAGTCTAGGGTCATAAAATGGCAAAGTAACCTTTATTATTTCCTAGATGTGTTGTTGGGCACAATGATGAGCTAGTAATCTTAAATGTGTGTGTTACAGAATAGAATGGATAAGCAAATATGTTGATGCGGTTGAGAAGCCCAATTCTCCCTAACACACATACACACACACACACACACACACACACACACACAAAAACATATGGGAGAGATGGATGAACTGAAGAAGTGAAGAAAACTCTTCTATGCTGAACTTGAACAGACACTATTCTATGAACTCATGGTTTCTTTTTAAAAGAGTACAGATGAGTGGCTGTTTAAAAGGTTTAGAAACAAAAATACCAGTGGCATATTCAACGCCCAGATCTTGGTTTCTTAAGTATCAACTTGCAGTAAATGATCCAGGACTTTATGGTTAAATAGCTGATTCCAGATCTCCAGCAGAAACTGGACCAGATGAGCACAGAACATCTTACAGTGTAAAAGATAAGAAAATGCTCAACACCTGAGGAGAACATATCCACAGGAAATGGGAACAAGCTTGGAGGCTGCCACTGACCAAATCGGAGATAATTTATCACCAAAACAAACAAAAAGGGGTGGGGCTGGAGAGATGGCTCAGTGGTTAAGAGAGCACTGACTGCTCTTCCAGAGGAGCCAGGTTCCCAGCATCCACATGATGGCTCTCAACCATCTGTAACTCCAGTGTCAGGAACGACACCTGAAGGTGTTGGGGATTTAGCTCAGTGGTAGAGCGCTTGCCTAGCAAGCGCAAGGTCCTGGGTTCGGGCTCGGGGGGGGGGGGGGGGGGGAATGACACCTGATACTGGATCTGACACCCTGCCCTGGCCTCAGAAGACACTGCATGCACATGTGCACAGACATCCATGCAAATAAGCACTCATTTTAAAAATCTAAAAAAAAAAAAAAAATGAAAACAAAAACAGAATGACGGTAACAGATTATACTGCACTGCAAAAATGTTTTTAAGAATTCTTAAATCATGGAGGGAGGTCAAATCAGCAGCTAAGGGCAGGTGGGAGCGAAACCTGGAGGTGGGAACTAAAGCAGAAATCATGAAGGAACAGTGAGTACTGGCTTGCTTCTCTACACAACACACAAATACCCGCCCACAGTAGCACTGCCCAGTGGGATGGCCTCCCACATCAGTCATCAATCAAAGATATACCTCCTACACTTGCCCATAGGGCAGTCTGTTGACGGCAACTCCTCAACTGAGGTTCCTCTTCCCAGGCCACAATAAAACTAACCAGGACACCCAGAACCTAATTGATTGGAGGGGATCAGATCTATTGATTCTGTGAGGTACTCTGCAAAAATAATTGGTTTGTATTCAAAAAATATCAATTGCCTTTTAAGGTAAGGACAGAGGGAAGGCGGGAGAGAGCAGGAGAGGAGGAGAAGATGTTCTCTGCAAAAGAAAAAAAGAAGAGAAGGGTGGGGAGAAGCTAATGGAAGAACAACTGCCCACACGAGCAGGCCAGATGCCCTAGGTCTGAGTTCTAGCACTGCAAAAGTAAAGGACAAAGAGAAAAGAAAACAGAAATATGACAACTCAATATATTCCATGAAGTATAACTAGATTAAGGTATGGTAATATTGTTGTCCTGTTTGGGAAAAGTCGGGGTTTTGAATATTGATGATACGATAGATAACATGAAGGTTAAGGTGCTGTGGTGTATTAATGGTGGCTTGGTCATACGAAAATGACCTCATTATCAAATCTGCCTGAGGAAACATTTAGAAGGGATGTGTCATAATGGTGTCATCTTACTTCCGAACAGCCCAGTAAGAAAGAAGCATCTGTGAATGTGGAAATACTGAAAGCGAATCCACAATAACAAAGCTCCAGTGAGGGCTAGTGCTCAAGCTAGCAACCTAAGCCTGGGCTTCCAGGAAAAGGTAGACGTTAGGTTGACCTTACAGCGGCTTAACTGCTTCCTCCACTACCCATGAGGACTTACAGGAATGACACATTCTAACAATTGATAAATAATCACAAACCAATCCGACACTTGTCTGAGAACCCTGCGCTAAGTCATCTCAGGACCATAATGAATAGAAAAGGCTAAATTAGATACTGTTTTCTCCAAAGCCAAATACCAACTACCAAGCAATACAGCTGAAGAAGCACTGTCACCAAAGTCACATGATCTCAGAATATGCATGCTAATAACAATCACCAAAACTGCACCAGGGACGCTGGGGAGCCTGGGTGGACAGCAGCTCTCCTGACCCTTATGACAAGGATAAGGCCAGCTCTACTAGTCTCAGTGTCTAAGCTCTTCTGCACAACTCTGTATGGCTGTACTCTGGTACGTAACAAGAGACGCTCAATTCAACTATACTGACTCCAAGCCCAATTACTCTGTCATATACTCCACACTACCCCTCTACATTACCACGATGCGAAATATGAACTCAAAACTGACTGTACTGACTCAGGACCCATCAAAAAGCACACACTTGAGAGGTCCTGAAGGAAAAAGGTTCTATGTACATGTGTATTCATATAAGAACCAAGTAAGTGAAGTCAGAATTTAGCCAGATGCCCTATTTACTGCCAAATCTCAAGACAAAAAAATAAAAAGGTTATTTAATAAGGTACCACTCAATGTCTTAGTTAGGATTTTATTGTTGGGAAGAGACACCATGACCACAGCAACTTTTATAAACACAAACAGTTAATTGGGGATGGCCTATGTTTTCAGAGGTTTGATCCATTATTTTCATGTGGGAAGCATGGCAACACACAGGCAGACATGGTACTGAGAGGTAGCTGAGAGTTCTACATCTGAATCCTAAGGCAGAGAGAGAAACACCAGGCCAGGCTTGAGCATTAGAAACCTCAAAGCCGGGGGTTGGCGATTTGGCTCAGTGGTAGAGCACTTGCCTAGCAAGCTCAAGGCCCTGGGTTCGGTCCCCAGCTCGGGGGGTGGGGGGGGGGGGTGGGGGGGGGTGGGGGGGGGTGGGGGAGGGGGTGGGAGGGGAGAAAAAGAAAAAGAAACCTCAAAGCCTACCCTCAGGGACACAAATCCTCTAATGAGGCCACACCTACTTTAACAAGGCCTTGTGTCTAATCTTTTCAAATGATGCACTCCCTATAAGCCTTGGTGGGGAGGGGAGTGCTGAGGGAGGGGATTTACATTCAAACCACCACGCTCAAACTATTGTAAATGGTTTTACTATGTCACTTGCAAATTCAAAACAGGTGCCAACATATTTCCAGATTCTTTCATCTATAGCTCCCCCCTTTTGCCTTCAGAGATAAAAGATACCAAAAGAATCTGACATTCCATTATTCTAATATACTAAGTTCAGGAAGCAGAAGCAGGTCGATCTGTTGTAAATTCCACGCTACATAGTGAGACATTGTCTTACACACACACACACACACACACACACACACAAAAGCAATGGCATTCAAGAAAAACATTTAAGTAAAACATTAATCTATAACATCACTGTCACAATAAAAATACCAATAGCAAAGGTTTATTCCTAGAAACCAGATCTTTCACTGATCTCTATCTCAAAGAATCCACCACTGCCCAACGTACACAAGGCCTTTGTCTTAAAGCTAACTGCCAAGGGGTAGTCACTGACGTCACCGTCTCCCTCACCTCTCACATCCATTGGATTCTGCCCTGACTACCCTTCTCCAGGTTGTCTCATCCACAAGTAGGCTATCCTAACTCTCTCCTTACTGGGCTCTCCCACCTTCAGTCTTCCCCTCTAAACTACATTCTTCCTCAGGATAAAGAGCATCAACTCCTTTTGTAAGAGCACTCGACATAGTTGTAACTTCAAATATGACTCTCTGGTGTACGCCTGCCTTCTCTATTACACATTTTGATTGTGATAGACTATTTCACTCACTGCGCTGACTAGTTTTATGTCAACTTGACACAAGCTGGAGTTATCTGAAGGGAGGGAACCTCAATTGAGAAGATGCCTCTATAAGATCCGGCTACTAGGCATTTTCTTAATTAGTAACTGATGGGGGAGGTCCCAGTCCACCTTGGTTAGGGGTCCTTGGTTCTACAAGGAAGCCGACTGAACAAGGCATGATGAGCATCGCAGAAAGCAGCACTCCTTCATGGCCTCTGCATCATTTCCTGCCTCCAGATTCTGTTAAAGATAAACAACAATGTAGAACTGTAAGTCAAGTAAGCCCTTTCCTCTCCAACTTGCTTCTGGTCATGGTGTTTGGGTTTTTTTGTTTGTTTGTTTTTTCTTTTTTCTTTTTTTCAGAGCTGGGGTCCGAACCCAGGGCCTTGTGCTTGCTAGGCGCTCTACCACTGAGCTAAATCCCCAACCCCTGGTCATGGTGTTTTATCACAGCAATAGAAACTAGGCGCTCGCTACACTGTGACCTAGAAGAATACCTAGTTAATATATAAAAGTTATATGTGAGATAAAGACTCCAAATGGATTCATAAATAGTCCTAAAAATAAAAATAAAGTGGTTATAAGGCTCACTTTCCGACATAAGAAATACCTAATGACATAAATTCTGGTAACAATCTTGCAACTTAACTCTGAAACCAAAACATATCATATAGTTGACAATCATAGCCTGTTTAATTGACGGTAACTCATAAAATAGTAAATTCTGAAAATTATGTAAATCCTATGATTTGATCAGAAACAGGTGAATCCCCAAGCCACCTTCCTGGTCTACGTCTTCAAAGCTGCCAACCAGCCATCCTGGTCTGTAGGCTGCTAGCCCATCCCCCAAATTCAACGGCAAACACATGGTGCAGGTCCTTTCACCAACAGCTCTCGGATTCCTTCCGTTCTCGATGTGATCCTTGGGAAGTGTGCAGCTCAGCCCTTCACATCTGAGTCTTGTCTCTCACTCACTGAGAAGTGTTTTCTTTGAATGCAGACATTGTGTACCTGGTACGTGCATGACAGCTGACGACACAAGGCGGTCCACTGGTGTCTTGCGAATCTCTAGCCTCCACAATTCAGCTAAAATCTCTAAAGATTTGTTCACTTAATGCTTCCACCTGAAATCACTCTCCTCATAACTTAAGCAATCTCTGCCCACTACTTAAGATAGATGAAATCCTGTCACAGGATGGTAGATGGTAGCTACATGGATGGAAGGATACATGGAGTTAAACATGGATGAAGAGATATATGACAGGTAAATGAATATATAAACAGAAAGATAGAAATGGATAGATATAGAATGACCACTGAGCACATATTTGCTGAACCAATGCTCTTTGTGCATCCCAAGACAACGAACAAGTCTTTGCAGCTTTGGTGCATTGAGAAGCATCAAAAAGAACTGGACTTGGGGCTGGAGAGCTGGCTCAAAGGTTAAGAGCACTGACTGTTCTTCCAAAGGTCCTGAGTTCAATTCCCAGGAACCACATGGTGGCTCACAACCATCTGTAATGGGATCTGATGCCCTCTTTTGGTGTGTCAGAAGACAGCTACAGTGTACACATACATATTTAAAAAATAAAAAATAAAAAGAATTGGACTTTGAGCTTTAGTTTCTCCATTTGCAAAACATCAATAATGACAGCTCACTGAGCTCACAGAATGTGGAGATAATGCTTTGAAATCATACAGTACAAAGATGAGCCATGGAGGCGAGGCGATCTGACCAATAAATGTCATCATTTCATTAAATAGTAAGAACCCAATAACTACCTAGGAAATGACTGAAGTCTCAGGAAAACGTCAACTTGAAACTCAAAACTCTCAGAAAAATATATTTTTAAAATTATGTAGTTGTGTAGCTTCTTACCTTTTTTCCAATAAAGAATTTTATGAATAGATGAATTCTGAAAATGAATTTTGTTGGGTTTTGGTTTTCTGTGGAGGTCATTTTTTTTTTTCTCTTTTGGTTTGGTGGTTTAGGGTTTATTTGTTTTGTTATGTTCAGAGGCAGAGTTTCACTCTATGGCCCAAGCTGACCAAGAACAAACTATGTATCCCAGCCTGGCCTCAAATCCATGGAACCCCTCTTTCCTCAGCCTCCTGAGAGCTGGAGTTACAGGCATGCACCGGTTCTAAAATAATATACATTTATAATCGTAAACATAACTGAAAGTATTTCAGATTGATTAGAAATAATCCCAACTCAGGAGTATATGTTTTAATCTTTTTGATAATTATAAATTGTATCTCTTAAAGAAGAATGACACTGGATACAGGCCTATAAACTCAGCACTCTGGACACTGAGGAGGGAAGACAGTTGGGGTCAGCCCAGGTTGCAGTTAGACAGTTGTTTTTTTTTTTCTTTTTTCTTTTTTTCGGAGCTGGGGACCGAACCCAGGGCCTTGAGCTTGCTAGGCAAGCCCTCTACCACTGAGCTAAATCCCCAACCCCGCAGTTAGACAGTTTTAAAGCAAAGCAAAACAGCATTCGAAACACTGTAACACCGTAATTAGAAGGGAAGCTGTAAAAGTCACTTAAATTACTTAAATTACAGGGTTCCCAGAAAATAAGACACAAAATATCTCTGTGTATAATATTAGTAAATAGTAATATAAAAATGTTTACCAATGCTATCAAACTATTAAGAACAAAGCTTCAAAAAAAAGAGTTTCACAAAACATTTTTCAATATATCAGCATTGGGGCTGAAGAGTTGGCTCAGGGATTACCAGCATTGGCTAATTTTGTATTTTTATAGATGACCTTGGTTCAATTCCCAGCACCCACATGGTGGCTCACAATCTGCAACTCCAGTTCCCAGGATCAGGTGCCCTCTTCTGACTTCAGGGGGCACCAGGCACACAAACAATGAACAGACATATGTGTAGAAAAACACTCGCATAGCAAAACATTCTTTTAAAAACATATATGCATTCCATTTTATAGATTAATTAAGTGACCTCTAAACTCATTTTACTCACAATGCCCGGTTGGTAACTTCAGTTGTCAAATTCTTACGGCAGGTGAACCAGTCAATTAGCTTATGACACTACACTAATTTGGACTCTTCCCTGTTTGGAAAAATAAAAGCTTTATAATTTGAAACTCAGAAAATACATTTCAAAGCCTTTCCAATCCCTCTGGGCACTTCAAAAGACTCATAATCTAATTAAAAACCACAAAAATCGGGCAGGAAAGATCTCTCCTTTGTGTCTATCTGCTATCAGCTGACACGAAATCAATTCCCAACTCCTGAGGGAATGTAAGGTCAGGAAAGGTAAACAAATAGAAGGAAATCTTCACCTAAGTAATTCAAATATTAAAAAGCCATAACACAATACTTAGCTCCGAGGTCGCGACGAACCCCATGTGGTAAAGTAATCAATAAAAAACAAAAATATAAGACAAAAACCCTGAGAAATATAAACTCAAGCAGAGTCACGCTTAGCTGACCCCAGTGACGTCGGGTCATCGCACAGAAGATTGAATTCTGAGTTTCCAATTTCAAAATCCCTCAGATGTGGGTGTGAGAATGAGCAAAAGCCAGACTATGAAGTCAGCAGCATTAGTACAGCCACGGTATCTAGTGCTACAGATTGCGGTTACAAACAACCAAAGGGGCAATGGGGCTGCAAATGAACAGATTGAGATCTAACATTTCCCACACACACACACTTTTTGTTTTAAATGATGAGAAACTGAGCAGTGAAGATCAGTGGCACAGGAAGAGTCAATGGGATAAGGCAGCTTGGGAGAAACCTCTCCTGGTCAAGGACAGAACAGCTGGCCACTGAAAGGCTTAACAGTTCAAAGGGCGAGGAGGAGTCAGAAGATAACCCGCTGGAGGAAGCAGAATCAAAAGAAGCTCCAAAACCCTCCAGGAACCCAGACGGTTGGCCAAGAGTCTGCACCTAGGGCAGGGCCCCCCCCAGAACCGGCCATTCGGAGACTACAAACACCAAGCTCCAACCTTCTCCACTCCGCCAGCCTCAAGCGATCCCCTCGGCGACACAGGACTGAATAACTGTACTGCTGCGCAGGAGTCCGCACACCAGCACACGCTCAGGCTCCAGCAGCCGCTCCGAACAGCGCGTACGCACCGCGGGACGTGCGGCACGCGGCCCTGCGCGGCCACCGTAGCACAGGACTCCGAAGCCTCCGTAGGCCGCGGTCCTGAAGATAGCCCTGTCCGAGACCCTAAGCTCCCAGGCTGCAAGCTCAGAGCCTAGCGCCGTGTATTTGTGAGCGGTAGGCCTGTGTTAGGATTACAGCTGTCCCTCGTAGCTGTAACTACTGCACTTCAGCTACCAGCCGCCACGCACCGTGAGCTCCTGCGGTCTCGGACTACAAGATCCAGCATGCACAGAGCTCTGGGTCCTTAGGACCAAACCCACATCTACTCCGAGGCAAGCTGTGGTAGGGGTATTAATTACATCCAGGTGGAGCATCTAGGGACGTGTGCATTCAGTTTTCACATTCAAATTTTTGTCAAGAATTGTAGTACAGGACCTGCCTTTTAAGAAATGGGGAGAGAAAGAGCAAATGGTAACAAAATGTAATTCTACTAATATATTGTTTTCAGTAATGCAGACTGTTGGAGCAATGCATAAGAAATAAGAGCAGAAACTACAAGGAAAAAGATCAACAATCTCTGTTAGCCGACAGTTAAACAGCGAGAGAATGAAAGCCTTCTGGAATACAAAATATGTTCTTTGAATTTTAACTGTGCTTCACGACAAGAATTGAGTGGTGTTTTGTTTTAAGATAGGATCTTGCAATATGGCCAGGCTGGCTCAGAACTCTATCTTTTCTCAACCACCTAGTGTCGGAAAAGGAGATCTGTGCTATGACACTAGGAAAATTATTTTTACCGTTATTCTCATGAAAACAGTTGCCTATAATTACTAGAGCAAGTTATTCACCAGCCACGTGAGACAGTCTAAATAATCAATAGAGGGGTATGACAAGACAAGACCGGCATTTATTAGCAAGATAACAACTTATCTGCTCCTTTGTCTGCTTGAATAGTTTGTTTTATATTTTGAAATGCAGAACACTTTCTGATGACTTAAACGAGATAACACAAATCTCACAAGCTGTGCCGAGCCTTTTCATAACTTCTATAAGGACTTGTATGAGGGTTCTCTAAAGGAACAGAACTGATAGAATGAGTATATATTAGAAGGGTATTTATTAGACTTGCTTACAGGATGTCGTCCAAGTCATTCAACAATGGCTGTCTCATATTGGAAAGGCCGAGACTCTAGTAGTTACTTGGTCCATGAGGCTAGAGGTCTCAGAAGTCCCAGTCTAGCACTGGGATCCTAGAAGATTGCTGGAGTGCTGTCTTCCTTTCAGTTCCAAAGAAGCTGGATTTAGTATTGGCAGCTACAGGATAAATGAACTTGCCGGCAAACAGAGTGGGGTGGGAGGGATGGACATAGAACAGCTTCCTTCCTTTTTATTTGGGCTGCGACCAAAATAATTGTGGTCTAAATTTAGGGTGGGTCTTTCTACTTCAAATAATCTGATTAAGAAAAGCCCTCACAGGCTGGAGAGGTAGATGGCTCAGTGGTTAAGAGCACTAACTGCTCTTCCAAAGGTTGTGAGTTCAATTCCCAGCAACCACATGGTGGCTCACAACCATCTGTAATGAGATCTGATGCCCTCTTCTGGTGTGTCTGAAGACAGCTACAGTGTACTCATATATAATTAATAAATAAATAAATATAAAAAGAAAACTCACCACAGTGCCCAGCAATTTTAGTCGGAAGTAATTCCAGATGTAGACAAATTGACCACCAAGGTTTACCATCACAGGTGTACTACCAGAATGGCTGTATTTTAATTTTTGGCATACTATATTAACGAACCGTGAGAACCAGGGCTTGGATTTCTATGGTAACCACAGAAAATTATGGTATATTATATGTACACCACAAGCAGAGACTTTCTGTAGATTTGTGGTAAAACAAACTTAAATTGAAAAGGAAATGAGAATGCCTTACATCTTTACAACTTCACACAGGAGCCACAGAGGGACTTTCTATTCTCTAACACTGGCAAGGAGTCAGCTACCATATAAACCGCTTTCCAACTCCAGCGTGCTAAATTATGCAGTACAAGCAAGTAAATATTTAAAATCTATGATCATGGAAAAGAGTCTGCTGCTTTTCAGACTCGTGCACCAAATGGGAACTGCAGTGGGGGGCGGGAGGCATTTCCAGGAGCGACTGGGTGGGAATGCTGATGTGCTAGAGTTAGGAGGAATGGGACTCACTGGTGTTTGTGGCTAAATAAACATGAAGTTACAGTGATATTAAGGAAGCTTTTGAAAGATGCTGCATTTCTGGTAGACTTATTTCTAAAGCAGTTTGAATGTTATTTTGTGTAAATGGACACAGAGGAAAGGTTAAAAAGAGCATAACTTAATTAGCAGACTGCTTTTTAAGAGGTTCTTAGAGCTGAGGCTCCCAGCAGTAGTCTCTCCTGTAGATGTGTCCTTGTCTACTTCAGCCAGTTGCCATATACACAAGAGTCAAAACTGGACAGACAGACAGACAGGTTAGGGACAAAGCACTTATTAGCTATCCCCAGGGCAGGGGTGGATTTGATAATTGGGAGATGATTAGGAGAAATGTCAAGGGGAAAGGACAGAGACGAGAGCTTCAGCTTTTATAAAGTAAAAAAAAAAAAAAATTACTGCACAATCACTTAAACATTTGTTAAATTGTAACTTTCTATTAACTGATCTACCTTCTAAAAGGCAAAAAATGCCTTTTGAACCTGTGTGTTCCTCAGACTCCAAACACTATATTTGGTGCAAACCAAAAAGCGTCACAGGGTTTCTTCGTTTGCACAGTGATGCCAGAGGTTCTCCAGCATCCTTCTCATTAATATGATTGACCCTTGTTAATGTGTGGGTTTTATTGTTGTTTTGTTTAGGGGCAGGGTTTTCTGTAGTACAGGATAGTCCTCTGTTTTAGTGTTTCATTGCTGTGAAGAGACACCATGACCAAGGCAGTGCTTATAAAAGATTTGTTTAGGGATGGCTTACAGTTTCAGACGTTCAGTCCATTATCATCATGGCCAGAAGCACAACAGCAGTCAGGCACACATGGTGCAGGAGTGGCTGAGTTCTACATCTTGATCCAAAGGCAGACAGAGGGGAGTCTTCTCTGCAGGCAGCCAGGAGGAGGGTCCCTTCTGCACTGGACTGAGATTCACAGCTTCCCAGGGGCCAAGCATGTCTCCAACTCACAGAGCGGCAGAGAATGACCTTAAACTCCTTGTCCTCCTGCCTCTAAATTCCAAGTACTTTTAATGTATGGTATTTCATTTAAACTATATACCTAGACACATATTTGGGGTTTTTTGTTTGTTTTTATATAGGTCTTACTGGGTTCCTCAGGCCTTGAACTTAACTCTGTAGCCTAGGCAGGCCTGCTGCTTGCAATCGGCCAGCCTCAGGTGCCCGAGTATCTGATTACAGCCCTATGTTACCAGGTCTAACTTTAAAGTAGCATTAGTTTTTTTGGTTTTGTTTTGAGGAATGTTGTTGTGTTGGTTTATTTGTTTATTTGTTTAATTATTTGAGACAAGGTCTTACTGTGTAGTCCTGGCTGACCTGATACTCACAGAAATCCACCTGCCCTCTGCCTCCTAAATGCTTGGCTTAAAGGTGTGTGCCACCACACCTGGCTAATATAGGTTATTTCTAATGCTCAGGCATTTCTTCTCATTAGTAATCCAAGTTGTATAATGAAATAATGATTCTAACTAGAATACGTTATTAATGAGAATGCCACCTTTGATAGCCATGAAAGAGCAATTTACTGGGGCTGGGATTGCTCATTTGGTAAAGTACCCGCCATGCAACGTGGGGACCTGAATCCTGTCCCCAGCATCCACATAAAAGCCAAAATGGCACTGCATGTCTCCTCCTGTGCTGGAGCAGTGAAGAGCAGACAGGAAGCCCCCAGGAGCTCACTGGCCAGCAGACCTCGCTGAATTCATGAGCTCAGGGAGAGCCTTCCACCTCAGAAAACAGTAAGGTGTTAAACAATGAGGAAAAAAGGTAACCTCTGGCCTCCACATTCGTGTATGCCCACACACACACCCATATGGATACATACATGCGCACAAACACAAAAATATTCGAACAACTGCAAAATACACATTTTTCCCAGCAGATATGAAAACAGTCTGTGGAACTACAGGAAATATGCAAACACATGGAGATTGAACAAAACGCTTTTGAATGCTTCGTGGGTCATTGGATCAATCAATAAGGGCAATGAGAAGCTCTTAGAGTCAAAGGGAAAGGAAGAGATCATTTGGTAAAACCTTTGGGATACAGATACGGAAGTTCTAAGATGTCTGACAGTTAGGCCCATATTTGGAATCATGAACCAGGCATGGTGGCACCACCTGCCATGCCAGCCTGCAGTGCCAGCCTGCAGTGCCAGCACTCGGCAGGCTGAAGCAGAAGGATCCCATGTGTACAGGCTGCCTAGGCTGCATAAGGAGACCCTGTCCCAGTGTAAACAACAATAGCAAGGAGACCTCAAATAAATAACCTCATGCTGCACCTCAAGGCTCTAGAGAATAAGCCAGACACAAAATTAGGGGAAAGTAATAAAAAAAAAAAAAATCAGGGTCGAAATAAATAAAGTAGGGGCAAAAAGGGCAAAAGATTTATGAAAAGAGGATTTATTTTAGAAGATAAGTGAACTTAATTAAACTGAAATAATGAAAGACATAAATCCACAAAAGTAGGGCTGGGGAGATGGCTCAGCGGTTAAGAGCACTGACTGCTCTTCCAGAGGTCCTGAGTTCAAATCCCAGCAACCACATGGTGGCTCACAACCATCTGTAATGAGATCTGATGCCCTCTTCTGGTGTGTCTGAAGACAGCTACAGTGTACTTATATATAATAAATAAATAAATCTTTAAAAAAAAATCCACAAAAGTAAAGAAAAGGGTTTAAGTCTTCAATAAGAGTGAAGCAAAACCCCACAAACAAAACTGTAGGATTAGGTGGATTTTTAAATATTGTTGCTTTAAGTTTATTTGTGTGCCCAAGATCAGATAAACTTACTGTTGGGCTCTACTGTACCTTTAAAGATCTATTTCCAATGCCCATAAAAACTGTTCTATAAAATAGAGACAAAAGAAATGCTTCTAAACTATTTCTATGAAACCAAAATTTTCTTGATACCAAAACCACAGAGAGAAAAAAACAGAGAGAGACTAATTTTCCTAATGAATGGAAATCTTCAACAAAACACAAAGCAAATTCAATAAAACAGTGAAGAATCGTACACCATGATTAAGTTGCTTTTATTCCCGGGTAACGAAGACTAAACACAGGCAGATCAGGAGATGTGATGTAGCACAAAAGTAGAACCAAGAACAAATCACGTGACCATCTCAATCAATGCAGAAAAGGCCTTTCTGAAAATCCTGATAAAAACCCTCAAGAAACTAAAATTAGGGCTTAGTGAATCACGTGCTGGTACGGAGAGTGGAGTTTGGATCCACAGGGGGAGAAGCCAGCCAGGTGTGGCTGTCACATAGAATCTTGACCTTCATGAGGCTCCCCAGGGCATGCTGGCTTGCTAGACTAGTCTTAACTGGAAAGTTCTGGGTTCAGTGAAGGTCCCTACCAAAATAAATAAAACAGAGAACTATTGAGAAGACAGTAGATGTCACTTTCAAGCCTCCACACACATGGGCATGTACACTCATACACGTGTATCCACTGAACATGTATGTATATACACTCAAAGAAAGGAAGGAAGGAGCAAACCTCAACATAATAGTTTATGTACAACAAGTGTCTTGCCAACAAACTCCCAACCAGGAAATGTGCTTCTAAGTGCTTCTTCTAAAGCCAGGAATAAGACAAGGGTGTCCACTCTCTCTCTACTCCTCAGGGCTTCAACTCTTCACCAGACTAATACAGCAAGAGAGAGAAATAAAAGAGCTACAAATGAGAAAGTAAGAAGTCAAACCTATTCCTGTTTATAGACAGTGTGATTATATATTTAAAGCCCTAAAGATTCTACAGGACGTATCTGACTTTCCTTGGAAATTAATGGAAAGTATTAAAAAGTGTCATGAATTTTAAAAAATGTTTATAAATAACTAATAATAACATGGAAATAGGCTGTCAGGATGAGCATAAACAGCTGGATGAACATTAAGATCATTGCTTAGGAGAACCAAGTAGCTACTTTCTTGATTCTGTTTGTGTTCCTGTCTGCGATTCGGTACTCTTGAACTGGCGTGTTTGCACAGATGGATATGCTGACTGTGGTGAGCAGTCACAGAACTGGCCTCTAGTGACACTGGCTGCCTTGCATTTGCTCCATTGTGCAATCACCTTCCCTTGAACATGACTAAGGCCTCGTGGGTAGTGTCCAACTACTAAAACATAAAAAAAGTGCTGGCTGCCAAGCCCGTGATGAGGTTGCATAAAACTGTGACTTCCATTTTGTTAACCAACACTATGAGCTTTTTGGGTCACATGTTTTTCCATGAAGCCAGTTGCTATTGTTGGAGAAACTGGGTAGCAGTGAACCGAGAGTGATTTATGGCCAGTAGCCAAGGAGGAACTAAAACTCTCAGTCCAGTCACCCCAAGGAACTAAATCCTGTGAACACTTGGATAGTATGGAGACGCAGTCCTCCCCTACCCATACCTTCAGGTGAGAGCAAAGGCCTTGGTCTATACTATGGTGTAGCCATGTTAAAGACCTGAAGCAGAGGCCATACCCAGATTCTAATAAAAAGTTATGAAATAATAAATGTTTTTCCAAGCCACAAAGAATTGAGGAAGTTCGCTATACAGAATACATAACTACAGTGCGACTGAGGTATTTATAATACTAAATAGTACATATATACATTTATATAGATATATGTGATAAGTTATGAAGTAAGACACCAGTTCTTTTTTTTTTTTTTTTTTTTTTTTTTTGGTTCTTTTTTTCGGAGCTGGGGACCGAATCCAGGGCCTTGCGCTTCCTAGGCAAGCGCTCTACCACTGAGCTAAATCCCCAACCCAAGACACCAGTTCTTTACATGGGCAATAAGACAGGCTTTGAAAATTAGCCGAGGTAACTGGCTGGCAGGCAAACTGTGCAGGGGAACGCTTACCTTGCATATGTGACATTCTGTATTCCCATCACAAAACCAAAGTAAAAATAAAATAAACATTAAAATTGTCTGGTCTTTCTAAAATGTTTTTAAAAGGTTATGTAATGCTTTTAATATTAAATTTTATCTGAGTCCTTTTAATTTTCATGGACTAAAAATATATTCTGCCATTGAATTTTAAAGTCATCTCTCACCCTTTTTCCCTTCAAACCCAAGTTTAAAAATTAACTTTTTTAAAGCAATCTTCTTTTTTTTTTTTCTTTTTTTCGGAGCTGGGGACCGAACCCAGGGCCTTGCGCTTGCTAGGCAAGCGCTCTACCACTGAGCTAAATCCCCAACCCCGCAATCTTCTTTTTTTAAAAGATTTATTTATTTATTATATATAAGCACACTGTAGCTGTCTTCAGACACACCAGAAGAGGGCATCAGATCTCATTACAGAGCTATCATGTGACTGCGGGGATTTGAACTCAGGACCTCTAGAAGAGCAGCCAATGCTCTTTTTTTTTTTTTTCTTTTTTTCGGAGCTGGGGATCGAACCCAGGGCCTTGCGTTTGCTAGGCAAGCGCTCTACCACTGAGCTAAATCCCCAACCCCCAGCCAATGCTCTTAACCACTGAGCCATCTCTCCAGGCCCAAAAATTAACCTTTCAGCAGGGCTAGTGGCACACACCTTTAATTCCAGCAATTGGGAGGCAGAGGGAGGTGGATATTTATGAGTTCAAGGTCAGCCTGGTCTATAAAGAGAGTTCCAGGATAGGCAGGGCTTTTACATTAAAATAATAATAATAAAAAAACCTGTCTTGGAAAAAAATTAACTTTAAAAAACATTTATTCATGTCAGGTGGTGGTAGTGGTACTGCATGCCTTTAATCTCAGTACTCAGGAGGCAGAGGCAGGCGTAACTCTGAGTTCAGGTCTACAGAGTGAGTTCAAAAAATATTTTTTATCTATATTTTATGTATATGGGTGCTTTGTCTACATGCGTGTCTGTGCACCGCTTGAATGTTGAGTGCCTACAGACAGTTGTAAACCACTTTGCCATCTCTCCAGTCCCTAAACTTAACCCTTGAATTAAAATAAAATTTGAATTTCAGCTAGGAATGGCTGAGATAACTGTAGGCCAAGAATCATCATGAGGATGTCATATTAAGGAACATACACACACTAGGAAAAAAATGTTTAAAATTAAGCATGTCAAGAATAGCAACTTACGTGCACACAATGTGAGATTTTAAAATTTCAAAACTAAAGTAGCTTCCTAAACCTTTTATTTCAGGAATTCTAGGGACAGGTTAAATTTTGCCCAACTGTGTGTGGTTGTCTGGGTTTGTTTGTTTGTTTGTTTGTTTGTTTGTTTGTTTTGTTCTGTTTTTAAGACAGAACTTCTGATCCTCCTGCCTCTAGCTCCTGAGATTGGGCCTACAGGCGTGCAGTACCACACTCAGTCATGTGGCTCTGGGATCAGTCGTAGGAATTGGTTCACAGGGGCCACATCCAGAGCCCACCAGTCTTAATTTAAGATTCAATTTGTCAAAGGCTCATTTTGGTAGTTTGAAGCAAAAGTCAGTACTAGGCTCCATGTAGGTCAGTAATGTGTGCTACTTGATGGATATTCCTTCCCAGAAAATCACCAATGGGTTATAAATTCTACACCAAAGCGTTTGGGGTGGCTTCATGTGTAAGGCGTCATGCTCTTTCTGGACAAGCTGCTGGGACCCTTCCTGCCCCAGGAACGGGAGGCATTCTTCTGACAGTGTTCTCTACAGCACTGCAGCATGCCATGGGACCGGATACCCCCGAAGCACCACTCAGAATCACCCAGAATGGACCACAAGACTTCTGTTCATGGTCTTGAGAGCCAGAAGCAGGAAAAGGGTTGGCACAGGACTGCTGTTGCCACCGCCTGAGGTTTACCCTCCACCTGGCTAATCATTAAAGACACTGTGGGAGTCTTTCTGGAGTAAGCACTCCCACACCAGTGGGACGGAAGAGAGGAAAGTCATGGTGGACCAAAGCCAGGACAGCTCCTGGAATGCTTTGATCCCAGGTCCAGTTCGAATTCTCATTTTACACTTTAAAATCACAAGGAGGGATGGGCAAGCAAGCGAGATTTTACAGAAGCATACGTGACAGTCGGCAGGGTGTTAGGGGCAATGACCCATTGTTTCTGCTATTTTTCCAGGTCATTCTGCTACAGGTAGCAAGTAAAGTCGTGCTTGGCAGACATTCAGTCCAAACAGTGCTTTAGGTAAATCACTAAATAAAAACAATAAACCAGAGTCTAATCATTGGTCTTTTCTAACGTATTCTATTTCAACACAAACCAATGATCACAAAATGGTCATAAAAACAGTTGCAGAAATTAAATACCAAGAAAATAAAACTGCCAATCAATGAAGCAGACTAATGAACTAGATACAGTTTCCATAAGGAGAAATAGAAATATCAAATAACTTTTTCTAAAGTTCAAAATAACTTGTCAGTGGAGAAACGAAAATTAAAGCTACTTTGCGATACCACCTCACCCCAGGCAGAATGGCTGTCATCAGGAAGTCTGACAAGAGATGTCAAACAAGACACGAGGAAAGAGGAAATGTATTCACTGCTGATGGGGTGCAAGTTAATAATATAGCCACTAGGGAGGTCAGCATGGAGGGTCCTCTGAAAATTAAAAGTACAACTACCATGTGACCCAGACATCCCACTCCTGGAGTTGTCCGGAGAACTCTATATCCTACCATAGAGACATTTGCACATCAAGGTTTACTACTGTTCTGTTCACTACAGCAAGGCAGCAGGATGAATTAAATGTCTATCATCAGATGACTGGATAATGAAAACCTGCTACAGTTACAAAACAGAGCATCATTCAGCTCTAACGAGAAGCGATCCAGGGCAGGCATGGTAGCACACACCTTTCATCTCAGCAGGTAGGGAAGCAGGCGGTCTAAACAGTGAGTGAGTGAGGCCAGTTTGACCACACAGTGAGCTCCAGGCCAGGCAAACCTCCATACTGAGACCCTGCCTCAACAAAAAACAGGGTTGCAGAGATGGCTCAACGATTGAGAGCAGTTGACTGCTCTTTAAAAAAAGGACCAAAAAACAAAATACAAACAAGAAGAACTGAGAGGATTTCAAGACTGGAGAGATGGCTCAACAATTAAAGCACACGCTGTTCTTCCAGAGGACCTGGATTCCTAGTGCCCACATGGTGGTTCATTTACATCTGTAGTTCCAGTTCCAAGGTACTCTCTTCTGACCTCCGCTGGCCCCAGGCATGCAAGTAGTATACATACGTGCATACAAGCAAAACACACACATAAAAAATGAATAAATCTAATAAAAAATTTAAAATAATGTAACACTTAAGAAAAGATTGCAGGAAAAATGGATGGAGTTAGACTATACAATATTAATCGAGGTAAAGTCACCTGTTCTTCATATACAGTTCCTAGTTTTGTGTGTGTGTGTGTGTATGTGTGTGTGTGAATGAGAGCGGGGGAGGGAGGGAGGGAGCGTATGCTGCTGTGCATGGGACTACAGGAGAACATTGAGGAAGGAGAACAAGCATGGGCAGTGTCGGATGATGAGGATGGACAGAAAGCAGCCAAGGACACCCAAGCCATGAGAGGATAGAAGCTAATTGGTTTTCTAGTTTTAACTCTGTCACAGATTTTTCTTTCAAGCAAATCCCAAGCATGAAAGTAATTGTTATAAGTTGGGAACTCCTCGTGTATTAATGAAACCCTCCCTAATTATGAAGCATAGTGCCACGTTGTTTCCGTGGACCAAGCTTCCCCAGAAGTTTTGCTCAGTCCCCATTTCTGGAAACAGCAAGCAGGCATAAAAACATAATGAATTAAACATAGTTCATCCAGTGGCCAGTAGATGGCGATAGTAACTTGATATTTGATTTTCATTTCCTTCTCTGTTTAAAAGAACACTTTTTTTAAAAAACACTGGGTAGACCTACTCCCACAGGAATTGTGGGATGAGTTAGCCTGTATTCGAATAAGACTTAACATCCACAATAATAAATTTACATATGTCTGTTCTGCCAAAAGCTCCGTATTTTAAACTTAATATTTTTTCTTTTTTTTCCGGGGCTGGGGACTGAACCCAGGACCTTGCGCTTCCTAGGCAAGCACTCTACCACTGAGCCAAATCCCCAACCCTAAACTTAATATTTTAATAGTTAATAAAATAGACCTGAGACCATTTTGATTTAGAATTTCAATTGTTTTGTCTGTCATAAAGGGTGTGTGTGTGTGTGTGTGTGTGTGTGTGTGTGTACACAGTGTTTGAATTCAGACCCGGGGCCCCACACACATGCCAACCAAATGCTGTATCACCAAGCTGCATGTCTAGCCCTTTTGAGACAGACTCACCGTGGAGCTTAGCTTGTCCTTGGACTTGCTACGTAGCCCAGGCTGGCCCAGGCTGGCGTCAGAGCCTTCCCCTTTCATCCTAGTTCAACTCACAAATCGTGACTCTGTGACATCACACCAAACTGTTCTATGTTTAACAGACAATAATTTCTATTCCTTCTCATCATCATTTCTGTATAACTTTAGATCTGGCTGCCTCTTCTCACCATTTTTCTCTATATCATAAAGCTCTGTGATAATGTACAGACAAACAAAAAGGACGTGATGAAATGCCATGAGCAAGGCGGCTCGGGAGGAACTGGTTTATTTGCCTTCTGTATCCCGAGTCATAGTCCACTGAGGGAAGCCGGGCTAAGAACTCAAACTGGGCAGGAACCTGGAGGCAGGAACTGGTTCAGAGACCATAAGGGAGTACTGTTATTTTCGGGTTCCTCATAAATTGCTCAGCCTGCTTTCTTATAGACCCCAGGACCACGGCGCTTAGAACCATACCCCGCAATAGGCTGGGTCCTCCCCAGTGATCACTAAGAAAATGTCTACAGGCTTTCCTACAGCCCAATCTTATGAAGGAATTTTCTCAATTGAGGTTGACTCTTCCCGGGTGACTATTAGCTTTACTGCTAACTCCTCAGACACAGGAGTTATTTACCACTTAGATATGTACCATTTGCCAAGGTATCTGTGGCTACACAAAAAGCAGCCACATCTACCAATTCTACCTAGATGTGCTTCTGAAAACTTGTAGGACTTATTTTGTCATGTGGAGGTCTCTACACCTCCAGGCATGATTGTTTGCAGATGGATCCCCATTTCCAGGCCAGCCCAAGGCAAAGACCAGACTCTTCACTGTCTTTGCACAAAGGGTCTCAGGGCACAGTGCAATCACCTGGCCCTTCACTCTTCGAAACTGTCTTTTGTTTCTCTATCCTATCTTATCTAACATGTGGTGGAGGTGCTGAGGGGGAGGCTGCAGAGGGGAGGTGAATTCGATCTCGTTTCCATAAAAGTTCTACCAAGAGTCAGACTCTAGATCCTTGGACCCCACTGCCCATACACTTAATCCATAGGTGACCCTAAATCTTGGTTATCCCTTCACATCAAGACAAGCGTTCAGGCACTTGTACCCTTTCATTGGTCTTTGGATGCAGGCTGCCCTCAGGGAGGTCACAGAGCCTGGAGGGAGGCACCAAGACAATTCTCACAGGGAGGCTGAACTTGGGGCCAGCAATCCAAGAGCTGAGGAAGCCACAACTACTACTCTAGGTGCTGGCTGGCTAGTGTGCCACTAAATCCATTTCAGACAGGTTTTTGAAGATGACAATGAGATCCAAGGAAAAGAAATTAAGCTGGAAAGAAATACTAAAACCAACTTCACTGGGGCCCGGCAGTCAGCTTTGCCATGGAATTTTTAATTCCATTTTCTACATATAGACTGTCAAAAATTGGGGTTCTGTCCCTAGCAACTGAGACTCCTGGTTAGCGCTCAAGCTGCCTGAAGAAAGCCATGGGCACTGTTTTCAGCCTCCTGTGCTTGTCAAATGTCGGTGTCATAAGCCATTTGTTTTCACACCTCTCTAACTAGACTGTCAATCCCTTCGGAGACCTACTTTATCCATCCTATCTCACACCGTTAGCAATGCAAAAATGAACTTAATTAGTAAGTTCTTACTGAATTAATAAAAATGCAAAACGATAAATGGTGCCTGGGCATAGATTTGGAGTTTGTAAGAAAAATACAGTCCAAAATTGACTTTACAGGCATAATTTTTGGGTTCTCAGACTTCATTCACCTGTCTACTCTTAGCCTGATCAAAGTTATAACTCATCCTAAGATCTTCAGATTCATTCTCTCTCTCCCTCCCTCTCTCTCTCTCTCTCTCTCTCTCTCTCTCTCTCTCTCTCTGTACAATATAACTGAGTTCAGAGGTGGAATGAACTTGCTAAGACTTCTCTTGTTTTCTTTTATTTGATTTTTTTTCTGTTGTCCTTAAAGCTGGCTCATATGATGGCCACCCATCTTTCCGTTTTCCTCCGTACGTGTTATGTAAGAGGAGAAAGACATCTTTTGGAGCAAGAAGTTGTCTCCCCACAAGCCCCCAACATATACTCTTTTGTGTCTAATTAGTCTAAAATGATTACAAGGTCAAGGTAAATGCACCCAATGATCTGGCAAATGGAGGAAATCAATGCCCACTGAAGGTAGTCTTCCCGGGACCCACTTCCGGAGCTGAGTATAATCCATGACTGAAATTAGGAAAGGCTGTCTCACAAATGAACATTGACAGAATTGACACAAGGATCAAAAATAGATTCAGGACAGCAAACATAACATCTGCTACAAAAGTCAACGCTGGGGTCGAAGCCAGAAGATTTTTGACACAAACCCAGTGAGAGATGGCCAAGCCCTGGGCAAGAAGTGAGTAGAGTTCAGGGAGGGCCAGACTCGGATGCTGCTCACAGGCAGGGGGATGGTGCTTGATGTCTCGCTGGCTGGGAAGCTTCAAAAGTGTATACCAACCATAGATGACTCCAAAATGGGAGTTTCTTCTTCCAGGCTGACAGGGTTAGCCTAAATGTTTTCAAATGTTCTGGCGTGGGTTTTTTTTTTTTTTTTTTTTTTTTTTTACAGCATTGGCTAAACTAACCTGAGGCCCTCTCTCTGGTTCCTATGGAGGCTCTTAGTCTTCCTGCTATGATATTCTGCTTTTCTCTGCCACACTCCTTCAAACATCAAGTTCATGTCTACATTAGCTTCTTTGTGCACTGTAGTAGACAAAGCTGACTCAAGACTAACCATTGGTGAACACAGTCAAGTTCGAAATTATTTTCAAGTCGTTTTTGAAGTGACAGAAACTGGCCCAAGACAATTCCCCTGTGGTCCTTTCTGGCTAGAGATCCTAGAAGTCCATTCAACCTCCTCACTCAGCTAGCCACAGCGGTTCAATATGGCATTTGGGCAGTTGAGGGGCATAGAATTCCTTTCTAAACATTTCTCATTTTGAAGCTGAGGAAAGAAAGCTGCAGGCTAGGAGGATCGAGCAGTAACAGAGCACTGACCCAGCATGTGTGAGGCCTGGAGTCAATCCCCAGCATCAGCACATACTCACATAAACCCAAGATTAAGCCAGCTGAAAAATCCAGCGTGGATGAACCGGGGACCGTGAAATCCTGCCTAAGTCTGAGTAGCTTTGGTAGTTGATGTCTACTGGTGGTCTGAGGTGGGCGTAGGGAGGTCAGTTTCCTTCAGGGTTGCACCCCGGAGAGGACAGCCATGCTCCGATAAGTTGCCCTTCACCCACGCACATGAAGTTGGGAAGGAGTAGTAGGAAGAGGGTTAGGAAGGTAACTGGAGGGAAGGGAATGGGTGTGTGTGGATTTAGTCAAAATACATCACATCAGTGTGTGAAATATTAAAAATAAAAATCACTGAAGAAACATACTCAGAAAGGAGAGGGTCACAGGAACGTCATTGACAGGTATCAGTCATTTCTATCCTAGATCCTGCCATTGCTGTGACCAGATCTGTTGCTGATCTTTCTGTAACCCGATCACGTGCTCCGAGAAAGCCCACATCTCAGGTGCCTGGCACGTGACCTCCAGGCTCCGGCTTATTGTTGACCCAGAGACTTGACTTGAAGGTTCCATGACCGGCCAGCTTTACGAGTCTACATGAAATAATTTTAAAACCATACAAAAGATGAGAACGAATGGATCTCAGACCCTGATCACGAAGTGGTCAGTGGTCACTAATCTCTAGGCAGAGAAAACAACATGTGAGCCCCATGATCACCCGTTTTCGTGTTTTCACTGAGCTCAAGGTCTGGGGAGGTAAAGATAGCTAGAACTGGTGCAGCATATCAGAGAGGAAATTGCTGCATTGAGGGATTGGCCTGAGAACTCCCTCCCACTTCATTGCTCAGGGAAGTAAGTGTGTGTGTGTACCTGAAACTTTGAGAAAAACACAAATTTCCCTCATCTTCTTTGAGCATATTCATGTCTGATTTGAAAAGTAAACAAATACACCAAACGTTATAAATACGGTTTTGAAATGTAAGTCAGTAAATTCCATGTTTTCTCCCATAAAACATTAAACAGGTGTCTGTCAGTTGCCACCAAAGACTTTTTTTTAACCTATTCATTTATTTTATATGCGTACACTGTAGCTGTCTTAACCAATATACCTGACAATTCCACTTCTCAGTTTACCTTTAGAAAGAAAAAAGATGGGTTGGGGATTTAGCTCAGTGGTAGAGCGCTTGCCTAGGAAGCGCAAGGCCCTGGGTTCGGTCCCCAGCTCCGAAAAAAAAAAAAAAAAAGAACAAAAAAAAAAAAAAGATCAAATACAAAGAAAAAAGACCTCCAATAGTTTTTGATTATGAGAGGGCTTATCACTTAAATGTTTATATATGATAAAAGTTAGAAATAAGCTAGATAAACCTTTTTCCATGTAAAGTATGATGACATTCATTCTATAAAATACTGTGTAACAACTAACAGGACATTTTAGTGTCTCACTTGTTGACACAGAAATATGCCCATAAATACTGAAATTTTAAACTAGGTTATAAAATGGGTTTGTGTGGAATTCTAAACAAAAATAGAACATACATATGAAGTCTAGAAAGCTGTATCACAAAATCTCAATAATTCTCCTTTTTGGCTGGTAATCTTACAGGAGTGAATGAGAGAGAGAGAGAGAGAGAGAGAGAGAGAGAACACATGCATGTATATATGTGTCCATTTGTGTCTTCCATGTACCCCAGTCTCCCGATTTTTTTCTAAAAACAGAGACAACCTCTACAGCCAGATGAATAGTTCATTTATTATTCATATAAAACCTTTGTTTCCCCAGTCCTTAGATCACTAATCAGAATCATTAGTACATTAAGACAACTGTACACATGGATCAATAATAACCAGTAAGCAATGACTGCTTCCCCACTCCCATCCTCAGGAGAAATGTTCCGTAGTTAAAGTGAGATACCTGATAAAACAGGAGCAGAGCGTTTGATTACATTTACTAAAACACAGCCGGGCAGCTTTCTCGGGAGCTGGCTGACCCAATGCCTTGGCAAACACTGACAGTGACCTATGTCCGGAGGGAAAAGGCACATGTCACGCCTAACAACTTGCTGTCCTAGATTTATCAGAACAGATCTGATTTCTTTCTCTCTTTGTTTTTCCATAGCTAAGGTCATTCCTTTGCTGGCATTTGACTTTCATACCGTAGGTTGATTTTTTTTCCTATAAATAAATTAGTTTATTTGGATAGAAATCTGTGGCTAAATTACAAGTTAGGCTTTAAAAACAGTTTTAGATTCATTTTATTTTATGTTTAGTGGTGTTTGGCTGCACTAACCTAAGTACACCAACTGTGTGTCCCCAGAGGATGGACAGGCGTCAGACCCCCTGGAACTGAACTCACAGACAAGGATAAGTTGCCATTCGGATGCTGAAAACTGAACCCAAGTCCTTGACAGGAGTAATAACTGTTCTTAACCACTGAGCCACCTCCCCAACCCCAAAGTATAATTTCTGCTTTTAAGAAGATGACCATCACAGCACTAGGGCTGGAACAACTAATGCCCAAATGCGGTAATTTCATACTGGTAGGTACAGCAGACTTACAAGAAATGTAAAGGTAGGGGTTGGGGATTTAGCTCAGTGGTAGAGCACTTGCCTAGCAAGCGCAAGGCCCTGGGTTCGGTCCCCAGCTCCAAAAAGAAAAAAAAAAAAAAAAAAAAAAGAAATGTAAAGGTTTTAGATGTGAAATATCCAGCTGGGAGTCTGGAAAGGCAGCTCTGTGCAGTTTCTGCAGAGGACAAGAGTTGCTTTTGAGCCCCCACGTCCGATGACCCACAACCTCCTGTAACCCCAGGCCCAAGGAATGCAATATATTCTGGCCACTAAAGACACCCCTATCTATGTAAATATACACACATACACATAAACAAAAATAAAATGAACATTTTTTAAAACTCATTTGGACCCAGGCGTGGTGGCATGTATCTTTAATTCCAGTGCTATGGAGGCAGAGGCAAGAAGATCTCTTTATTTTCAGCCCAGACTGGTCTACATATGAGTTCCAGACTAATCAGGGCTACACAAGGAGATGATTCTGTGTACTTAATGTTCAGCAACCACCAGAAACCGCAATGCTGAATTCTCAGTTTAAACCATAAATATTTATGATCTGAAACACAGCAGGTGACCACAGTTCATAATAACCTGTTATAGATCTTATGAGGAACTAGAAGACAGGATCCTGAAGGTTCCCAAAGCAAAGTCACAAGGAGAAGCCCATGTTAATTACCCCGAGTGGGTCAGTATACTACACACGTGTCAGAATACCATACTGGACCCCACTGACATACAAAAACACTTCATGTTAATAAAAAAATAAATTAATACTATGAAAGTTAAAAATAAAACAGAAAACTGAGCTGTTCTGTAGAGAGGAATTAAAAAGCAGAAGTCTTACAGATTTGGTTTGTTATTCTTGCTTTTGTTTACTGTAGGAAAATTAGAATAAGAAAAAGTGGAAGTCTCTGACAGTTTCCCAGTAAGAAGAACGTCTAGTGGAAGGCTGGTATGGTGGGCACACAGGTAGTTCAGCACTGGAGAAAGGAGTTCTAGGTCAACCTGGACCATATAAAAACGCCCTTTCCCCAGCACCCACCCCTGAAACAAGCAGTATCAGCATGCTATGTTTTTCCATATACTGTGACAAGCATATTGTGTTTTCCCATGCTGTGAAGAATGTCTCAAAGCAAATCTGATCAGCAGAATAACATTCCTTTTTCTAGTCCTGCATGGGGTCAGGAGAGGTCACAGTGGAGAGGACTAATGTTATCAGACTAAGGGACTACAGCAGGAGGCCAGAAGAAGCAGAGACCAAGTGCTGTTAGACTGGGAGCTGGTGGAGGATCCCAGCTGGAGCAAACCTAGAGAGCCTTGGACAATGGCTAGACAGAACTAACTGCTTTCTTCACTAGGTAGGAGCTGTTGGGGTCTCAACTCTGAGAACCAGAGTACTTTAGAGTGTCAGAGTTACTAAAATAATCAAATTTAGAATGTGCACATTTTATTAAGCTTGTGAGAAAGGCTTTTATTAAAACTTTTGTCATCTAAATTACCTATTTAAAATAGCTTTATCATCTGAATTTTCTCTTTGGTTTTTTTCTTTCTTTCTTTCTTTCTCCCTTTTTCTTTTTAAAAGTTTTTGAGGCAGGATTTTTCAGTGCAGTCACAGTGGTCCGGAGACTCCCTCTGTAGACCAGACTGAACTGGAATTCAGAGATCCACTTGCCTGTGCCTCTCAGAGCTGGAATTAAGGGTGTGCACCACCGCTGCTCTCAGTATTATCTGAATTATGTTAAAAGGGTTGACAGTTGGGCTATTGTTAGCCCCAATAGGCAGGAAAGTAAGACCACTAGCACAACTTTTGAGACAAATTGAAGCAAGCTTTATTCAGTGGTGGTCAGGACCAGGTCCATACCTGGGATTCCCAGAGTATGACACCAAATTACATTAGTCAGAGGCATATAAGGACAAACCCCTCTAGGCTGTGTATTTCTCATCTTCATCCAATCAGGAACAAGCATACCTCGTAATGTATTTCCTGTATACATACATGTTGGGGATATCCTATGCAATTGAGACAACCAAGCTTGTTTACAGAAGGGAAAACACATGGGTTGTCTTACAGGAACAACAGCCCTCCAGCATTCCAGGCAGTTATCTGTCCTTGGGCAAGCAGGGCTTACATTTGAGGCATTTATGTTTTATAGGTCTCCTGAGCACAGTAAGGTGGGTTTGTGACAGCACCCAGGCAGGCATGGTGCAGGAGGAGCCGAGAGTTCTATATCTTCATCTGAAGGCTGCTAGGAAAAGCCTGGCTCCCATGTGATTAGGAGGAGGTCTCATTGCCCACCACCACAATGACACACTTCCTCCAACAAGGCCACACCTCCTAATAGTGCCACTCCCTGGACCAAGCATATTCAAATCACAACAACAAACAAAGGAGATTTAAAACCTAGAGCTTATAACTTTATCAACTTATCAAAACTCCATTGACCAATGTTAAGACTATGAACCTTTGAAATATCCAGTCTAACAGGAACATAGAGGGAAAGGAACTGAAACTGCTTTCATTCTAGGTCATTTTCTTAAACCTAAACAACTTGTATTTATACACTGTAAGTCAGTTTCTCAGACCTCCAGAAATTATTCAAGCTTTCACACCCTTGGAAATTACTTTCTTAGGCCCTCATAACTTACATAAACTTTAAATCTTTTATTTCTATCTAATCACTTACCATAAGATTGAGTGGTTAATTAATGAGAGTAGTCATTGCAAAACAAGTTCCTTTAAATAATGAATAGTAAAAAAGTTACATCCGAAATCTGTTTATCCCTTAATATGAAGCCTGTTAGCAATCACACCGCCTTATAAATTTAAATATTTAAAGAAAATATCACAGGAATCCTTTTTTTCATTAACCATTTAAGTGCCATATTCAGCAGATATCTGAAGAGTTTGAAGATGACGATAAAGTATATCTGATTTTAAATAAACTGTACTTGTATTTAGTTATTTGCTTTGGGCTTAACTTTGAGAGCATATGTAAGAGGTGAAATAAAGCTTACTCTTGTAACAAATCACATTAGTACTCAGAATGACTACAAGTATAGTTCTGAACTCATTAAAGAGTGTTATGATTTATAAGGTGACTATTAACTTGCATCTTAATCATCTTTAGCAGGTTATAGTAACTTAGTAACTTTTATAACATTAGGGTTTGCCGGGGATAAAAATTATCCCTGGTAGGTTTAGACTAAAAAAAAAATAACAATTTCTGAACTAAAGCTCTTTTCATATCCAAATAAAACCTTAAGTCATAAATACAGTCCCTAAAGAGACAAGCAACTTCACTTTCCTGGTCCTGACACCATTACAGAATATTGTCGTTTCTTCTATGACTCAGTTCATCAAAATAGCTGAAGCTTAAAGTTGCAAAGACAAGGAGGCTAGGCATATATTCTTAAGTCAGTCTCTGCTCTGTAGAATAGACCTGTGGTGAGGAGAGACATTCTCTAAGATGTGCTTAGGTCACTGTCCTGCTACATTGTAAGATAGGAATATCCCAGTTTCTCTAGTTAGAGTTTGATACTCAGAGCTGCGGCACTGACTCAGCCTTTTATTTATTTTCTTTAAGATTACATATATTTAAAGACAACATAATATAATATAATATAAAACATTTTATAAACTTAAAATGTCCCATAGCCCTATAAATCTAAATATCTAAAGAAAATATCTAGGTTTTTTTTTCCATTTAACTTTTTTATAAAACTCAAAAATTTCTTTTTAAAGAAGTTTAAAATCTCTCAACTGTGGGTGCCTACAATATCAAGAGTAAAGTACCAATTTTAACTTCAAGAGGGGAGAAACAGCCATAATCTAGGCAAGGCAAAACAAAACTTTGAAGGTGGAAATGATTCAGTATTTAATATCTGATATTCACTCACAATTCTCTATGTTTTCCAAGGGACTCGGGTCCCCTTTCCATCTCTGCCCTTGGTAACACATACAACCATCTTCTAGGCTCCAGCCAGCTCCATTTCATTGTGGCTGTGGCTTCTGGTAGCTATCACAGGTCACCAGCATCTCCAACCCTGCTAATGTCCCTCCCCTAGTTTCTCTTCAGGAACTCCATCTTTGCTACTCAGTGCCAAGTCTCAGCTGCTCTCTAAGACCTTCCTGCTTCTAAAACCTTGTAAATGTAACATGCTCGCCTGATGTAATTGTCACCTCCAAGATTTACTGCCTCCTCTGCTAACCTAGGTCTAGTGCTGGAAGCTTCTAGTTTCTATACAATCTTATCTCGGTCTAGAGTGTTTTCAGCCTCTGTGACCTACAGTTGAATAAGCTCACCCTTTCTAAATCTTTCTGAGCTCTGGTTGGCTGTTCTAGCTCAACTCAGCTGTTCTAGCTCAAACTCCTCTCTGAGCTGATTGACTGATTCAATCTGGCTTCTCTTGGCCTCTCACTGAATTGCTCTGCTCGGCCTCAAACTAACTCTAGGAATCTAATCTCCTGGCTCCTTCTCATTCCCTGGCTCGTTCTGTCTTCACCTGTGTCTAGCTTGTTCTCTCTTCAATCTGTCTCTGTAAAACTTTCCTGGAAAAACTGCCTCCTTCTCTCCCCATCTGTCCCTGCATTGTTCTTTCTTAAGTAGCTTCCTTTTCTTCTCTCTTCTCATCTCATGAGAGTTGGGCAGATCCTACTCTGTTAAATCTTTTTTTTTTTAAAGATTTATTTATTTGTTTTATTTATTAAGTACACTGTAGCTGTCCTCAGACACACCAGAAGAGGGCATCAGATCCCATGATAGGTGGTTGTGAGCCACCATGTGGGTGCTGGGAATTGAACTCAGGACCTCTGGAAGGGCAGTCAGTGCTCTTAACCGCTGAGCCATCTCTCCAGCCCCAGACTCTGTTAAATCTTACTGTGATTCATCACTCTGTCTGCCACTCAATTAGACATCACTCTGAGTGCTTCCTTCTACAAACTAAGTTTACCTTTATTGTTTGGGATTAAAGGTGTGTGCTAAGGCTGAGCCGCACCATAACTAGAACACGGTTTTTCAGTAAACAACACAATCTCCAGGTTCTCAGTGAGATCAAATTTCCTGCAACACCACATGGGTTACTGGTCTTAAAAGTTCAGCTACCAGCATGAGGTACATTTTTGTGTATGAGCACATTGAAGTGCAGCTCAAAACCTTACAAAGAAGGGTTCTAGCCACGTGGCCGCCTCCATCCTGACAGGCTAAACAGCTAAGACGGCAGCAAACTACATGCTGTTTATATCCCAAGGACGCATCAGACCACGTGGTGACTATAGGATTACTTATATAGAGATGTTTTTTACTATTAACCCTGTGCTAAGTTAGCTTTCTAATTACAGCTTTTTAATCATAACCATAAACTTACAAAATTTTGAGGCACAGAAAATTCACATAATAGTCTTACAAATCTTGAGATAGGGTTTATGTTGCTGTGGGCAATTAATGCTACTCAAATCACCCCATTGGCAGTGCATTCCTCACTACCTGCCCCGGTGTTCTGGGTTCCTGAATGAAAGATTACACACATACAGCCTTCTATTTTAATATGCCTTGAACAGCTCAAAGGCTGGGCCACTCACAAACCTCCATGTGGCTAACACACTCTCCCCTCCAATATTCCTGAATTACTACTTACTAAAACCTATATTTCATCCTGGCTGCCCTGGACACAGGCCTGCAGCCCTTCTGGGTCATGATCCCAGACTTTTATATGTTAAGCTGTCGTTCTGTCCTGCCCTTCTCAGGTATGGTCTTCACTCCTTTCCTGGCATGGTAGTTTTAAATCCTCCTTCCTCTTTTGGTCCCCTTGTCTACAAATCCTAAAGTCCTACCTCTGTCTCTCAGTCCAACCGTTGGCCTCCAGCAACTCTATTTACCAATCAACACCAACTTTGGCAAGGACCCTAGGCATCTTACCTGCAGATTCTCATGCAGTTTTGGGAACTCACTTAACATGTTAGCCCAAATCTACAACAGTTTATATCTTAGTAAAAGTTTTAGGCAGTTAAATGAAACCAATTGTCTTTTTTTTTTCCTGTTCTGCTTTTCTGCTTTGCTCTCTCATCCCTGTCACAAAGTTGGGTGTCCTGACTGACACGGGACATTTAGAGATTAAACAAGCACACTTGGGTCTGGAGGAGCGATTATGGCGATTTCCAGAGCCAGCCAATGGAACTTCACCCACTCTCCAAGGTTCACTCACCGTGAATAAAGGCTATGTCTGCAGCCTTTTTCGTTGGGTACTATCTGAGTGAGCTGCTTTGAATGTTGTCTAAAAGACCGGTAACATTAAACAGCTGTAACACTGAGATCTTCACAGGAGATCTTCAAACACCTCCTCCCCCAGTATTCACTGCGGGACCAGGATCCTGCTGACTTACCTACCCATTCTGGACTTTGCTTCATCCTTTCCCACGAGGTGTGCCTCCGGGTCTAGACACCCCAAGGGAAGCTGTGGACCATGGAACTCAGCTTCGCTCCATCCTTCCCTACTTGGTCTGCAGCAGTCTCAGACACCACAAGGGAAGAAGTGAAAAGACAGAACCACACCTATGTACTTCCCACCTGCATCCAGTCGGAGGTAAGCATGCACCCTGATGCACTTCCTGCCGAAGTACCGCTCACCTGACTGTGATCAAGCACATCCGGTGCAGCTGAGGCAACCAAGCTGCTTTACAGAAGCGAAAACGCATGGGTTGTCTCACAGGAACAACAGCCCCCAGTGTTCCAGGCAGTTATCTGTCCTTGGGCAAGTGGAGCTTACAGCTTAGAGGCATTTTCATTTTATAGATCTCTTAAGTACAGTAATTTACACTTAAAACTTAACTTTAGCCATCACACTACTGAGATGCTTCATCCCATAAAGATGCTTGACCTCACGACCTGAGTTTAATGGCAGGGCCTACATGGTGGAAAGCAAGAACCAACTCAGACAGGTTATCCTCTGACCTCTCTACTCATGTTCATGCATGTGCGTCCACACAATAAATAAATAAACGTAAAAATGTTTTAACTGTTAAAGATGTTATTTTTGAACATACTTCGAGTTGTAACAGCAAAAGAAAGATAATATTTTATGTCCCTTTTAATCGAATTGGAATGATTTTCAAGTTTCTGCAATGGTAGTAGTACATAAAATATTAAACATTTGTTAGTGAATAATGCTTCTATTAACATTATAAAACTGAGTGAAATGGAGATAATGTTTCAGAAAACCCCCAAAGTGTGGAATGCGGCATCTCCTGAAGTTCTGTGTGCCCAATATAAGACATGGAGGAATATCAGTTGCAAGATTATGATGCAATCCTAGTAAAAAAAATTTCTAAAGTTCTTTAAAAAAATATTTATGGGGCTGGAGAGATTAATCACAGTAAGATTTAACAGAGTATGGGGCTGGAGAGATGGCTCAGTGGTTAAGAGCACTGACTGCTCTTCCAGAGGTCCTGAGTTCAAATCCCAGCAACCACATGGTGGCTCACAACCATCTGTAGTGGGATCTGATGCCCTCTTCTGGTGTGTCTGAAGATAGGGACACTGTACTCGCTCTACAGTGTACTCACATACGTAAAATAAATAAAAATCTTAAAAAAAATTTTATCAGTCAGATATTGTGCTCTTTACCAAAGTAGAAACCAGTATATTTCTGGGTTTGAGGCCAGATTGACCTACAGAGCAAGTTCCAGGACAAGACAGGGCTACACAGAAAACCTTGCCTCAACAAAACAAAGCAAAATGAAACAAAAACAAACAAGCAAACCGGACTTAACCAACCAAACAACAACAACAACAAGCCCATAAACAAAAAAATCCAAATCCCATTCGCTCACTTATATAGTGTGTGTGTGTGTGTGTGTGTGTGTGTGTGTGTTATATAATTCGACATATTTCTCCCTTTATACACCAAATCTATCAAATGTTATTAAAATATCCAGCCAAATATAAAGGAATGAAGCTGCAACTCAATGACAGAACATGGGAGCATGAATGAGACCCTGTGTTCATTCAATTATCAATCAATCAATCAATATGTTAAATTGTAGGCTTGAAAATAAATAGGCAAATCAATACAGATAAATGTTAAACTGTTGGCTTACAGTATTTTTCAACCTGTTCACGTGAAGACTCAGAACCTTTCTGAAGCAGCATCCTTCATCCCTTCTGCCCCCGAGTCTTGGCTGCTCTCTTCTCTAGGGTCCTTGCTGCACCTCCCAGGCTGGGCTCAGTGACCCTGCTGTGTTCTCAGTGCTGCTGGCAGAGAGTATTATTCCCAGTGTCACACCAAGGAGACACACCAAAGCCAAAGGAAACCGGCAAGCCAATTTAGCTTTTCAAGGTTTTGGAAGGACCCATTCTGGGCAAACAAGCAAGCCTGCTGGGGTAGAAAGCTCAATTTAGCCTCTTTTCTAATGCCGAGTCGTGACGGTGTCTCACTGCATTGGTGGGAGCTCGATCTCACAACCTGACTAGATGAACTAATTCATATTCTCTGCAAAGACGAAGTGTGTGACAGGGTCAACTCCCAGGAGTGTCCAGCATCCAGGGGTTGGGCAAAGCTATATCATGAGATAGGAAAGGTTGATAGAATGCCCTCGGCAAGCAGATCATCTTTGATAGAAAAAGAGTTTCTCTCAGCATCCTTACTGATACTTTTCCTCTTTTTGTTTGTCACCTCTGTGCTGAAATGGTGATTATATCCTGTCTCTGGGTACACTAAGCCTCTGTATGGAAACACTCCGTAAGCCTCAGATGAGACTTCGTGCTCAGCCTGTGTCCACGGTGTCCTCACGCTATCCTCACGCTATCCCTTATGTTACAGGTACTGCTACCAGAGCAAGTTCAACCACTTGTCTTCAATGAGCCAATTAAAGGGGGCAAATTAATAACGAAGAGCAGAAAAAAAAAAGAGAGAGAGAGAGATCTAATGTGGCCACTTTGGGAAGAGAGGTACAGTGATCCAGGATTCCCCTAAGCCTGTCTTTGAGGACCCTGACATAAAGGTAAGGTTTAAATCAAAAGCAGGAAACAGACACAGCTAAGCTGTCCCCTGGCCATCAATCAATGTCCTAGACTGCAAGGCCATCAGATAAATTGTAAATCTTTCTACAGGAGATAAATTTACCCTCTGGAAGCCCTCAGTGCCTCGCCCTTTCCTTTCCCAGCAAGAGAGTCCTGCATACATGTTACCTTATCGGTGTCCTTTCTTCCACTAATCTACTCCAATAGACTGGATCCCAGCATTTCCTCAGCTGTATTCATTCCTGCCAGACAGACACGCTACCCTTCCACACAGGCCACCAATATATATATTATTATAATATGTATTATAATATATTATAGTGGATATATATATATCCACTATATTTCTGAGGTTTTAAAGATTTATTTATTTATTGTATATAAGTACACTGTAGCTGTCCTCAGACACACCAGAAGAGGGCATCGGATCTCTTTACAGATGGTTGTGAGCCACCATGTGGTTGCTGGGAATTGAACTCATGACCTCTGGAAGAGTAGTCGGGTGCTCTTAACCGCTGAGCCATCTCTCCAGCCCTATTTCTGAGGTTTTAAATGTCAAATAATTGTATATTTTCTACTTTGATTTTATTGATTTATTGAGTCCCTTGCTGTTTTTCTTTTTTTTTTTTCTTTTTTTCTTTTTTTTTCTTTTTTTTTTTTTTCGGAGCTGGGGACCGAACCCAGGGCCTTCCGCTTGCTAGGCAAGCGCTCTACCACTGAACTAAATCCCCAACCCCCCTTGCTGTTTTTCTACTTCCTTTGAACCCACTGGGGTTTTCTGGGTTTTTTTTTTTTTTCTGTTTGTTCGTCTTGTTTCTTTTTTTTTCCAAGCTATCCACATTCTGCATTATTCTATTATTCTTTATCACAGTAGCTTGCCATCTGGAATAACCTTTGAAAATTATTTCAATATTTAGGATGTGTGCATTTTGTGTACATGTCATCGCACACATAAATAGTTGTGTTTTCTTTTTAAAGTAGTGCACAGTTTTTCCTCTTCTACCTCTAAATTTCATGCCTCACAGCCGCAGTGTTTCCACTGCATTTGTAGTTCTCATTGGTCCTTGTCCTCCTAAGGTACCTCTGTGCCTGCTTCCACTTGAAGTGTTGTTAGTTTCTTTCTATTTACTTATTTAATGTGTATGGGTGCTTTGCCTGTGTGTGTGTGTGTGTGTGTGTGTGTGTGTGTGTGTGTGTGTATGTGTGTGTGTGTGAGATCATGTGCATGCCTGGTGTCAATGGAGACCGAAAGGATTTTCAGATGCCTCATACATTTAATCCACTGTTTTTAATGAAGACTCTTTTGCATATGTTGTGGTCTAGGAGTCGCTCCACAAACCACATGAATGCTGATCTCAGTCAGACAGGCATGGCTTATTGAACACAGACCCTTAATACTGGTCAGAACAGAGCCATAATTCAGAAAGAATTATCTGAACTATGACACTGAACATCTTTCTCTGTCAGCTTATAAAGGGAAACAAACCCACGGGAACCACGTGAGTTCATGCGCGGGTGAAGGAACTGCTGTCGTCAGCGCGGACTTAAGCCACTTCAGACGTAACAGCTCACACTGACCTCCCATCTGACGGGTCCTATGTAAAGCTTTGTGGCACTTCTTAAGATTGACAAATCTCAGAACATACAGAACATATGACACACTTCTCTGTGTCGGTGACTGGCAAGCACGTTACAGCAACAACACGAAATAGCTGGCAGGTGTGGAACAAAATGCCACAGGTAAGCTGGGGGTGGGGGGTGGGGTCAGACCACAACAGCGTAGTTGTTATTGTTGGCTTTTTATAACTGTCACACTTCTGAAGGCAGCCTGAATACTTCTGAGTTATTCAGGGAGGACAAATTACAAGGAAGAGCAGAAAAGCAAAAGCACGAACGTTAGTATGTCAAGATGTTTCCAACAACGCGACAGCCAGATCATACTGACTCACGGAAATAGATTATTTCATGTTCAGGAATTTTTTGAGTCAGTTGTCCAAAGACAATTAAAAATTAGATAAATTTATAACCTAGAAAGTACGTTTATTAAAAACAGATGTAAACATTCAAAACCCTTTACTTCTAATCATTTCGGTAAGCTTATTACCTGCTGCTTCCTTAAGGTTATTCACATGCATTGTGTCTTTGCGCTGGAATATTCTGTGATGGGATGCCGTAAAGCTCCCCTGACTTCACACTTAGAGAAGTTATATAAACATCTGAGACAGGGCAGCATGTGTAGAGCACATGTGCACACCTATGATCCCAGCAATGTGGGAGGATACGGCAGGGGAGTCATGACTGAGGCGGCCTGGGCATCTTAGCAAGACTTTGTCTCAAAGCAAAACTTTGAAAAAAGACTGGAGATGTAGCACATGGAGTTCATTTCCCAAGACTGGAGAAAGGAAGAGAGGATGAAGAGAGGCGGAGGAAGTAAAAAGAGAACAGCAGAAGTGGGCATATTTATATCATGGAAATTGGAAAAAATGTAATAAGAGATTGATCTTGGTCTTCTGTTATCTAGACTTAAATTGAGTACTAAAGTGTTAATATGGGAGGCATAGATGGTTCAGTAGTTAAGAGCACCAGCTGCTCTCTAAATGTAAGAGCCAAAGCCAACCTGTAGTGTAAGCCCCACTTGCCCAAGGGCAAGATAACTTCCGGGATCCTGGGAGTTTTAGTTCTTGGGAAAAGACAAAGCCACATTTCTCTGTAGTGAGATTTTTGGTTTTTTAAAAAACCCAGTTATGTTATGTGAATGTGTTTTGTTTTAATCCCAGATAAGGGATATGGGGCTACTTCAGTTTATCCACTGCTGTGAACGAGGGTTGTCTCATGCTATAGGAGGGACATTATCTTTGCCAGCTGCAGATAGATTAATCCTGGGGACTCCAGAGAGTTTATAAATGCCAGCACCCCGAGAGGCTCTGAAGAAGAAGGCAGCCACTGTTCCCCTTGCTGCTGCCCCTGTCGCCCATTGCTGGTTTGCTGGTTTACTGCATGGCTGGATATTCTGACGACAAAGGCCAGACTTTCCCTAAGTGGTGCAGCCATAGCTACTGGATACGGCGAGAGTCGTGAAGCCAGCACGGCTGCATGACACAGTTCCAGCAAAGCTGAGTACATTGCTACAATCTCTGTCTCCCTAGTTTTCTAATTTTTGGGGTTTGGTTTCTGTGTGTTGCATTATTGGGGACTTTCTGCATTTTGATTCCTTTTATGTCTTTTCCTGAGGAAAATTATGTCTGGATCTTTTTAGAAAAAAATCCTAAAATTAACTTTACCTGGCTAGGATTTGGAAGTCTTCCTTTTGCCCTGGAGATGAATAAGCACAGATAAGCACATTGCTAGATGAGGCCATTACTAGGAAGTTTCTTGGAGTTTCTGCCCTGAGCAAATTGGAACAGTATACCGGATGCAGGGCCAACAGAGACAACGGAAACACCCTGGCTGGCCAGGAGGATAAACCTACAGATTCAAGGACTCTTTTTAGTATAGGATTAGAGTCTCTAAAAATGGTGTTTAAAGATAGTGGGGGCCTGAAGGAATAAGACTCAGTAAATAAGATAGATTGACTAAAATAAGCTTTTCCTATTTTAGAGCATAAATGATGAAACATATAGTGGAAGTTAGGTATTAGTATTTGCTACACATAAAAAAAAAAAAGACAAGTTCGGATAGTTTCTGTTTATGTGGAGTGCTTTAAAATAGTGAAAACTGCCAATTTTAAAGCAGCCTGTCAGATAATAGATGTGTTTGCCTTGGAGGTGACATTCTTTAGGTTCTTTAAATTGGAGTTATGGGCCCAATGATAATAATTATCCATTCTGTTTGTATTTTCGAATTGTGACTAAACTTGCAGCCTTGGACATATAATGGAAAATCAAAGATATATTCTGTACTACTTGGGTAATCACTGATCTGTCTTGGTTCTGTGAAACTTGGATAAATAAAGAAGTTCCTGGTTGCTAGTCAGTCAGAGCAGCAGAAATGGCCTGAGTGCTAACACGTCAGAGCCACAGAAGTGGCGTGACCGCTAGCAAGTCAGCTGTGAGATTTCCCTGACCATGACGCCTGACTCATTCCATCCCTCATCTTCCTTATCTCCTCTGTGGGCCACCTGTCAGGAAGGACCCTCTGACTCTGCTCCATGCTGGGAAGGCCCCCAGGAAGGCCCCTGGCACCCAAGGAACCCAATGACCCTAATTAGCAGGAAGTAGCCTCTAGAGGTCTATGCCCCCTTCCACTCAACCTCTTCCTCTCCTTCTAGTGTTGGAGTGTCGGGAGGGATTAGGGTGGAGCAAGGGTTGGCAGGGAGGCGAGTATAAGGACATAATAAATGTCTCCCTCCCCTAAACAAGTTTATTTGAACCAACTACACCGGATGTGCCTGAGCACATGTAGGCAGGTACATCAGGATGTATTCTTGGCCCTGATTGGACCTGATGGGAAGTTTTAAGCCCCTGAAAAACATGAATCAGCACCACTCCCTGAGATTCCAGAGTGGACCTCAGCAGACTCCATCCTGGAAAGTATTTAACTAAAGTTTGCTGCGACTTTGTCTCAACCTGGCAGAACTGGGTTTCCTCTTGCGAATCTCAGGATGAACACCAGGTTAAGTTCCCAGCACCCACAAGGCAGCCCACAACCTTCCTTAGTTCCAGCTCCAGGGGATCTGGCACTAACATACATGTAGTATGATGGCTTCCTGCCAAAAGCTGCGCTTCCCAGCTTCACATTCGGACCATGGGATTCATCGCCATCCTTAGGACAGGCTACACACATCTTCTTCTGCGGGCGTTTTGGCCATTCACACGTGTGGCTGACAAAAGTCACCCCTCACCATGGATAATCACGGTCCCGCCTAAGGTCAGACCAAGCCTCTCTCTCTTTCTGCCTCCATCTCTCTATAGCTTCTTCATTAATAAACTAAAAACAAGGGGTGTGTGTGTGTGTGTGTGTGTGTGTGTGTGTGTGTGTGTGTGTGTGTTGCAATTAAACAAAGCAAAAAACATTCCCCAGTAGTAGAGAGGTCCTGCCTTTCTCTTCCTGTTTTGCTTTCAGATTTCGCCTGCTCTTTAACGTAAATAATGATGTCAACCAGCATTCGGGTAGGAACCACAGGATTTCATTGTTCGCAATCACACATTGGTCACAGATACTGAAATTCAGCTGGAGTAAATGAAACCACTGGATAAAAGCAACTGACCATAATGATTTTGTAATTTGCATAATTACTTTTAAATTGCAGGTTATTCCTACTTTAAATTAGTACAGTGTGGCATACACACATAAACGTTAGCTCTTAGATTTTTTTTTTTTTTTTTTTTTTTGGTTCTTTTTTTCGGAGCTGAGGACCGAACCCAGGGCCTTGCGCTTCCTAGGTAAGCGCTCTACCACTGAGCTAAATCCCCAGCCCCGATTTTTTTTAGAAATTATTTTATTTATGTGTGTGAGTGTTTTGCTTGCACATATGTCTGTGCATCATACACATGCCTGGTGCCCTCAGAAACCAGAAATGGGTGCTGGGTCCTCTGGATCTGGAGTTCCATGCAGTTGTGAGCTGATATGAGGGTGCTGGGAATCAAACCCAGGTTCTCTGGGAGAACAGCCAGTGCTCTTAACTGCTCAGCCTTCTCTAGTGCCAGATTTGTCTTTAAAAACTGACTGATAAACATTTATCTGTGGGCTGGAGGGATGGCTCTGAGGTTAAGAGCACTAACTGACTGCTCTTCCAGAGGACCTGAGTTCAATTCCCAGCAACCACCCGGTGGCTCTCAACCCTCTGTGATGGGATCTGATGTCCTTTTCTGGTGTGTCTGAAGACAGAGACAGTGTACTCACGTACATAAAATAAATGAATAAATCTTAAAAAAAAAAAAAACAACCATTTTTCTGCACCTTGTCTCAATAAGGGTGGCAGCTTTGTAAAAGGGCCGCTCAGATGAAAAAAGGAGATCCACAGAAAGGTAGCATGGATGCACCTGCCTTCCTCTGAGTAGCTACATCTAGTGATGCGCTGAAGTCCTCTGCTGGCACCAGACTCCACTTCATTAGCATTTCAGCAGGGACTCAGTACCCTCCAGGGACTTGCCTGCCCTCAGTCGCACTGAGGGACTGCTGAGCTTGCTGGACTGAACTACTCTCTCATTTTCTGCTTCTCTAGTAAGCAGGCAACTGTTGTTGATTTACCCAGCCTGTAAGAGAACTAAATGAATTCCTTAATTGTCTTCATATTGAAAACTCCAGGGGTTGGGGATTTAGCTCAGTGCAAGCTCAAGGCCCTGGGTTCGGTCCCCAGCTCCGGAAAAAAAAAAAACTCCGTGTGAACAGTAACTACTTCTGTTTGATTCCCTAAGATTCTACACGGTTCCTATTTAAGTGTTTATTAATAGATTATTGTTGTGAATGGGTAAATGAAAGTTCAGAAACTTTGCCTTCCTCATATTTATTTCTGAGAACCATCAAATATAAATCAAGTCCTGACTGTACTGCCGGACTGTACTGAATGTGAACCACTGAATGCCTGGTGATTCTGGAAACAATCCCTAATAGTCAAACGGGTTAAGACAGAGGAGAGATGTTTACTTGGGGGAGGGGAAAACAGAAAGCCAATAATCACAGACTTGCTTTTGTGCTTGCTTTTTATGTCAATACCTACAAGGAGGAAAGTCCAGCATCCTGCACCCTAAAACAGAGCCCCAATTCCGAAGCTTTTCTGTCTCTCAGAGGTGCCAGCATTTCCCCACACTGCTGTTGGCCAGGAGAACTGATGGCTTGCTTTATGGCTTCAAGGTATTTATGAAGACCGAGGACGACGAGAAGGAAGAGTCAGGAGATGCAGTTAGGAGAGTCAGACAGGGGGTTCCTTTTAGTGATCATAATCTGTTCTCACTGTAAATCCTAATGGAAACCCAGCGTCCTAGTCTGTGTGAAGAGCTTAACAGTGGGACTTACCCTCACTACCAATGAGGGCGCCCACTCAGAGGCATATGACGTTGCTGAAGGAACAGAACTGCTCAGCAGCAAGACTGAATCTGATGGGTTCTGCTGGAGATAAATCCTACGGGTTTTTAGTCTGGACAATGTTTCTGGAAACATCTGCTATCCACATGCCATCCAGCTTGGCTAAACTGCTTAGCTGCTGGTTTCCGACATTGGATGTCTGCCTGCCAATCATATTATCATTTCCTTCCTGTTTTCCTTGGACTTTTAAACTTTTTATTTAACCTCATCTTAAGCAATAACATGCATGAAATTATGGGTTGACACATTACATCGTCCGAACACATGAGTCTGTTTAAATGGATGCATAAAGATTAATATTAAAATGTATCTGATCATTGTCTAAAATTGAATGAAAAAAAGAGAGAGAAATAAAAAGGAAAGGAACATGACTGCCCAGAGGGTATGGTGGAGGAGAAAGTTTATTATAGATATTATATGGATATTATTATAGATATTATAGATAAACATAGCCGGAGGCAGGGGCATCTGGGAGACTCCAGAGTGGACTTGACCCTGACCCATGTGAAGAGAGGAGGGAGGAGAAGGGAGAGGGGAGAGTCAGGGAACAAGGTGAGGTAGCCAGGAAGCCCAAAAGAGGGTAGAATGAAAAGACCAGATAAGCAAAACAGCTAGATTGTATACCCAAGGGCAGCCGACAGGAAGGGCAGTCCAGTCCCTGTCCTGGAGAAGTTTAAGGTGGGGGGAGTCCAGGAGGACCCTGTAACAGGTAGGGACTGAGGGATGCTGGGAGAACCTGGTAACAAGGTCCACTTTGATATGTTAAATGGGCACCTTCGCCATTTGTCCCAGGGTTTGTGACTTTAAAATTAATTAGCTTAAGTATTCTCCCATTCATACTTCCTAGGACAAACACTGCTTCTTCAGTGCTGCTTGAAGATCTTGTTCCAAGGTAAGACCAAGTGTGATGGCCATATTAGAGGAGATCTCTAATATGATTTATCTCCAGTTTAGAGGAGATAAATCAAGGTTTTTTTTTTTTTTTCTTCCCTGAGACGGAGGGGGGAGCCTGACTCACATTTTCTGAGCAAACTGCCAGTGCACCAAACAAGGAGTTTTATAAAAACGTTCCTCCTGTGGTCACTCAAACCCTCCGAACAACAGAACTGGAATTAAACTCGGCAATGATTATTGAATATTGCCATTGTCAGATAACTGACGGTTTCTGCAGCAAGCACAGGATCAAAAATGCCAGAAAGCACCTAGCTGCTAGCTGCTTGCACAGGACTCCCAAATTCCAGAAAAGCTTCCTGGCTTTTGTGCTGGCCCAGCTGGAGTTGAATTGTTTTTATTCTTTCCTGTAAGTAGGTTGTGGGAGGAAGTCTTTGGGCTGTCTTTCTCTACTATTGAGTGGAAAGAATAATACAGGATTATTAGAGAAAAGGGAAAGGGGAGGGGGAGGAGGAGGGTGTAACCACTGTAAAAAAAAATCATATCTTTGTGAGTAAAAAAACAAAACAAAACAACGTGTATCTGGTTTAGGAATTTGGATATGGTCCAATGCATCTAAAAGGAGGGAAAAAAGAAAGGGCCTCAGAAACCAGAAAGACAATATACAAAAAAAATTTGACATTGCGTTGACGAGTGTAGCCCAGCAGCAGAACACGTTCCCAACACGTTCACAGCCCTGAGCTTAGTCCCAGCACTGAGAAGAAAATGTGTAATGTCTGTAGTTGGCTACAGTTTAACATACCTCTTCCACAGTGTCTCCACATCCAATCCTCTCCTCATACTGGGGTAGTTCAGGCCCAGGGTCACTGGCATGTGGGTCTCCTAACATCTGGATTTTAAATCAGAATCAGCAAATGCTAATACTCTTATCCCGTTTGCTTTCTCAGGTAAAAATTCCCTGCAGGATTTTGAACTAGAAGTCTTGTTTTTCTTGAGGAGACAGCATTATTGTGGCATCTTTCACAATAACCAAAAAGTGGGACTGCCCTTGTTTCCCTCTGCCTTTGGCTGTTCTGTGTGGTAACCTAGGCAACAGATTAAATGACTTGTGCTTGCTAAGGAGTCACCACAAAAGAATGGAAGCTCATTTTCCCTCACTTTTCTCCGGATAAGAGCACTAAGACTGCACTCTATTTAGCACGTTGCAGCCACTACTAAACCTGGAAATTGTGAGGAGAGACCAAAGCTACAACTGTCCAGTTAAAGCAAGCTTTATTTAGTCCTGGCCAGAAAGATGCACACTGATCAGGTCCATATCTGGGATTCCCAGATACGGTGCTAAATTAGGTCAGTCAGATTCCTTAAAGACCAAACCCACAAGGCTAAGTCCTTTCTGCCTTTGTCTAATCGGGAATAGGCACACGTCCTGATACTTCCTGCCTCGTATCTCCCACTTATGTGTGATCCAGCACATCCGGTGCAATTGGGGGCAACCAACCTTGTGTGTTGAAGTGAAAACACATGACTTGTTATCCTCCATGAACATCAGCCGGAACATTCCAGAAAGTTATTTGTCCCTGGGCAGGAGGGGCTTATAGATTAAAGATAGCCTTCAGGCTACCTTCACTTAGTTAAAAGAAAATTTGGTTTTTGATATCTAGGGTTTTGAAATCTTAGAGACTTGCTAAATTGACCTACAAAAGAAGAGCATGTGGGGGCAAGAGAGCAGGGCGTGGGGTCAAGATGATTCAGGTGTGAAGGACTAAGGAAGGCCACTAGGATCTATACTCCTTACAGTGGCTTGGAAGGAACTGGAATCTTTTTTATTTTTTTAATTTTTTTTTTTTTTTAGATTTACTCATTTATTATATATAAGTACACTGCAGCTGTCTTCAGATACATCAGAAGAGGGCATCAGATCTCTTTACAGATGGTTGTGAGCCACCATGTGGTTGCTGGGAATTGAACTCAGGACCTCTGGAAGAGTAGTCGGGTGCTCTTAACCGCTGAGCCATCTCTCCAGCCCAAGGAACCGGAATCTTGAGAGGCAGGAGTGTGTGTTCCCGGAGACCAGCACTGAGCAGAGCCATCCCTATGGAGAGAGGATCCCAGCTGTCAACTTCTGGCAGAAGGAGTAAGTATTTCTTCATGGAAGTGGCTGACTTTCAATAGACTCTGTGATTTGGGCAATGGACATCCAATCAGTGTAGTAATGGATTGATTGAGGGCTTTCCTCCTGCCCCTTCTCATCATGGGTCCTCTCAATTATATAAGCCTTGACAGTCTTTCATAGAAGAGGAAGTGAAGCCCTCTGACAAGAGATATCCACTTAAATTAACGTAGCCCTAGAAAAGAGTAAACTGTGGCAGTCGAGCTCTCATCTTAAAGGGAATGAGAGAGAGTTTATTCTGGAGCCGTTTTCAGTGACCACGACCCAAGAACACAGATTTAGGATGCCCCAAATCCCATGTTGTAACATGAAAAGAAGTTTCATGAATTTTCATGAAGCGTTATGGCTTTATAAAATAAAGTCATGAATCAAGGCACATTCAAAATACAGTGGAGGATACCTCAGAGAGGCAGATACAGTGAGACAGGGGAAACTTTCCTATAGGCCAGAGATGCTATCTTAGCTTTTGCATTTTGGAAACTATTGGCCTGTTAAGTTAAAAGTGTCTAAAAAGTTTTTACCTATTAGTCACATGATGATAATTCTAATACAGTGATGAGCAAGGAATGGCTGTTCTGGAGACCATAAGATAAAATAATTAACCTTTGGACCTGCGACATTCCAACTTCCCCCACAGTTATCAGTTCCAATGAGTCAATCAGCCTCAGCAGACACAGCTTCCTTCCAGGGATCCTCTTTCCTAGTAAATCTATCACTGTATAGCAATATTACCATAGCCTTAACATCACTCATTGGCTAAAGACAAATTCATTTAACTCTCCTAGACTCGTCAACTAGGTGTAGCTTCACTCAGTCCTGTGATTCCTGGAGTCTTAGCAAGTTCAATCAGATCTTATTCCACTGGGACGGGATCTTTGTCTGAGTTTACCTGGCTATTGGTCACACTCATTCTTACAGACTGGCAGACTGAGGATGGTATCTTTAATTTCTTGTCACCTAAGTCTTTCCTTGTGGTAACTCGCCTCATCAGGACCAGTTGGAGTTCACCAACAGGGTCATGTGGTCATGTACGACAACATCTCATCATCTCTGCCATATGCTACTGGTTAAAGCAAGCCACAGGTCTCATTCACATTGAAGGAGAGGGCTTGACACAAGGCATGAACTCCAGAATACATAAAGAGTATTTGCATCCCTCTTTATATCAACAACCTAAGTTATAGAATTTATAACAATTCTGAGACATTCGTGGGGAAAACCCACAAACCAATACAGTGCTTACCACAATGGTTGTCACATTAGTGTTCTTTCTTTCTTTCTCTTTGCTTCTTTCTTTCTTTGCTTCTTTGTTTCTTTCTTTGTGACTTTCTTTGTTTCTTTGTTTTTCTTTCTTTCTTTCATGTATATGACTGCACTGTCCTTGACACACCAGAAGAGGGCATCAGATCCAATTACAGATCCATGTGGTTGCTGGGAATTGAACTCATGGCCTTTGGAAGAGCAGCCAGTGCTCTTAACCACTGAGCCATGTCTCTAGCCCTAGCATTCTTTTTTTAAAACTTTATTTTATGTGTGTGGGTGTTTTGCCTATATGTGTTTATGTATCACTTGTGTACCTGATGGTGTCAGAGGCCAGAAGAGGGCACTAACTCCTTGGAACTGGAGTTACAGAGAGTCGTGGGCCACCATGTGCATGCTGGTAATTAAACGCAAAACCTAGTTATTTCTCTAGCCACCATATTAATATTCTTTTGCTGAATAGTCATATATGTACTTATAACTTGCTACTTTATTATACATGCTTTTAAAAACTTTTTCTAATTATTCCTGAAAGGGGACTGTAGAGAGAATATCTTGTGTGTTGTATGGGTGAATCACCTGCCAATTAAAAAAACCAATGGCATTTGGGAAAGGATAGAAGAGGAGGTGGGCATCCAGTAGGCAGAAAGAATTCTGGGATAGAGCGAGGTGTGGGAGGAGTCACAGGCAGGGAGGGGGGATGGGGAGGTCGGGATGAAAGGAGGACAGGCACATGGTTCCTGAGCAGAGGTAGCCAGCAACATGGTAAAAAGTAGATTACTATAAATGGGTTACTTTAAATTATTAGTTAGCCAGGGAATATCTAAGCTATATGGCGTAGGTGTTTGTAAATATATTTTGAATCTGAGTTATTGTTCTGGGGAACTTGGGGCTGGAATGAAAAACAGCCCGTCATACACCAGGGAATGGATATACATACATACATACATACATACATACATACATACATACATACAATACATACATACATACATACTAGAGTTTCTGTAAAAGTAATCACTTCACTAAAGGGGAGATAGGGTCTAAACTATGTAATATTTACTAAAATGAAGAAAACACTCATTTCTACTCAACAGCTTTAGAAAGCTTTCCTCTGAATTTCTTGTTGCACATCATGGTGACTTGATTGAAAAATGCCTCCCCCCCCACCATAGACTCAAGTATTTGAACACTTGGTCCCCAGTGGAGGGTGTTGTTTGGGGAAGTTTAGGAGGTACAGCCTAGCAGGAGAAAGTTATGTTACTGGAGGCGGCTTCGAGGGTAAAAAGTCTCGCTTACTTCCGGTTTGCTCTCTTTGCTTTGTGCTTGCAAGGACGTGCGCTCTTAGCATCTGCCCGGTGCCTGATCGTGCCTGGTAGTCATGCTTCTGTTCTGCCTTCATGGACTCCTATCCCTTTGGAACTGTAAGCTAAAATAAATTTTATCTTCCTTAAGTTGCTTTTGGTCAGGGCATTTTTACCACAGGAACAGAAAAATAGCTAATGCTTGTATTAAAATGCAAATTGAAACAGTGATATGCAAATATTATGTCATACTGGCAAAGATTTGAAAGTTCAGTTAGGGGAGCTTGTGGGAAAAATCAGATAAGAAACTAATAAATGTAACAGATATCTGTGGGATTCAATTAGATGCTATGAAGAAAATTAAAGTGGGATGAAGAATTAGAGCGACAGAGCTACAAATTCAGCACCATGCATAGATGTGTGCACATCTCGTGGAAAGCAGAGGACAACTGTATGCATCATACCCCACGTATCATCTACTTACATTCTATGGATCAATTGACTGATTGATTGATCGATCGATTGATCGATCGATTGATTGATTGAGGTATGTGTACACAAGCCACAGTGTGGAATTCAGAGGAAAACTAGCAGGAGTGGGTTCTCTTCTTCCAATGGATAGATTACAGAGATCAAACTCAAGTCATTAACTTTGGTGGACAGCTTCCTTACCCAGTGAGAAATCTTGTGCCACACTCCTTCGTTTTGTTTTTGAGACAGGGTTTCTCTGTGTAACAGTCCTAGCTTCATGAATCCTAGAATCAGAACCTAGAACTTTCTAGACCAGGCTGCCCTCAAACTAACTCACAGAGATCTGCCTGCCTCTGCCTCCTGAGTGTTGGGATTAAAGGCATGCACCACCATGACTCCCTCCTCCTCTTTAAAATAACTAATTAATTAATTAATTAAAATTAAATTAATTATTGACAGGACTTTCCCATGTATTTCTGACTGGCCAGGAACTTGCTAAGTAGACCCAGCTGGCCTCAAGCTTACAGAGATCTGCCTGCTCCTGTCAAATGCTGGGATTAAAAACATGTGCCACCATGCCTGCCCCCTTCCCCCCTTTTTTAAAGACAAGGCCTCTAATGGACATGGAACTTATCAATAAGGGTTGCTTTCTGGACTGTGACACCCCCAGGTATCTCTTGCCTCTGACTCCTCAGTATTGAGATCACAAGTATGTACCACAGTGTCGTGGGGTTTTTTTTGTTTTTTTGTTTTTTTGTTTTTTGTTTTTTGTTTTTTTTTTTTTTTTTTTTTTTTGGAGCTGGGGACCGAACCCAGGGCCTTGTGCTTCCTAGGCAAGCGCTCTACCACTGAGCTAAATCCCCAACCCCTCAGTGTTGTGTTTTTAATGGGTTCTGGGGATCAGAAGATCTGATAATATTATCAAATATCATTATTGTTATGCTTGTGGGTTAACAAGCCATCTCCCGGGGTTGGGGATTTAGCTCAGCGGTAGAGCGCTTGCCTAGCGAGCGCAAGGCCCTAGGTTCGGTCCCCAGCTCCGAAAAAAAGAAAAAAAAAAAAAAAAAAAAAAAAAAACCAAGCCATCTCCCTAGCCCCAATGTTGCCAACTGTATAAAGAATAATCTAAATGACTTTTCTCAGGGGAGATAAGGAAAGCAAAAGCGGGCCTTTAAATCCCCAAAGTAAAGATGTTGCATAAAAATGCAAGTGCCCAAACGCATACATGGGAACAGGTTTGCAAGTAATAGGCCTGAGGAGAAGCCTGGTGCAGCTGACTCACAGAGACAAAGAGGAAAATAGAAGAAAATGAAGCTAGAGAGGCGGCCAGGGGCCAGGTGTTATAAGATCTGGTAGATTGTGTTAACCAAAACAAACTATGAAGCCATCTGTGATTGACAGCTGGGAGTGTCATGGTAGTGTTGATGTTTGAAAACAATCTGTGGCTGCTGCACTGTGGGGGTTAAGTGGAAGTGGAGCAGAGGTCTGAGGTCTGGCATGAAGTGGGAGCAGAGATCTGAGAGATCTGGTGTGAAGTAGGAGCAGAGGTCTGAGGTCTGAGGTCTGGTGTGAAATGGTAGCAGAGGTCTGAGGTCTGAGATCTGGTGTGAAGTGGGAGCAGAGATCTGAGGTCTGGTGTGAAGTGGGAGTAGAGGTCTGAGGTCTGAGGTCTGGTGTGAAGTGGAAGCAGAAGTCTGAGGTCTGATGTGAAGTGGTAGCAGAGGTCTGAGGTCTGAGGTCTGGTGTGAAGTGGAAGCAGAGATCTGAGGTCTGGTGTGAAGTGGAAGCAGAGGTCTGAGGTCTGGTGTGAAGTGGAAGCAGAGGTCTGAGATCTGAGGTCTGGTGTGAAGTGGAAGCAGAGATCTGAGGTCTGGTGTGAAGTGGAAGCAGAGGTCTGAGGTCTGGTGTGAAGTGGAAGCAGAGGTCTGAGGTCTGGTGTGAAGTGGAAGCAGAGGTCTGAGGTCTGGTGTGAAGTGGAAGCAGAGATCTGAGGTCTGGTGTAAAGTGGAAGCAGAGGTCTGAGGTCTGGTGTGAAGTGGAAGCAGAGGTCTGAGGTCTGGTGTGAAGTGGAAGCAGAGGTCTGAGGTCTGGTGTAAAGTGGAAGCAGAGGTCTGAGGTCTGGTGTGAAGTGGAAGCAGAGGTCTGAGGTCTGGTGTGAAGTGGAAGCAGAGGTCTGAGGTCTGGTGTGAAGTGGAAGCAGAGATCTGAGGTCTGGTGTGAAGTGGAAGCAGAGGTCTGAGGTCTGGTGTGAAGTGGAAGCAGAGGTCTGAGGTCTGGTGTGAAGTGGAAGCAGAGATCTGAGGTCTGGTGTGAAGTGGAAGCAGAGATCTGAGGTCTGGTGTGAAGTGGAAGCAGAGGTCTGAGGTCTGGTGTGAAGTGGAAGCAGAGGTCTAAGGTCTGGTGTGAAGTGGAAGCAGAGGTCTAAGGTCTGGTGTGAAGTGGTAGCAGAGGTCTGAGGTCTGAGGTCTGGTGTGAAGTGGGAGCAGAGGTCTGAGGTCTGAGGTCTGGTGTGAAGTGGGAGCAGAGATCTGTGGTCTGAATGCCCACTGTGAATGAGAATTCCTGGAGAGAAGCTGTGTTTCAAAGGTTGATTGGCTGGATCCTGAGAGGTTGGAGTACTACAGGTCCATAACCTATTTCTAGTTTATGCTGGATGCTCTTTAGGCCCCTAAATAGCCATTGCTTGCCCACCTCTGTGTCAGATCTAATATTCTGTCACTAATGGATTAAAGACCTCTTGACATGTACTAACAACACCCAGTTTCTACCAATCCACTTTTTAAGAGTCACCAGAGTCTGAGGGTGTAGCTGAGGTCTCTCTGCTTCAGTATAACGACCTTAATGTTACCACCAATGTATTTCCAATATGTGCCTTGATATCAGACTTTCTTTATTCTGTAAAAACTTCATGAAAATGCTATCACACTAGAACATGGAATGTAAGATAAAGTGACTATGTTTCTGGGCCATGGTTACCCATATCTGCCTCCAGAATATACTATCTCCTGTCCCCTTTGTGGGGACAGCTGTGTTTTTATGTCAATACTACTAAGTGGCCAAACAGAACTTAAGATTTCCTAGCTCCCTCCTGACTCTCTCTCTTCCCTGGCTCAGTTAAGAGCACCTCCACTGTCTAAGCTGATTGTTTCTTTCCTTCACAGTCTCTACATTTTTGCTTGGTCACGTTTCTTTGCCTTAGTCCAAGGAGCTCACCCATCCATGCTCTTTATCCATTGCTACTGCTGCTGTCATGCTCCAAGGCACTTTCAGCTCACATCTGGATAGCCATAACCCTCTCTCTGCATCTACCTCCAACAGACACACCCCATTCATTATTCTCTACTTGGAACTGTTTTCAACTTTCTTTTGAAAATATAAATCAGATCCTGACATACGCTAAAACTTTAGCTTTAGGTTTTATTAGTCGCCTGGAGTAGTAGCGACATTTCCCTATTGGTCTTAGGAAACCTTACATGATTAGGTTTAAGTTCACTTCAGATGCATCTCCTGCTTGTATTAGGCAGAATTTTGGGCCCCATTCTCCTTAACCCTTGCTGCTACACCCCATAATTGAGCGGTTATTTGACAACAGGGATGTTATCTGAGCCCCTAAAAGTCGAGGCAGAAGAGGAAATCAGAAGAATTCAAAAGACAAGATAGATTTGGCCCTTTTCTTTCTCTGCTTTGAAGAAGGTTATGACCTGAAGAGTGAGGCAATTTTCTAAGACAAACTTCCAGCTGGTAACTAGTGCTGTCATGACAACTCTGGTCTTACACCAACAAGGAATGGAATTCTAACAATGTCTGAATGACACTGGACCTGGGCTCTCCCTTAGCCTCCAATGAAAGCCCAGCCCTTGATTTCTGTCTTATGTGATCCTAACAGAGAACTCAGCCAAGCCCACCTAGACAGCGGTCTGTAAGGTCATAGATGAGTGCTGTTTTAAGTTTGTGTGATTGTTTAATGTAACAGCAAATAACTAACACAACTTTTTCTTGCTTACCGTGTTTTACAACACACAGAAGAGATCTCTGCTCTTCACCCACACCCCAATATTCCTCAAATAAGCCCCTTCCTGCTCTGATCGGTGCATCAAGCCTTTCCTGTTTGTGAAATCCTCTACTTATCACTGGTTCTTACTCCTCCTTTAGATGGCAGCTTAAATGTCAGAGCCCTAAGGAGAGCCCTTCCTAACTACCCCATCATAAGTAGCAGGTTCCTAGTTTACTGTCTTACTTCCCTGTTATTTTCTGCCTAGTGTCAGTAGACCATCCCCATGCAGAAAAGTCCAAAGCACTTTTCATTCAAACACGTGAGGCTGTGAAATGAGTGACTCTGCTATTCCCTGCTTACAGATGTGAACATGAAAGCAAGAGGCAGAGAAACTCGCAAGAATCACATGTCCGGTAAAAGGCCATACTGAGATTTGAACCCAGGAAGTCTTAGCTTTTATGAAACCTCCTTCATTAGAAACAGTGATCAGGGGTCTGAAGAGATGGCAGCAGTTAGAGCTCTTTCTACCCTTGCAGAGGTTGGGGTTGGAGTCACAGTTCCCATGTTGGATATGTATCAGGTGGCTCACAACCACCCATAACTCCAGCTCCAGGAGAGCTGACGTCTTACACCCTCTTTTAGCCTGCACAGACAAGACATGGTTTTAAGCTTTATTTGTTTTTATTTTATTTGTACGAATGTTTGCCTGCATGTATGTATGCCTGCAGAGGCCAGGAGTCTGTGGAGGTCAGTAGAGGGCACCAGATACCCTGGGGTTGGAATTACAGACAGTTATGAGCCACCATGTAGGTGCTAGGAATCGAAACCCAGGCTTTGTGCAAGAGTAGCCAGTGCTCTTAACCTTTACTTTCACAAAATAAAATCTTAAAAAAGAAAAGAAAAAAAGATCAGTTTTGTGAGTGTGAGACATTGGCCCAGAATATATAGTTTTTCTCATTTGGTGGAATGATTTGTTCAGAATGGTTTATCAAAAAATGCTAGCTCAGTGGTAGAGCGCTTGCCTAGGAAGCGCAAGGCCCTGGGTTCGGTCCCCAGCTCCGAAAAAAAGAACCAAAAAAAAAAAAAAATGCTGAGGCATGGAAGAAGCTCGCTCTTAGCTCCTTGCAGTCAGCTCTGGGCTTTTTCTACATTCCTTCCGAGGCGTCCCGGCACTCTACTCCATGACATAACCTAATTCAGATAAGTCTTTCTGGTGGTTGTCAACTGTCTCTGGCTGCCTATAGTAGCCGGCCTGTGTATAACACACACTGACCTCACTGCCTCTCTGGGGTGATTTTCTCCTGGTAACAGCACAGCGTGCAATAACTATTTCTACTTCCTTCCCTTCCCATGGCAATTTCTCTCTGGACAACACAAGTGGCCCTTCCCACCCTTGAATACTCAAATTATAATACGTGTTTGAGAATGTTCTCTGCCCCCTCTGAAAATCTCTCTGGTGTACCCCGTTTCCCCCCTGTAAATAATAATCAGTGTTCAGGATCTCCTGGCTCACCCTATTGACTCCAAACAACCCAGTAAAGCCAAGGCTCTACCCTGTAAAACACTTCCTCAATAGCCTAACCGGAAACAAAGACGTCTACTCCCAGGCCTTTAACCCAGGAGTCCACAGGAGCTAATTGTTTAGATTTCCTGTATTTGAAGCACAAATGCTTCCTATTCCAGCAATAGAGTCGCTAAGGCCTCAGTCAGCAAAATTAGGGCCTTCAAGGAAAGCCTGTGTTCAGACCGTGCTTAGCGGTAATTTAGGTTGGGAGGTCTGTAGGTTTGAAACATGGTTGATAAAGGAATGGCAGGGCCTCTCTGTTCTCAGACTCTCAATTATGGTTCTGGAGTCAGGGGGGTCCCCTGCCAGCAGTGACTCCCTTATTTTATGTCACCTCATGGAATTCAGAGCTTATTTCTTACAAACAATAAAAGAAAAAATGGGTGTGCCTAGTATGTAAATATGACTTACCACGGAATGCACAATGTAGAACACTGTTTATGTAATGGGGTTTGACTCCTAAGGCCACATTTGCCTCTGCCTCTGCCCCTGTGATCCTGGGTTCCAGCCACACTGGATCATTGTCTACGTCTCAGCTCATTTCGTGCTTTCCCACATCTTGCTCCCTCAGCATTTGCTCAGGAGTGTCTCCTAACATACCTGCTGGTCGTGGACTCCTATTTGTTCTTAAGGCAAAGGTGGCATCATTCGTTAGCTGTGCCCTCCCCCTCCTCTAAAGAGCAAGTGCAATAGGAAAGGCATGCCGTTGCTGGCATCCAGGTAGGCAGAGAACACAGGAAGGAAAGGGGGGTGGCATGGGAGTGTTGGCTACTGATTTTTTATAGCCCACGGGTCACAGAGGGAAGAAAAGTTCTCTCTGTAACAGAAGCCCTTCTTGGGAACCAAAAGCTTAGAGCATGTGGGGAGAATTTGACAGCGAAGGGCAAAGAGTAAGCTAAAATTGATAGACAGATGATCTCTCTCAAGTCAGACCTTTAAATAAAGAGAAAGGAAAAATTTCATGATGCGACATTCGGACTTCATGAAACCATGGCAATTGATGAATACTCTCCATTGGAACTACCTGATTTGTGGAAGACTTTTTCCTTAATTTTTAGTTTTGTTTTATGTGTTTTGCCTGCATGTATATTTGTGTGCATGCCTGGTGACCATGGAGACTAGAAAGGGGCATTGGATCTCCTGGCACTGGAGTTATAGATGACTGTGAGCCACCATGCGGGTGCTGAGCATCGAACCTGAGTTCTCTGTAAAAGCAACACTTAGAGAAATAATATGTCTTCCCAGTGAGAGATCATTCAGCAACGCCTAGATATTAATGAAGGGAATGTTTTTAACCATGTTTGTCCTGATGGAGCTAATGAGCAGAAAGGAACTGGTGAGCTAGCTATAGGCGGGTGAGGAAATCCCACTTGCTCAGTAGTGTCTGACTTTCTTACATGCCTACTGGCCGATGACTCTATGTGTTCTTAAGGCAAAGGTGACATCATTTGTTAGCTGCGCCCTCCTTCTTGCTTCTGTCTCCTCTGCCTGGTCTTCCGCCCCAGCTCCAGCTGACAGCTCTTTGCCACACTCTTGACTCAGCCAGTCTGAACCAATCCACAGCAGGAGGATGTCCAGTTCATCTCTCTGCTGCTGCCTTTGGCACTGAGGGCTCCCCATGGCAAATTGCCTTTTCCTTTTGGGCAGATGAGGAAGGGACAGACATTTACATATCCTGCTAGCCTGGTGCCAGCATAGCCACAATTAAGAATACACAGACACACTTGTATAGTCAGTTGATACAACATGTGTGGATTACTCCAACAATTATATAAAGGGTGTTATACTAGTAATTATTTTAATTTGATAATACGAACAACTTTGATCACTTGCAAAACCTAGTTTTTTTGTTTGTTTGTTTGCTTGTTTGTTTGTTTGTTTGTTTGTTTGAAAACAGAATCTAAATGTGAAGCTCTGGCTGGACTGAACTCTATATAAACTAGGCTGGCCTTGAACTCACAGAGATCTATCTACCAGCCTCTGCCTTCCAACTACTGGGATTAAAGAACACGTGCCACTATGCTCAGCCTTAAATGTCCCACGCTTTTATTCTTCTGCACAATTTGTTGATTAGCTTTTATTGATCTTTTACAGGCTGTGTCCTTTAACATTATAACTATATTTACTTTAATGGTTTTGTCTATAAAATTGTACACTAGAGGTATAGTTGATTTTTTTACACTACCACTACAGAAATGGGGGTTTTGAATAGAATAGATTTATTTTCCTACTGAGTTTTATATTTCCTTTCTTTGTTTCTTTGTTTGTTTCTGTCTGTCTGTCTGGCTGGCTGGCTGGCTGGCTTTTTGTTTGTTTTGAGACAAAGCCTCACTATATAACCCTGGCTGGCCTGGAACTCACAGAGATTGACTAATAAGTTATTCTTCTGCTGGTAAAAATGAGCCAATTCAAGCCAGATTAGAGTATACATACACAGGTTTGTTGGGAAACTGCTCTTGGCAGGTGAGTTCACTGGTCCCAAGGACAGAGGCCAGGGAAGTCACCGAGGAGAAGGAGACAGAAGGGAGTGGGGAGAGTGAAAGAGAGAAGGCATGTGCAGAGAGAGGGAGAAGAGAGGTAGAAGTGGGAGGAGAGAACAAAATGTCTGGATTACATAGAAGAGTGGCTGGAGGGAGGGCAGCCCAGCCCCTGGGCTGGAAAGTTCAGGGTAAAGGCAGGGTATGTCAATTAGGGATTCTGGGAGAACCCAGAGGCCAGGTCTGCTTTGGTATGTAAAATATGCATCTCAACTGTTCCTGGGTCTGAAACCTAACACTGTCTGACTGGCCTCTGCTTGTTTAAAGGCTTCCCCACCACTTCTGTCCCCTAGTGAATTTTGAGCTCAGCTCATAAATTCTTCAAGTCCTTGTTCAAGTCACTCTTTCACCAATCAAGCCCTGGTCTCCTTACTTTGGTGAAGATCTTAAGACTTCTCTTTTGAATGTCCTGTCAGCTAAGTTAGATCTTTCCATTTAATCAGGGCCGGTTTCTGGATATTTACCCTGCTCTTTTATTTGCACCACAGTTCCATGTTTCCATGTTTTTCTTGAGTCCTATGTTGGCTTCTTCACACATGAGATAAAGGGACCACCTCCGCTAGTGTCTGAGTCTTGTTTTGGAAAGGAGGTGCTACTCTGCTGCTGGCCCTGCCGAGATCCTGGTGAGCTACAAACTCTTCCTGCTTGTCCATCGTGTGCTGTTCTAAGTGGGCCCTGTGCACAAGTCAGAAGGCCCTGGGTCCTCTACTGAAGCCTCTGTCTGTGACGGAGCTCAAGGATCCAGAAGAGGTGATGCTTGTTCCACTTCTCTCCCTGGAAAGAAAGCCAAGAGTCACAATCGCTCTCAGTGCTCTGCCCTTCACCACAGACAGACGGAAGCCCGTCTGCTTGCTTGACAACATGGCTTCCTTTGAACCAGGGAGACAACATGGAGTGTCTGCATGTTTTAAAAATCACTCTTTTTGCTTTCTGTGGTCTAGGAAATGGAAGAACGCACAGCTCTGTCAACCTGCAGAGCTAGACAAGGTAGGAGCCAGTCCTCTGGGTGACTTGGTTATAAAAGCTGGATTGCTTGAAGCTCATGTAAAGAGCTTCCGGGGCTGAGTGCAGAACTAACTGTGTCTACTGCTGGTTCGGATCAAGGAAGATGGTACTAAGTATTCACTTCCTGTTCAAGCAAACGGAAGTCTCCTGCCCACCTCCCAAAGGGAGGTATCAGATGTGAAGTTATTGCGGAAGGAAGCTAGGGAGAAAAATTCCAGGACCGCTCATTTCCCCCACAATTCCACATGCATTACCCCTCTGCCACCCTCCAATGATAACTTGCAAGAGTTTGTGTCTGGAGCAAAGTGAGGGAGAGACTGTCATCACTAACTCTCCCTCTTTTTATTTTTCTGACAGAGGTTAAACATTTCTAGGGACATTTGCTGAGGAGGTAATGAGAGATACAGATACAGATCTCAGGAACAATTCAGGGGAGAAAGAACACCAAGCAACCCACTGTTTTTGCTGGCAGAAGACTTAACTCTCCTTCCATAGAGTGTTTAGCTGGCATTGTCACTGAAGCAAAATGAGAAAGAAGGTTAACGAACGAACGGCTCACTCTCCTCTTAAGCAAGGTATTTCACAGCAACACTGCAGGAGAATCTCTTGGTTTGATGTCATTGCTGAAGCACTCTTGTGATAACCTCCCTTTAAAAGGTATTCTTGGGCAGAGAGATGGCTCAGTGGTTAAGAGCACTGACTGCTCTTCCAGGGGTCCTGAGTTCAAAGTCGAGCAACCACCTGGAGGCTCACGATTATCTGTAGTGAGATCTGATGCCCTCTTCTGATGTGTCTGATGAAAGTCTCAGTGTACTTATATATAATAAATAAATTAAAAAAAAAAGGTGTTCTCTGAGATGGGAGTAGAAACCACGGGTAGAATACTAGCAGGTACAGCCCTATACTCGATCTCCAGCACCACGATAAACAAGTTAAGTGGGCTGAAGAGGTGGCTCAGCAGTTAAGTGCACTTATTGCTCCTATTGAGGACCCGGGTTTGATTCCCAGCACCCACAAGGTAGCTCACAATAGTCTATAACTCTAGTTCCAGGGGATCTGACACCCTCTTCTGGCTTCTGCAGACACTAGGCACATATATGTTCAATAGGCATAAATGCAGGCAAAATTACATATAAAATAAATCTAAAAAACAAAAATGAAATACCTCGAAGTTAAATTACAAATTGAACACAAATTGAAGTCGGTTTCAGCTTGCACTAGCCACAGCATGTTGCTACTTCCTGTCTGACATGAACAGTAAAGAGCAAAAGGGGTGGGGAGAAGGACGGGAAGGGAAAAATGCTGTTGGGAGAATAATTTATGCAAATATTTGGAAAAGGATCACCATACTTTTTAAACTGCATTTTTTTTCTTTGATTTTTTTTCCCTCCTCCATACACAAGTGAAATTCTTGCATTTGAAAAGTACTCTGCAAACATTTAGATAGGGCCACTTAAATAAATGTGGGATTGAGAGAGAGAGAGACTATACTAATTGATCGCTTTACCTTACACGCAGCTATTGTCAGGCTCAAAGCTTAGGCGTAGTACTGAGTAAGGCAGAAAACCCATGGAGATTTCATCAGCACTGAGCTCACTGGTGTGCTCATGACTCACCATCTATCACAGTAAATGTCCTCTCCTGAAATCATAGCAGGAGAGCATGGCAGGTGAAAGTATCTGTCTCAAGGTTACAGGTAGGCACTTAGTGTCATTGCTTTGTAATGACACTATTAAAACTCTAAGAGCAGTCAGCATACTTTTCTGAACTTTATAAGGCAATGGAAATTTTTCTATAAAGAATATTAGAAAGAGCCATCGATCAATCAATTGAAACCTTCTGGTTAAAATAATAGATGTACTTAACCTGTGGGCATGCGATTACTGTGACTGAGCACCCTTTGTCCCCACTCTTGAGGTTTCTTCCACGTAGAATGGTCCTATTAGTGTTATCTTAGCATAGCGTTCCTGGTCTTCTGCCAGTGTCATAGTTGCTCCCTCCTGGGGGTGATCAGTAGGTTTCCAACAAGAAATTGGATGTGGACAACTCAGCTCCCCCGTGTGGGATATGATGAAAGAGAGGACGCTTGTTTTTTTCCTTCTGATTTTGCAGGAACAGGGCTGGAGACAGAGGAGCGAAGAGCAGGGTTGCCTAGGAACTGGGTAGGTACATCTGATAACTCTGGATCCGGTTCTGCTGAGCTCAGACACCAGCCTTCCCAGCTAAGCTTTATGAGTAGTGAGGGGGATTTCTTTTTATTTCCGCCTGTCTTGCTTTTATATTCCTTACCTATTAAGTCAGAAATCAGGTAAGAAATGGATGGTAGTTACTGGTCCTTGTGCTTCTCAGTTTGTCATCACTGGGACAAATATAGATGAGACTCAGTTGCAGAGAGGAGGGATTCAGTCTCTGGTCATCTGGTCTGTAGTGAGGAAGAATATCAGGAGGAAGGTGCGAAGGCTTTCTTCTCAGGATGACTGGGAAGCAGAGAGGAGTGGGCCAGGGCAGGATAGAGCCACAAAGAGCATGTTCCAGGGGCCCTCCCTCTAGCTAAGTCTCCCCCTCCTAAAGTTCCCAAACTGTGGTTACCATTTATATTTAAGCCACAACGATCCTTTATATTAAGTTAACATTGCCCTATAAGCGTGTAAATGATATCAGGAAGCTCAGTGGAAAGTGTCCAAGGTCTTTACTGGACCTGGAGTTTGAATTCAAAATAGTAAAGCCAACCCTCTCGACCTGATCTTGTCCCTCCTTTAATACTCACAGCAAGGTTTGGCATTTTTACAAAGATTAAAATAACCGAAGTGTCAAATACAACGCCCAGCATTAAAAACAGTGGCATGAAACAAAACAAAGAAACCAACAAAAACAACAAAACAAAAAAATCCCAGCAGCATGGGAGAGTTACTAATACATTTCTCCATTTATGAAAACTCAACTTTTTGAAAGAATATTACACTTTTTTTTTTTTTTGGTTCTTTTTTTTCGGAGCTGGGGACCGAACCCAGGGCCTTGCGCTTCCTAGGTAAGCGCTCTACCACTGAGCTAAATCCCCAGCCCCGGATATTACACTTTTAAAAATGCTTTACTTTGGGTTGGAGAGATGGCTCAGTGGTTAAGAGCACTGACTTCTCTTCCAGAGGTCCTGAGTTCAATTCCCAGCAACAACATGGTGGCTCACAACCATCTGGAATCCAATGTCCTCTTCTGGTGTGTATGAAGACAGCTACAGTGTACTCATAAAAAGATAAATAAATATTTTTTAAAAGCTTTATTTTAATTATGTGTGTGTGTATGTGTGTATCTGTGTTTTTGCTATATGCACACGAGTACAAGTTCCCATGGAAAACAGAAGTGCTGGATTCCCCCTAAGCAGGAGTTACATGCAGTTTCAAGCTACCTGATGTTGGTGCTGGGAATTAACCCAGTCCTCTTCGAGAGCAGTACCAGCTCTTAGCCACTGCCTTCTCTCTGTCCTTCCCTCATATCTGTTTTTTAAAGGGCCAGCTAACTAAACTATAAATCTCTCCTGTGAAGGACTGCATGTCTTAATATTTGGTCATTAAAAATGTCTTTGGAATTCCGGGGGTAAATGAGGTAAAATACAATGGAAGTATTGTTTCCAGTTTGTCTGCTTCTGGTTTTTTCAAGGTGTCTTTGTTAGATTTCTATTGCTCTGACGACCAAAGGCAAGCTGGGAAGGAAAGGGTTTATTTGACTTACAGTTCATTATCACTGTTCATCATGGAAGGAAGTCTGGGCAGGAATTCAAACAGGGCAGAGATCTGGAGGCAGGAGCAGAACCAGAGGCAGCACTGAAGAACCAAGAGGAGAAACCCTTCTGGGCTGAAGGGTGGAGACTGCTTGTGTCAAGCACTGATGAGCAGTTTGCAGCGTGCAGGAACCTCACAAGTCCTATTGTGAAGACCTAAGAAGAACCATCCTGAGCAGAATCCATTCTTTGCAACAGAGTATTCAAATGCAATGCAAACCAGGAGTGTACATCAAATAGAAAATTGGAAACATTGTATCAATTACTTTTCTTGTTGGGGAAACTAAACACTGGACAAAAGAACTACTTAGGAGAGGAAGGGTTTCTTTTTGCTTACAGTTTGAGGGATACATATGGAAACATGGTGACAGAGGTTGAGGGGGCTGGTCTCATTACTTCTGCAGTCAGGAAGCAGGGGGAAAAGGAAGTTTGGCAGGGTTATAAAACACCACCTCCCTCACCCCACAGTGACTCCCTTCCAACATAACTCTATTTATTTCCTAAAGGTTTCAAAGTCTTCCAAAATAGTGCCACCAGCTAGGAGGAACCAAGGGTTCAAATCCAAACCTAAGGGAGTATTTCAAGTCCCAACCACAACATATATGGATCTGGTTAGGTTTATTAAATAGGGATAGTTTAACAACTATTCAGTTTAGTTTCTGTCCTAATAAAATCGAGTGATTTTTCCCTCCACCCACTTCAATTACACAACATTACCAATACGTAATGCTCTCTTACTAGCTTCGACAGTCACTTTTCAGTTGATTTGTATCTTTTCAAACCCATATCCTCTTTTTGTTTGTTTGTTTGCATTTAAGTTTTATGGTTTTTTTCCTAAATAACATTTTTATTGCTTCTTTGGGATTTCATCTCACTCACTTCCTAGTCCTTCCATGTCTGTTCCCACCTGGCCTTTGTGACCACACCCCCCCATCCAACCACCCCCCCCAAAAGAAAAACGAGTCCAACTTGTATTGTCCACAGACTCACTGGAGCACAGTTAAACTCTAAGTGGCAGGCCTCGGAAAATTGAGTCCTTCTCCACCTGTACCCCCCATCTCTGCCAGAAGTCCTCAGTTGTGGAGAGCTACCCTTTAGCATCCTTATCACAACCTTTAAGAGTTCTCTTCCATAGCTTCCTTTTTAGGCTGTTACTTTTGGGGGTGGGGTGGAGTGTGGTGGGGGTGGGGATAAGAAGTTGTCACAGAATCCTTCTGTGTCCCTCTTTCTCAGTTGTGTATCTGCAGTTATCAATTTCACTGCCAAAGTAGCTTCCTTGATCTTTACAGTTAGCTGGAGCTCTGATCATGGACTTCTTCATGGTTTCTGGTCACAGCAAAGACCATGAAGAACCACACCCCACCTCTACCTCTTACTGCAATAGGTCTGTGGACCCAAACAATGCTCTTGGAGGCAGCCTGGACCGTAGACACCAACAAGACCTCAGGCTGCAGCATAGACCACAGATGACCACATGGTGTTAGGTAGTAACATGGGACACTGACATTGAACTGGCCCTGACCGTATCAGGACCACTGATTCACACATGACCCTCAGTGACATTGCAGACCTTGGTGGTCCTACAAAGGAATCCAGAACAGGAAGTGAACCATCCTCAGCTAGGGATGCCACCATTACCCAGAACCAGAGTGATCCTGAGGCCGGGGCATGAAAGGAGGCTGAGTCTGCATTTGCCTAAGTTCCAGGACAGGGTACTCCACCCCACAGTCCACACTGGGCATTGGTCTATCGCTGTTAACCTCTGCCTTCCCTTACACCTCTCACTGCCATCACATCTACAATTCCTCCTCTCTTCACAGTGCAAACACAGCTCTGTTCTTGGATTCTTCCCACCTCTTCACCACACTTTCATTCATCTGCAGTCATTCATGCCCAGTTTGTTGTTGTTTTGGGGATTTGTTTGTTTGTTTGTTTGAAACAGGGTTTCTCTGTGTAGCCCTGTCTGTTCTGGAACTCATTCTGTAGACCAGGCTGGCCTTGAACTCAGAGATCTGCCTGCCTCTGTGCTGTGATTAAAGGTGTGCACCAAGCGCCACCAAGCGCCACCATTCCTCTAATAAGAGAAAAAAATAGTTTGTGAACAAAATATACTACACTAAGTATATTTTATTTTAAATGCATGGGTGTTTTGCCTGTGTGCATGTCTGTGTAGCATGTGATATGCCTGGAGCCTATGGAGGTCAGAGGAGTTGTTGGAGCCCCTGAAACTGGAGTTGCAGGCAGTTGAGCTGCCGTGTGAGTGTTCAGAATCAAACTGGGGTCGTTTGGAAGAGCACTTAGCGTTCTCAACTGCAGGGCTATCTCTCCAACCCCTAGATTGGTTTAGTAATTTATTAACTACAACCTGTTCTGCAGGTTTCAATATGAAATGACTTAAGCAAACTTGTGTATTTATTGGCTTATCTTAATCAAGACATACTTAACTTGAAGGGTGGCTCACTGCTCAAACCAACACTATTCAAAAGACATAAGGCAGATGTGGTGATACTCACCTAGAGTCCTACTCCTTGGGAAGTGAGGCAGGAGGATCAGGAGGAGTTCAAGGCTAGCATTGGCTATATAGACAGGCCTACTTGAAATTTTGTCTTAAAAAACAAAACAAAACAGGGCCTGTGAAATGGGTCTGTGAGTAACGCCATTTGTCATCAAACTTGATGACCTGATATTGATTCCTGGGACCCACACAATAGATACACAGAACAAATTCGAGAGAGTTTTCCTTTGATGTCCACTTACACAGCATTTAATGCACATACTTCTTCATACACACCTAAATTAATGTTAAGGGGTGGGGGGCAGTGTGGGTATGACGAATTGCAGTCAGATAAAGTACTTGGCAGGCAAGCCCAAGTTCTATCCCCAGTATCCACCATAAAACTATCCTTTGGGGGTTAGGGATTTAGCTCAGTGGTAGAGCGCTTGCCTAGGAAGCGCAAGGCCCTGGGTTCGGTCCCCAGCTCCGAAAAAAAGAAAAAAGAAAAAAAAAACTATCCTTTGATCTCTACACGTGGGCTATGGAATGTGCATGAACACACATACACACACACACACACACACACACACACACACGCACACACCAATAAACACTGTTTAATAAAGCCACATATATGAAACAGGTATATACTTCCAAATATTTTATTGGTTATGTAAGTATTAAAAAGAGGTAAAATCAATTTTGCCAATATATTTTAATTGGCCCAGTATAACCCAAATCATTCCAATACATGCTCAATATTAAAAGTATCTTCTTAGAGATATTAGACTGGGGGTGCAGCTCCATGATAGAGCCCCCTGGCACATAAAGGGCCCTGGGTCTGTTTCCAACACCTCCAATAAGGAAATCTACATTCTTTTACACGTATCAGAAGTAACTTCACAGTTGTCATACATCTCAGTTTAGGTAATGACATTTTAAGTGCTCAGTCGTCATCCATGGCCAATGGATGATTCACTGGACCATAGCATGCCAAAGGAAGGAATCGGGGAGACATCCTGGCCTGTGTTTCAGTCTATTCTTTGTCTTGGCTTCCTGTCAATCTGTTTCCATTTTATAGTCTAGCAGTTTGACAAAGACAGTGAGAGAGCACCTTTCCTAACTTAAAAAAGAAAAGAAAAGGTGTTGGTCTTAGGATTCAGGGGTCTATATTGATCAGGTTAGGAGATGCTCCCTCTTTAAACCAACCACCAATAGTTATGATCAGGCAACGTGGCACTTCAGCTGGTTGATCTTGTCCAAATAACTCCTACACCTAAAATTCCTACAGGTGAGTACGGGTGGGAGCAGAAAAAGAAGGGAGAGAGCCAACCTCATTCCTAAGTAATGGTGGAGATGCTTTAGGGCACTCCTCTAGAAAAGCTCACACCTTTAATTTCCAGCTCCCTTGTCTAGCTCCTGTTAGACTTGTCTGTGTCTCTATCTGCAAAGATGCTGCAATCCAGGGCTCACTCAACTTCCAGAATCTTATATTCAATCTGAAATTATACAACATATATGTTTTATTGGAGAGATAGAATTGTCATCAACTGTAGTTGAAGGAAATCTACTAGTAGTTTGCAGGAAGACAGGAATTAGGCAGGTGGATGAGCAGAATTATTCTTTGAGCAATGTGATGAACCAATGAGTTTATTGGTGTTGCAGGTGTATAAGTGAGGGATTATTTATTGAAGCAGATTTGAGTCAAAGACAGCTGCAGCATCATAAAATTCATCCTAGCGTGGATCAAAACAAAATGAAACGAAATACCCTGCATCCTTGGAGCTGTCAGTACAACCTGCATGCAGCTCCACATGTTGGAGAGATTGCTCTGCAACCTTATGGCTTATAAACCTTAGGGAGGGAGAGGCCTTGAATCTGGTAAGTTTTAGAGACTTCCTGAATCTTTTGAGTTTTACTTCCTGAGTCTTATTTAGTCTCCTGGGATGGAATGGTTCAATTCAGATGAAATTATTACACAACACATTTTTATCATTTTGATATTTCTGAGATCTGACAAAAGCCAAATAAATACTCAAGGGGTCTTGAAGAGATGCTAGAGGAAGCCACCAGAAGTGCAGGAAGAAGATAGCAGCTGATCAAACTGCCTCAGTTTTCACTGTTTGCTGAATGTCTAAGTGCTTTCAGCTCCAGCTGACAGAATCTTTAGCTCCCTTCCTTCACATCAACAAGCTTTACCATCTAGTCCCAAAAGAGGCTTGTAAGACCCTTGAGTTGCAATAGAAGAATATTCCCTTTCCTTGTTTCTGTCCTGCAGGTCTCTTGATATAAAGGCAGCTTGCCTAGAGCTACAGAATGGCACCCAGGATCCAATTAGGAGAAAACAATCTCATAGCAATTTACAGAAGATAAATTCAATGTAAATCTGATGTGGAAATGGGGAGTAGAATAACAAGAAATTAGTTACTAAGAAGTAAGCAGGGCTGGAGAAAAGGCCCAGTGATTAAGGGCACTGGCTGTTCTTTCAAGGGAACTAGATTTGATGCCCAGTACATGAATGGCAGCTCACAACTGTCTATAATTTTAATTCCAGAGGATCTAAAGCCCTCCTCTAACCTCTGTGGTCACCAGGCACACAAATGGACACATGCATACATGCATGTAAAACCAACCATATTTTTAAAATGTGGAGTAAGAAGAATTCTAAAAAATAAAGAAACAGCAATCTAAGAAACAAACTGCTAGGTTGGGCATGATGGTACATGCCTTTAATCCCAGCACTTGGGAGGCAGAGGCCAGCCTGGTGTACAAAGTGACTGTAGGACAGCCAGTGATTATTACACAGAGACACCCTATCTAGGGGGGCAGGAAAGCCAAACTGCTAGAGCTGAGGTAACATGAGAACAGCTCCATCCTTACCCTAAGGGGCTGTGACCCTGACTTTTTCAGACAGGGTGTGGCAGTGGCTCATCTGATGGTCACAGATAAGTCACTGTGGTATTGCAGTGGTGGAACAGAATTTTGCTGGAATCTTACCATGGAATCTTCCATAAATTCACCTTTTAGGGTAATGGGCAAATTGCTCACAGGGACATTCTACCGAGAGACTAGTGGGGAGGCTGATGTCTCTGGCTGCTTCTGGTCCCTAAGCATTGCAGGAGCTGGCCTCTGGAGAAAGTGAGGGTGCTGTTGTACCTGTTCAGTGAGCACCCGAGGGAGGAAGATGCATTTTCTCACTGACATTACCCTCTACTGACAAGACTTCAAAGTTAGCTGTTGTAGGAAAATATATATATTTTAAAGGCCTAGATCCACTTTTCAAAGGACAGTTTAAAAGAGTTAATATGGGGCAAGGAAGCAAAATAACCAGTTCCCTGTTTGCCAGAATTTTTGTGAAAAGCAGCAAGATGATATTTCATTTAGAGACATCCCCATGGAATCTATAGGACTTCTGTCTTAGGGTTTTACTGCTGTGAACAGACTTCATCAAGGCAACTCTTATAAAGGACAACATTTAGTTGGGGCTGGCTTATAGGTTCAGAGGGTCAGTCCATTATCATCAAGGTGGGAACATGGCAGCCTCCAGGCAGGCATGGTACAGGCAGAGGTGAGAGTTCTACATCCTTATCTGAAAGCTACTAGCAGGATACTGGCTCCCAGACAGCTAGGACAAGGGTTTTAAAGTCCACACCCACAGTGACACACCCACTCCAAGAAGGCTACACCTCCCAACAGTGCCACTCCCTGGGCCAAGCATATAGAAATCATCACAGCATACATAATTTTTATATGATGGGATTTTTATTTCATTGTTTGTTTTGATAGGACTAGGTATTGGACCAAGAGCCTCTCACATGCTGGACAAGCACAGTACCACAGAGCTGTAGAAGATAGATACTTCTATCTTATTTTACTCAAGTGAGGCTGATGCAGAATGCAAGTAAGTCAGTGATGCTACATATTATAGAATTTATAGATACCGATATTTGATATAGGTATGTGATGCTTCGAATGACATGCTATAAAACTTTTTTTTTCAGTTACTACTGTACTTTATTGTGTTCAACCAAATCACCATGTTACAAAAATAGCAAGCTGCCATAATAAAAAATAAGGCTCCTCTATCCAGATAGCATCATTTTACTTTCAAGCCTAGAAATTGCACACTTGTATATAAACCAACCGAAGATGAGGATTGAGAGTTCATCTTGGTGGATTTTTCCTTTGATGAATATGAAGTGTCCTTCCTTATCTTTTTTGATGACTTTTAATTGAAAATTGATTTTATTTGATATTAGAATGGCTACTCCAGCTTGCTTCTTCTGACCATTTGCTTGGAAAGTTGTTTTCCAGCCTTTCACTCTGAGGTAGTGTCTGTCTTTGTCTCTGAGGTGTGTTTCCTGTAGGCAGCAGAATGCAGGGTCCTCATTGCGTATCCAGTTTGTTAATCTATGTCTTTTTATTGGGGAGTTGAGGCCATTGATGTTGAGAGATATTAAGGAATAGTGATTATTGCTTCCTGTTATATTCATATTTGGATGTGAGGTTATGTTTGTGTGCTTTTCTTCTCTTTGTTTTGTTGCCAAGATGATTAGTTTCTTGCTTCTTCTAGGGTATAGCTTGCCTCCTTATGTTGGGTTTTACCCTTTATTATCCTTTGTAGTGCTGGATTTGTAGAAAGATATTGTGTAAATTTGGTTTTGTCATGGAATATCTTGGTTTCTCCATCTATGTTAATTGAGAGTTTTGCAGGATACAGTAACCTGGGCTGGCATTTGTGTTCTCTTAGGGTCTGTATGACATCTGTCCAGGATCTTCTGGCCTTCATAGTTTCTGGCGAAAAGTCTGGTGTGATTCTGATAGGTCTGCCTTTATATGTTACTTGACCTTTTTCCCTTACTGCTTTTAATATTCTTTCTTTATTTTGTGCGTTTGGTGTTTTGACTATTATGTGACGGGAGGTGTTTCTTTTCTAGTCCAATCTATTTGGAGTTCTGTAGGCTTCTTGTATGCCTATGGGTATCTCTTTTTTTAGGTTAGGGAAGTTTTCTTCTATGATTTTGTTGAAGATATTTACTGGTCCTTTGAGCTGGGAGTCTTCACTCTCTTCTATACCTATTATCCTTAGGTTTGATCTTCTCATTGAGTCCTGGATTTCCTGTATGTTTTGGACCAGTAGCTTTTTCTGCTTTACATTATCTTTGACAGTTGAGTCAATGATTTCTATGGAATCTTCTGCTCCCGAGATTCTCTCTTCCATCTCTTGTATTCTGTTGGTGAAGCTTGTATCTACAGCTCCTTGTCTTTTCTTTTGATTTTCTATGTCCAGGGTTGTTTCCATGTGTTCTTTCTTGATTGCTTCTATTTCCATTTTTAATTCCTTCAACTGTTTGATTGTGTTTTCCTGGAATTCTTTCAGGGATTTTTGTGTCTCCTCTCTATGGGTTTCTACTTGTTTATTTATGTTTTCCTAGAATTCTTTCAGGCATTTTTGCGATTCCTCTCTGTAGGCTTCTACTTGTTCTCTAAGGGAGTTCTTCACGTCTTTCTTGAAGTCCTCCAGCATCATGATCAAATATGATTTTGAAACTAGATCTTGCTTTTCTGGTGTGTTTGGATATTCCGTGTTTGCTTTGGTGGGAGAATTGGGCTCCGATGATGCCATGTAGTCTTGGTTTCTGTTGCTTGGGTTCCTGCGCTTGCCTCTCGCCATCAGATTATCTCTAGTGTTACTTTGTTCTGCTATTTCTGACAGTGGCTAGACTGTCCTATAAGCCTGTGTGTCAGGAGTGCTGTAGACCTGTTTTCCTGTTTTCTTTCAGCCAGTTATGGGGACAGAGTGTTCTGCTTTCGGGCGTGTAGTTTTTCCTCTCTACAGGTCTTCAGCTGTTCCTGTGGGCCTGTGTCTTGAGTTCACCAGGCAGGTCACTTGCAGGGGAAAAGTTGGTCCTACCTGAGGTTCCGAGGCTCAAGTGTGCTCGTGGGGTACTTCCTAAGTCCTCTCCACGGCGGCAGCAACCGAGAAGATCTGCGCCGCTCTTTCCGGGAGCCTCCGTGCACCAGGGTTCCAGATGGCGTTTGGTGTTTTCCTCTGGCATCTGGATGTGCGCAGAGTGCAGTCTCTTCTGGTTTCCCAGGCATGTCTGCCTCTCTGTAGGTTTAGCTCTCCCTCCCACGGGATTTGGGTGCAGAGAACTGTTTATCCGGTCTGTTTCCTTCAGGTTCCGGCGGTGTCTCAGGCGCAGGGGTCCTGCCGCTCCTGGGCCCTCCCGCACGGGAACCCAGAGGCCTTATACAGTTTCCTCTTGGGCCAGGGATGTGGGCAGGGGTGGGCAGTGTTGGTGGTCTCCTCCGCTCTGCAGCCTCAGGAGTGCCCACCTGATCAGGCGGTGAGGTCTCTCTCCCACGGGGTTTGGGAGCAGAGAGCTGCTGCGGGCCGGGATCCGAGGGTGTGGGACTTCCGGTTATAAAACTTTTAAAAATAAAAACTGTATTGGGTTTACTTATTTCTGTTTTATGTGTGTATTTTACCTGAATTCATGTCTTTGTACCACATGCCCACAGAGAGCAGAAGACAGTCCCAGAGTTACAGACCATTATTAGCCACCACATGGATGCTGCAAAGTGAGGCTAAGTCATCTGTGAGAGCAGACAGTGTTCTAAACAGCCAGCCATTCTCCAGTCCCCAAACATTACTTTTTATTACTTTATTTCATTTTTGCAGGCTGCTGTCATCTGCTGTGTGGAGGTCAGAAGACAACCTTCAGGCGTCATCTACTTCTCCTACATGGGTTCTGGGGAGCAAATTTAGGTCGTCAGGCTTGATGGCTAGTACTCTTATCCACTGAACCATCTCACTGTCTCAAACATTTTGTTTTTGTTTTTGTTTTTGTTTTTGGAGACAGGAGTTCTCTGTGCAATAGCCCTGGCTGTCCTAGACCTCACTCTGTAGACCAGGCCGGCCTTGAACTCAGAGAGATTCACCTGCCTCTGCCTCCTCAGTGCTGGGATTAAAGGCGATGTGCCACCATGCCCAGCCTAAAACATTACTTCTTAAACACCTCACAAATGAGTTATTTGACTGGACATTTAGAGGGTTTTTTGTTTTGTTTTGTTTTGTTTTTTTCTCACTCGTGCTAAATAGTGCAAAATAGAACCTATGTCTGCCACTGTCACACTCACCTGAGATAATGAACTTACAAGGAGAAAATCATTGTTTTAGCTCATGGCTTTGAAAGTTTCCATCCATGATTGGCCAGTGCTGCTGCAAAATTGCCATCACGGCAAGAATAGGACCAAGGACATGAGGCAGAACAAAACTATATGCCTCATTGTTGGTCAGGGAAAGAGAGGAAGAAGGACGGAATCCCACAATCCTGTTCAGTGGCAGGCTTCAGTGACCTAAGGACTTGGCCCAAGACCCTCGTCCTAAAGGTTCAGTACCTCTCATGGCGGTTGTGTTGCTCACATGATGAAGGGCCATTTATGTGGCTTTAATTATGCACATATTTGATGGAAAAAAATGATACTTCTAGTTGTTCTGTTGTGTAGCGTACTTAGGATGCTTCCTTAGTTGTTTGAAATTTACCAAATAGAACTCCAGATGTCAAAACATCACAGCAGGATTTGAAAGGGCTGGGATGTAGCTCAGTCTGTAGTGTTCTTGCTTACCTGGAACGAACAAAGCTCCTGGTTTGACTCTCAGCATCCCAGAAACTGGGCGGATGGGACAGGCCTGTAATCCCAGCACTCAGGAAGTGGTGGCAAATGATTTGAAGTTGATTTAAGGTCATCCTTTCAGCTACAGGTGGAATTTGAAGCCACCCTGGACCACATAAAACCCTGTCTGGAGTTTATTTAAAAAAAAAAACAAACAACAAAACAAAGCAAAACAACTTGGTGAGGCTGCTATCTGAACAGTAATTTGGCACTGTAGCAAGTGCATTAGAATGCCATCCAGACTTTACAGTTACCTTATGGTGCTGAGACCTCTCACATTGGTGTGGTTATAATTCTATGTGTTAAGAAAATAACATTTTATGAAGTTCAATGAAATTCCTAAGTAACAATTTTTCAACTCTGAACCCCAAGTTCTTAACTATCATGGTTGCCTAGCATTATGCTATGAAAGCACTCCTTGTGAAGGCTAATGTCTTTTAGCGTGTTCAAACTGTAAGAAGATCCCCAGAAAGGCTGTGTCTAACGCAGGAAGAGCCACGGCACAACAGCGCCAGTCTGCGTGAGCAGTAGCTGATCTGGTTCTGAGGGTCCGTGTGGGTCTGAGCTGCTGACTCGACTGTGCCCACAGGATTTAGGTCCCTCACAGTGCTCTAAATAAAGCTCTCCACTTACAACTGTGTTAAGCTTCACAATAAACAAGGAAGGGAAGGAGGAGCATTGGCTAAAAAATCAAATGGAGAACAGGTCGTCATCAAATAGATTAAAATACAAATGGTGGCGCTTTGCTATACCCAGCACTTGGAGGCAGGTGAATTTCCGTGAGTTCAAGGCCAGCCAGAGCTACACAGTGAGACCCATTCTTAAACCACAATGACAATCCACAGAGGTGGGGCCAACCAACAAAATGAATGCAGAAAACACAAACTGCTAACCTTTAGCTTATCCCGCGCAGGAAGGGGCTCATCTTCCCACCGTCTGTGAAGTGCGTGTCATTTCTGGATTCCTCTTTGTCTCTGGCAGCAGAGGCAGGCTCTGAACTGGGTGAGCTGCCCCACAGGATGAAAACAAATGCCCTCATTTCCTTCTTTAATGACTGAGGGATTTGAATTTTTAATGGTTTGGATTTGGACAGGGCCTGCAAGTCTCTTATTTTTCCTTCTGAAAAGCTGTCTCTCCGTGGCGTCATCCTTGGCTCCCTCTGGTCTCTACCTCCTTTGTCCTTACCCCCCACCCCTACCCCATCCTCCTCATCCCTTTTCCACTCGCATCTTTGAAAATTCGGTTTCTGTCATCTTTTCCTTCTTTGTCTTGATGATTTCTGTCTTCTCTCAGACCTCAAATAGCATCTGCTGTCATACTTTGAAGTTCCCTGCAAAACTGATGATTCTAAACCCAGCGCACTGGATTATTTCTGTCTGAATGTCCTACATACTCCTCAGGCCTAGAGCAAAACTGAAGCACACACTTCACTTCCTCCCCAAACCCTGGCTACCTCTATTTGTTTTCTCTCACTAATAACCAGCCAAGTTTGTTACTGCAAGAAACGCTGCGCGCAGGCTACAAGGGGGGCTGTGTGTCTCTTTTTTAGAGGCTTGGAGTCCAAGAAGCGTTGCAAAACCTTTGCAGTACGGGCCCCCACTTGGCTGTGACTCCTTATGATGGGACACAATGAAACAGATCGTATCTTAGCTAGAGAGCAGAGAGGGCTAAGGAGGGAGATCATATTTCTTGTAGATTTTTTTTTTTTACACCCCTCTCTCTGTTTAGCTTTGAGACATGGTTTTGCTACATGCTCCAACCCCAGATTGTTTTGTTTCACCTTCCAGAGTGGAAATATCACAAGTGTGCACTGCTATATGGGGCTCCTTTCCTTTGTCCTTATTTTTTTCACATTTATTTATTTACATATTTATTTATTGTATGATTGTGTGTGTGTGTGTATGTGTGTGTATGTGTATGTATGTGTGTGTACATGCGCGTGTGAGTGTGTGTGTGTGTGTGTGTGTGTGTGTGTGTGCCTGTGTGGAGGTTCATTTTTTCCTGTGTGTGTCCCATTCTCTCCTTCCACCTCGTGGGTCCCAGTGGTTGAACTCAGGTCAGTCATGACAACAGGTGCCTTTATCCACTGAGTCATCATCCATCCATATCTTTTTAAACATTTTTGGTACTGGGGGTCAAACCCAGGACTTTGAATGTCTTAAGAAAGTTTCCCCACATGACCTATGTTCCCAGCCTTGGAGCAATCATCTTGCAAGGGGCTCAAGGGTTTGTAGGAGAAAGACTTCATGCCTTCAGCTACATCAGGGTTTTCAGGGCTCCATAGAACTTCCTAATACTGCCACCTTGGGGACAAATTTTTGTGGTGTGGGCCCTTGGTGACCACCAAACCATTTCCCAAACCACTGCACTAAGAAAATGTTGCTGTTACCACCGTCTAACAAGGTGCTGGAATCAGGATCCAGAATGGCTCAGTTCACCTCACTACTCCTCCAATTCTCGTCCCATCTCTTGTCAGCCCACAATGCTCCCTTCCTGATCTCCCCTCAACCTGATTCTTGACTTTTCACTTTCACAGCCACTATATCTGTCTGGCTTCCTTCTTTTCTTAGCATAAGAGAAACTGCTTGTAGTCACCCAGAAAACTCATCTCCTCCTTTATCGTTTGTAATAGACCCTGGTTTTGATCAGGGTGTGCTACACCACAGGATGAAAACTATTCCCCCTAGTTATCCCTGCAGCTAAGTAATAATGTCTGAGTTTGGACTAATGAGATGTGAGTCCCAGTCATAAACTCAGAATGTCTTCCATTCTCCGTGTTTCTTTCCCTTAGGCTGCTGTGTTTCTGCATTGAGGAAAAACAGCTTAGAATGTGCAGCTGAGAAAAACACCTGAGTTGGTGACCCTGAAGAAACCCTAGATCATTAATTCAGATTGCCAATTGGGAAATGAACTTTTATCTCTTGCAAACCACTGTTCTGTGGGGCTTTCGGTACAGTAGCCAATCCCAGGCTAATACTCTGTGATTAGAGCCTTTTAACTTAGTCTCCCACTCCCGCTTTGAACTTCTCTGCTTATATTCAACCCACTTCCTTTATTCAAATCAGGACATTCATTGCCAGATTCCACCGAGATTGTATCACTCCTAGTTACCGCCCACTTCTGATCCTACTATAGTATGCACTTTACTTTCCTTAGCGTGGCAAACCAAACTGTTCATTCACGACCTCTGGTTTGTCACCCTGCCTCACTTCTGGTCCCTCCCTACTTACTTTCTGAAGGTCCAAGCATGGACCCATTTGCAGCTTAACGTTATAAGCCAAGCCCATGTGTCTCGGTGCTTCTTATAAGCTGTTTGCTCTGCTCACAGGGCACCTTTCTCTACCTTGAGCATCTTTCTAGACCCATCTGGTTTCTAGTGGTCCTTCAGGTTTTAGGTCAGCATCTCTTGGAAGTTTTCCTGAGGCCTGCAGGATCACAGAACCCTCATGTGTTTCCAAAGTGTTCTGTGTAAAACTTCTTATCAACGTTTATCAAACCTCATCAATGCATGTCCCACCCCATTCCTCCATCAGCGGTTACTTTCTGGGTAACAAGAGAGGTTTTCTTACTCTCATTACCAGCCTCTAGCACAAGCTCTGGCACACAGCAATGCTCATTAAATTGGACAGGAAGTCCCATTATAGCCTAGGCTGGCCTTGGACTTTCAATCCTCCTGCCTCGTAAGTAGCTGGGATTAAAAGCAGGAACCCTTGGGCCCTGCTAAAATGAATTTTAAAAAAGCAATCTTTAGCTTTTCCTCTGGTGGCAGCTATTAGGTGTGCCAAGATGAGTGCATACAAATACATTCGGGATATGTGGAGGGAGAAGCAGTCCGACATGATGCGCTTTCTTCTGAGGGTCCGCTGCTGGCAATACCGCTAGCTCTCTGCGCTGTACAGGGCTCCCCGCCCCACCGGGCCTGATAAAGCTCAAAGGCTGGGATACAAGGCTAAGCAAGATTATGTTATTTACAGGATTCGTGTCCGCCTCGGTGGTCACAAACGTCCCGTTCCTAAGGGTGCAACTTATGGCAAGCCTGTCCATCACCGTGTTAACCAGCTGAAATTTGCCTGAAGCCTTCAGTCTGTTGCCGAGGAGAGAGCTGGGCACCATTGTGGAGCTTTGAGAGTCCTGAATTCCTACTTGGGTTGGTGAAGATTCCACATATAGATGTTTTGAGGTTATCCTCATTGATCCATTCCATAAAGCTATCAAAAGGAATCCTGATACCCAGTGGATCACCAAACCAGTCCACAAGCACAGGGAGATGCGTGGGCTGACATCTGCTGGCCCATAAGAGCCTTGGCCTTGGAAAGGGCCATGAGTTCCACCACACTATTGGTGGATCTCAGGTGCAGCCTGGAGAAGGCGCAATACTCTTCAGCTCCGCTGTTACCGTAATACACGTGATATTTGTGAAATTCATATCCAGTAAACAATGTGGGACAGTAAAAAAAAAGCAATCTTTAAGTTTGTTCTACTCATTTGAATTATTTTTCCAGAATCAGTTTCAACAAAATCTTTCAGAAATATCTATTTCCACCTTAAGTGAACTTAAGACTATCAAATAACTTCTCAAAGTCAAAAGCAGAGACGGACGCAGAGTGAGAGTCTGATTCAGGGTAGATTCGACTGACCGACTATACCATCTTTAAGTGCTCGAGATGCTACAGAGTGATGGCTGTAAAGAAAGCCGTGCACTGAGACTGCAGATAGACCACAGCCACACATGAATGCTAAGCCATGAGACGACAGTGTATCTTTTCCTTTACCCAAGGCTATCCCAAATCAATTCTCAAATAGGTAAGTTATATAATTCTTCAAAAGTACTACGGAAAAGAGGGACTGGAGAGATGGCTCAGCAGTTAAGAGAACCTGTAGCTTTTTCAGAGGATTCTGGTTCACTTTCCAAGCACCTACATGGTGACAAGCAATGGTCAGTAACTCCAGTTCCATGGGATCTGACGTCCTCTTTTGGTTTCTGTAGTCACTAGGTACATAAGTGGTGCACAGACATACACGCAGGTGAAACACCAAATCTGCACATTTTCCTTTACCTTAGCAGTCACCTGGTGTTGTGACCTCTTTCTTATGGCTAAGGAGTGACATCCAGAAAGTTGTGCTTTACCCAAGATCAGGATCATGGCTGAGCCAGAAACTCAAACCTTTCCTTTTCTGACTTCCAGTTGCCTGGGGCAAACTTTTCAGGAGGGATATGGCTTACAGCACCTTTCTTGACTGACTGACTGACTGACTGACTGACTGACTGACTGACTCCTGGTAAGATTCAGTATGGTCGTTGATTGCTCATTGCACATCTTTGTCAGGATTCAAAGTCTGCACCAGCGATTCTCGGTATAGCTATGATTTTCAGCCCTGCCCAGTGTACCTGCCTGTATTAGTCCTTCCCTCTCACACGGGTAGGATGTATGGATGTAATGGGAGAGTGGAGCCTTGATGGCTTATACGACAGAGGAGACAGTCAGCTCTGGTCATACGATGGAACAAACTTTATATTGACTATGTATCTATGCACATATTTGTCCAGCTATCCTTTTTAATGTCTATAATTTGTGTGTGTGGTACGTTTGTGAAGTGTGTGTGTGTGTGTGTGTGTGTGTGTGTGTGTGTGTGTGTGAGAGCACCACAGCACAGAAGTGGAGATCAGGAGACAATTCTGCAGAATCAGTTATCTTGTTCTTTTCTGAGTTCTTGGGAATCGAACTCACTTTGAGCTCATGCTGCTGGTATCTTTACCTGCTGAGCCATCTTACCAGCCCAACCATATTAAATACTAAAAAATTAGTGTGTGTGTGTGTGTGTGTGTGTGTGTGTGCGTGCGTGCGTGGTGTGTGTGTGTGCGCGCGCGCGCGTGCGCACATGCATGTGCTTTTGTCTTTGTCTCCCATGGGGCTTCTGGGGATTGGATTCTGGTCATCAGGCTTGGTGACCATCTCTCTGGTTCACTTCATTATATTTCGGGAGGCAATGACACGATGTACGAACTTTCCATTATACTAGCCTTGTGCCATTAGACAGCAAGCGTTACATATTCGGGGAGACTGTGAAACAGTCTACGAACGGGAGCACTCAACCTTGGCTTCAGCTCTAACATCCTATGTGGTTTCCCATCTCCATCCCTCTCACGGTGGGGGATAACAGCTACCTCTGTCTCAAGTGTTGTCAAAAGTGTGTCCCAGATCGTTTCACATTTCCTCTCTCCTTTAAGTTCTCCCATACAATTTGCAAACATCTGGAAGTCTCTCCTCGATAGACCCCTTTCCGTGGCTCCAACTGTTCTGTCTTTCTCCATATCTGCTTATCTCGGATCTGTTCTGACCCAACAATGCCTAGCCAGCCTCAGTCCTCATCCCAGTGAAGTTGTTAGCCTTGGTTCCAAATTGACCCTTGGCCTTCATTTCCCTACTGGCTTTTATTTCCGTACTCTTTGTCTGCTTAGACCTTGTCTTTCTTCTTAAGTCTTCTTAAGTCACTAAAAAGTCATACTTACTTGCAGGTCTTTTTTTCAACCTAGAATTACTTCCTGAACATACATGTCCTGTTACCTAGCTGTAACTATTTGTAGAGTGCAGTTTTAAAAAGCCACACTGTCACCTTCTCGGGGCTGTGCTCTCAGCTCCGCTCTGAGAACAAGCTGCCTCTGGCCCCACTCCTGACATAGCTCTGTTCAACCACCAGCTGCTTCCCTGACCCCTGGGAGCGCCAATGGATCCTCCAACCCCTCACAGCTAGCTGTGCCAAACCTCTAACAACCGTCCTACAGTTATGCCCTTTCTCCTGCCCACCAGAGTTGTAGAGGATGGGAAACATCAGACAGCCTTTATATTTTAAAACCAGCCAGATAACGCAATGACTGTGGGAAGACTATCTTGCCCCATCCAAACTCTCAGTGTGAGAGTTACAGGCCTGCTCCTCTGATCTGCTCCATAGCCTGGTCGAATCCCTCTCCCTCTCTCTCCCCCTTCCTCTTCGTCCTGGGATCTGGGAATCCCACCTTATCCTTCACCCAGTGATTAACTTCTTATTGACCAGGTAAAATGGGGAGAGGGTTCACAAGGAATCACCTGAGTGGGTAATCCACTCCTTGAGTAGGCAGCCCCTCTTCAGGAAGCAGAATTAGCATCAAAATACAAACAGTACCAGGGAATTCCACAACAACTATTAATTTAAGCCCAAGTAAATGATAGGTCTTCTCTCATTCATAAACAATTCAGTTAGTATGTTCAGAGAAGAAAGGATGTCCTTTTTCTCTCACAGTTTTCTGCAGCATGTAAATCAAAGCAGCAAACGGAAACAACAGATACATGCAGAGCAGAATTGTAGGGGAGTGTATTTAAGAGGTTGTGGGTATAGGAAACTAAGATATAGCAGAATCAAGCAGGGCTAGTGCCTGTTAGGCTGTGGCAGGGATGTATCTCTATGGCGTGCTGACTTAGAATCCTTCCGTTATAGTCTCAGAAGTGACGGAGCTGGGTCATAAGACAGTTCTATTTTTAGTTGTCTTTGTTTCTTTTGAGGAACCTCTAGTAAATCATTCTTAATATTGCTTAATATTTAGTCAGAAATTAGAATTTGCCAACTGTCTCAAAATGTCTTTCATTTTACGACTGTTTGGTTTGCCAAATACCATGTGATGATTAATTTTTTTTTTTTATGCCAACCTGAGTAGCATCAAGGTTGCCCAGATATTGGCCAAATGTCCTTGTGGGTGTTTTTGCGAGGGTTCGGATGAATCGGAGACACGTACTGATGAAAATACGCTGCCTTCTTAATGTGTTGGCATTCATCCACTGTGGGACGTCTGGGTAGAACGACGAGACAGACTATCCTCTAGATAAGCGAGATCTCCGGCCTAAGCGCTCTGAGATGCAGGATGCCTAGAGACTTCATCCCAGGACTGCCTCTCGCTGCTGAGGCGCCCTTCCTGCCGCTGTTACATAGCCTAATGATTCCTGGCCATCCACTGCCCTACTGGGCAGATCTCCTGCAGAATCAATATGAGGATGTACTTTCATGTAGTAAGGCTGTGTAGATGAATTGATGATTTCATAATTCCTGAAAATTATTTTATAAAATTCCTAAATTGATACAAAGTAATCTCAAGTAATTAATTAGTAAATCTAATCCTGTAGAATTAATGTTTAGAATAGAGCTCTGTAAACCTTCATGTGTCGTGGGCTAATTTCATTAGGAAAAGAAAACAGGCTTGGAACAAATTTACAGTCTAGGAAAACATTCCTTCTAGGTTAGGAATGAGGGCACTATCTGGTAACTAAAGCTCATAAATGGGCAATGGGCAATTTATTGTAGGTACAAGGACAAAAACCAAAGCATTGACTCGTTTATCTACACAAGACTTCAAAATAATAAGACACCAGGCAGATGATTGTGGGGCAGTGGGCCATGCTACCAGACACAGAACTGTTAAGATTGTAGCAAGCTCAGAACCCTGATATAACTCATAATTGAGAACAGCATGAGCTAGAACTAGCTCCCAACCAAGTTCCTGTCCTGGAGCACGTGACCACAACACCCAACAAAGAGGACCATGCCAACCAGTCACTAGCATAGAGTTCTCCATGCTAATGAGGTATCTAGATAGACCCCGAGTGTTTACAGTCAATGAACTTCTCTTCCTGGGCATCCCTTCTTGCAAAAGGTATTTAATCTCTGGATTACAGTGAGTAAGATGTATGAATCTTCATCTGTCATAAATTATACAGTTTGGACAAGCAAGGACTGTCTCCTTCATCAAGGACTACCACAGGGGAGGCCTTTGTCATTCACAGCCATGCCTAAGCCATGCCTAGAAGGCCCCTCTGTAACTCTCCAACTCCTCAAGGTCCCCAGCAGTGTTGGGTACACAGGACACTGAGAACTTCAGCATCCATCCCAGTCCCCATCCTTTCTCACTCAGAGAAGCATGAGCTGCCCTCCTCATGTTTCCCCCCATCCTAGATTGCATATTGGTGGCGTTTCAACACCTGTACAGTAAGTCAGAAATGCAAAATGACAGATGATTTGTCTCTTGATAAAACAGTACGACATAAAAATTATTACTTTAAACTTATAATGAACATTTGGGGCTAGTAACAGATAATGAAATGTTTAGTCATGTACTACTAGTCTTAATGGAAAGACATGTAAACAATCCTGCTGTAACTCCTTAAGTCTTCTTGATCTATGACATGAACTACTGCCTTAAACTTACTATGAACCGGGGCTGGAGGGATGGCTCAGTGATTAAGAGCCCTGACTGCTCTTCTAGAGGTCCTGAGTTCAATTCCCAGCAACCACATGGTGGCTCACAACCATCTGTAATGAGATCTGGTGACCTCTTCTGGCCTGTAGGCATATGTGCAGGCACACTGAATACATAATAAAGCTTAAAAAAAAAAAGATTGTGGGTTTAAAAAAAAAAAAAGAAAACTTACTATGAACCTATGGGATTTGAAAATGCTTAGAAACCATGTGATCAAACTAAAGTATAAAAACTAAGAACAACAATAATGCAGCGACTTAGCCCTTCTCTGCTTGATCCAGTACCTGTGATGCCCGACTTTCGCTTTTTCTTTCTTCCTTTCTTTTCTTTTCTCTCTGGCTCACAAAGAGTTTAGAAACTCCAAGCCTCTTGCCTGGCCAGCTAGGGGATCCCTGAGTCAAAGAGAAAAGAACCCAAGTAACTAAGTTTCTTTTCCTTTGCTGCTATCAGCAGGAATTAATTGCCAGAAGCCAACAGCTTTTGGCTCTGAATAGGAAGAAAGAGTTAAATTGCCAAAAGCCAATAACCTTTGGCCCCAGAATAACAAGAAAGAGTTAAAGTGCTGTTTTGGCCTTGATGGCCAATGCCACCTCGCTGCATGCCTCAGTTTACCCATGATGTCAAAGCTAGACAGTTGTTCGTGGTAGCAAGAGCTCAGCGCTGCACCATATGCGCTTTCCAGTCTTCCCATGCCGTTATTTTAGCTTTTCAGGAACGCCTCCCAAATAAGCATGTATCTAGCTCCTTTTTAGGGAAAGCAAAAACCAAAGCACTATCTTAAAATATTTTAGGGGTTGGGGATTTAGCTCAGTGGTAGAGCGCTTGCCTAGCAAGCGCAAGGCCCTGGGTTCGGTCCCCAGCTCCGAAAAAAAAAAGAAAAGGAAAAAAAATATTTTAGCTATGGCTCCTATTAACTAAAAGCATTTACTTAAGGGGTTCTGATGAATTAACTAGCACATCAGATACAATGTTGAAGTAAAGGCTGCAGATTAACGGACAATAACTGTGTAACATACCATTACGGCAGAGCAAACATTAGGGCTATTAGTGGTGGAATACGGCTAGGTTTAAGGGCCCGGAGTTGAGCCTTGAAAAACATTACATTTGCCAGGTGTTAAGACAGTGTGAAAGGGGCTGGGGATTTAGCTCAGTGATAGAGCGCTTACCTAGGAAGCGCAAGGCCCTGGGTTCGGTCCCCAGCTCCGAAAAAAAGAACCCAAAAAAAAAAAAAAAAAAAAAAAAAAAGACAGTGTGAAAAAGAACAGCACTAGGCAAAAGCCCCTCTAGCTTGCACAGAGAGCCCAGCACTAGTTCTAGTTTGGAATTGTAGTAAACCTAAGTGTATGCCCCAGTCCTTCCTTCCTCTGGGCTGCACCCAAGTGGTCTTGACAGAAGCTTTCAGAGAATATATATATATATATATATATATATATATATATATATATATATATATATATATATATATGTGTGTGTGTGTGTGTGTGTGTGTGTGTGTGTGTGTATGTATGTCAGTAGTATTTCCTAAGGATCAAGTCTAAAAGAGGGGCTGCTGCTTATGTTACCCAAGGCTGAAAGAGAATACATTCTGCTGCAAAGTCAGAACTGCATCTTCCACAAGGCAAACAGACTTTGTATGGTAGCCTCAGATCCCTGAGCATGCCCTAACCGAAATCCTCATTGGTACTGCGTTATGGGATAGGATGTGGAACCTATAGAACTTTCTCTCTCTCCCTCTCCCTCCGACCCCCTCTCTCTCCTTTTCCCTGCTGTATTCCTGGGTCTTCTGTTTGAGGGCCTTTCAAACACTTGTAAGTCTAATGAGAAGACTGTCTTGAGGGTTTCCTGCCCCTAAACGTACAGTTTTGAGGCTACTCTGTGAAAGTAGTTTTGGCTCCTGATAAGTTTTTTTTTTTTTTTTTTTTTTTTTTTGCTGGCTGGAGCTTGAGTCCCAAATGTCAGCCAATAATCAGACTACTGACACTTGCAGAAAAGCAAGGGTTAAAGTCTGCTCACTTCTCAATGCAGCCAGCAGTTGGCAGGGGAGTGGGGTGGGGTGTGTGTGTCATGATTTCTAAATGCCAAAACTGATGCTAGATGGACTCAGCCGACTTCCTAGTGCTCCACTTCACCACTGAACACACATCTTAAGTGCATAAGAATTTACCTCTCCAAATAGATCCCCAGCTCTGAGGACAAAACTAAGTCTTAATTACATTGTATTTCCAGGGATGAGCATGTACATCGACTGGCAGAAGGCCTGTGTCAGGTAAGACTAAATGATTAAAAGTCCAATTCAGGATAGCTGAAAAGAAAAGAAAACTTGCAACCAAATAACCAAAACCCCTAGCAAAGTCCAGGGCTCCTGCCATGCTACAAGGGGCTCACCTGCAGTGCTCTCTTCATTGCTCTGTGTGGCTCTCAGCCCAGGAGGAGTTAATGATGTGAATTCCCTTGTTCAGGATCCTGATGATCTTGATGATCTTGGCTTGATTAATGTGCCTAACCTGAGGCTGGTCCATTTGGCAAGACCAGGTCTTTGCCCCCTCATTCCCCTACCCCCTTAAAAATAGGGGTGAGGGGGTTGGGGATTTGGCTCAGTGGTAGAGCGCTTGCCTAGGAAGCGCAAGGTCCTGGGTTCGGTCCCCAGCCCCGGAAAAAAAGGAAAAAAAAATAGGGGTGAGGTAATCGACTCCTCAGAGAACAGGGGACTGAGATGTGTGCACATGCATGCATACCTGTAAAGGGTGGTGGGGAGCATAGCCAAAGCAATTCTATTTTCACTTCCACTGCTGAGGTCTATTTAACTTTCCTCTAGTTTAGATCCCTGTGGCATAAGGTTTATTGGCTCCCATTAGACTTGGTTGGGTTTTCCTGAGGTTAGGGTCACACTTCCTGTGTGGAGACTTCACCAGACTCCATTTCTCCAGGGTACGTTTTGGAGTTGCTTGTCCCATTCCTACTGTTTCCAGTAAGCTTCACAGAGCATGCAATGTCCTTTCAGACTCTTTGGCAACTAGTGAGTCATGTATACAAAGAACTATTCAAAGCAAAATGTGCTCAGTCTCTAAGAGAGTACTGAAAAGATGTTTGTCAAGCAGAGATAAAGGCCTCCAACATCTGCCTGGGAACACGAGAGCAGACAAGCCATGCAGGGACTCTGAAGCACCAAGGACAAAGTCAAGTATAAGACTGCCATTGGTAACACCTGCAAGGAAACCCCAGCGGCTAGGTTAGTACCCACCGCAGCCCAGACCCCACTCTTAGACCTTGAATTCATTGCATCCTCACAATACGCTTGTAACTAAGTAGCATTATTCCCCTTATTTAAGTAATTTGTTCAAAGTCACATGGGGGGAAGGGGGAGTAGAATGCACCTGGGTTTCTATCACAGACAATGGAAAGGTCCGGTCTGTGTTACTGCCAAGTAAGACTGTTGCAGCAGCTGCTGTCTCTTTCCCCATGGACTCACATATTCTGAAAGCAGAACTGCGGCTAGTTCACGTTTGGGTTCTAGCACACCTGTATTTAAGTAAATGTTAAATATATACCCACCTCAAATGGGCTCTCCTCACAGTAAACCAGTGTTTTAAAGGCATCAAGTCACCAGAGTGAGCTCTGGTTCAAACCCAGGTTAGGATACAGACAGGAAGTCATGGACCCACTTAAAGAGTGCTTTCTATTCTGTGTGACTGGGCAAGTGACCAGGCTTCAAGCTGCAGGTTTTCCCTGCGGTGAGAGGCAATCTAACACGCTCCACAAGGACATAGGGGACATTCAGTAACTGCAAATAAGGTATACTAAATTCTTACAATATTTAGGAGGGAAGGTGCCACAGGAAGCCAAGGGATTTTTCCTAGTTTCACAATTTCAGAAACCAATGCATTAGACCAGAAGGGACGCAGGTTCCGTGATAGAGTCTATTTATAGAACATCAAAAGGATGGAAAACAGTTCATCTGATGCATATACGCATACATATGAGATGCCAGAGTAACTGTAAAGGACTCACAAGAGAATTCTTTACAGGGATAACTGTTATCGGAGATAAAGGCCTTGGCTCTGGGTCTCGGGTTCACGGGAGAGTTTGCCACGTGTGACCCAAGGGCAAGTCACAGCTTCTCTTGAGAGAATTTTTCTCTCTAAAATGGAGAAAATCTACTTCAAAGAGCTGTTGTGGAGATTAAGTAAGATCATGCGTGTAAGCTTGACTATGCACCACAAATCAGCGATTATCACATCACCTTTGTGGGAGAGTTCTTTCTACAAAGAAGAGCCTTTGTTTCTCCAGCTAGACTCCACTCACGAGGTCGGGGCGTGCAAGAAAGGTGCTTTAAACTGCCTGGAGTTGGGAGCTGCAGGAACCTAGCTCAGCCATTCCCGGCCGCAAGGCCCTTTCCATTTCCTAACCTTCCCTTTGGGGAAAGCCCAGCTCTGTGCGTGTTCGGCTGCCACGGCCCCCGTCGTGGGTCTTCCCGGTCGTGAAGGCAGGGCAGCGAAGGGTCGCGGCCCGCTTCCACGCCCAGCGTCCCATCGGCTCCTGACGGCTACTGCGGCCTTCCAGCCCGGCCTGCAGCCGGGATTGGCGCGAGGGGCGGAGGGGGGTGGCGGAGGCGGGGGCGGAGAGAAGTTTCTCCTGCGCGCCTCCTCGGCGCATTACGGTACCCTCGTTCCGGGCTCCAGCGGCCGGCCTAGCCTCGCGGTGGGGTCCGGAGAGCGGACAGGCGAGCGCGCGGGAGGGAGCGCGAGCTGGAGCGCGAGGAGGAGTAGTAGGAAGAGGCCGCCCGGCCCGCGCCGCCGCAGCCATGGCGGAGCGTCGCGCCTTCGCGCAGAAGATCAGCAGGTACGCGGTGGGGAGCCCGGCCGGGCCCCGGGGGTGGGAGGGTGGGTGTGGCGCGGCCCACGGGCCTTGCCGCGCGGTCCTGGGCCTGCAGCCTGCGCCTCGCCAGGCCCGCAGGGCGTGCGGCAGCTCGGCGGTTCTTTGTGTCCTCAGTCGCGTCCTCCCTGGCGCTCCACGCCCACGCCCCGGCTCCCGGCACCCCAACAAAAGGAACTGGCGAAGAGGCCACGGCGCACACTCTCGCACCTCTGTCGCCACCGCTGACAGCACCCCGGGCGCCCCGCCCGCCCCAGCGGCTCCGCACCCACGCCTGCACACGCACACTAAGGCCGCAGTGCAAAGTTGTGGGCTACGAGACATGGAAGCACCCCACTTACCCGTGGGCTTGGTGGGCACTCTTTCTCTGGCCCCAGAGGAAGATGGATGACCCGACCCGCACTGTGCTTTATGCGTGGGCCTGGCGTTCATATCCTAGGAGTAAGCCACCCACCCAGGATAAGGTTTCCCAGCAGTTTACCTCCCTGTCCAGATAAAAAAATGGAAGGATGTTTGTAGAATTTAACTATGGGATGTACTTATGGTTAAGGAACTATGCATTGTTTGTTTGTTTGTACCAATAAAGCCTTATTTCTACGATTTAGGATTAAAGAAAGGTAACATTCAGGTGAAATTTTTGATGGCTGTATATATTTCTGTGGTTCTGGATCTTTTTAGCTTGTTTCTATTTGTAGAAGGTTTTTGGATATGTCGGAAAAGAAGCTTTTATTAGCTTCCGGACCCCCACAATGTTAAGGCTTTTGGGACACCCCCCCCATTTAAAACTAACATCTCATTGCACCTCTGTCTTTGGCCAAGATCAGGTGTAAATGAGTTTTATTTTGAGTTTTAAAACATGGATTTCATTTTCTTCTTAAGAGATAAAAGAAGTTCTTAGGGACTATGGGTGCTCTTGGCAGACTAATATAAATTCCAATACTGAGTGTTTTTAAAATCAGGACCTTCACCAGGTTGTTGAAATTCTCTTGCATGTTAGTCGTCTCTTGTGAAAAAATGGCAGATACTGGTATCTAGCTTGTAGGATTGTTGTGAATTTTGAATGGTCATTTTTGTATAAAGTGCTTAATAGTGCATTGTCCATACTATAACGTTTGTAATTGGGATTGGAAAGTATGCCTTTTTTTTTTTTGTTTGTTTGTTTGTTTTTGGGTCTTAAGGCATGCCATTAAAGGACACATTTTGTACATTTCTTCCAAACAGATCTAGAGTTCACCTTTCACTAAGTAAGTACACCTTTGAGGGTAAAGTATGAAATACAGGCAGTGCCTCTTTTCCGTGAATGGAAATCAGATGAAACAGGACTAGCCTCAAGAAAGAAAATAGACTCTGTTGTGGAAAAGAGCCTCAAACTCAGGTCGGGAGAATCCTGGAAGTTACACAATTAGGGCAGGGGAATGAAGCCTGTGCTGTTGGAGGAGACATTCAGGTGGACATGCAGTGATGAGTGATTGACTGCCTGTGGGAAGAGAGGACGAGTGGGGCAGTGCAGCGTCCCTGCCACCGGCTTTCCAGCTGTGCAGCCAGCTGGAGGATGGACTGAGTCTCAGGTCCCTGTGCACAGGGGGAGGGGCTTTAAGAATGAGGAATACGGTTGGATGGAAGTGAGGATTCAGATTTAGACATCTTGGCTTTGAGGGCTCACATAGCGTTTAAATGTAAATGTATAGGATTTTTGGTACCAGCTTGAGGCATGGGAGAGACTGGGGATCTCGAATTCAGAATCATCAGGAAGTAGATTGTGAGTGAAGCCTGAGGAGCTGATAGGATTGTATTGAAACCCAAGGACAGAATGCTGAATGCAATTGGCAGTTATCTATTGCGAATGAGTACTGTCCTCCTTACTGAGTATCGTTAAATAATACTTCTGGAGAAATGAGAGCTGTGCTTTTAAGTTTCCTGCCAGCAGAAACACGGCACAGTGTTTCTGGGGATACTCTGGGTTGACAGCCTGGCCCCTGCTGCTCATTGAATAAACTTGAGCAAGTTACGTGATTCCGTTTTTGTTTGTCCTAAAAATGGTGACAACCCTAGAACTTTTCTCATAGGGTTGCTATGAGGTTAAAGAAACCAGTACCTCCAAAGTGCTCAGAATAAAGCCTTGTGCTATTTAGAATAGCAGCTATTTCATTTTTGCAATGTTTATGAAACGAGGCTTAAGACCTTTTCTTCAGAGCGACAGTCTTTTCCATAATATATGCATATATGAAATTCACTGCTCTGTAAAAACCTACTGCTGTGTGAAACATTAGGGGAAAAAAAAGATCAGGATGGTTTGGAAGTCTTTATAAAGAACCATCTAGTCAGCTTTTTCTGGCTGAGCTATTTTTTCAGCCTTTCCCATGGAAGGCCATTATCCTTTTCAGGCTGGGATGTGATTTTAGAAAGTTCTTTCTTCTTCTTTACCTGATTGGCTGGCTTACTTTAGCTCAGCTTTGTAAGGCCCCCTGCACTTTGCCCATATCAAGAAATCACCTCTTCTCTAATCTTTCTCCTTCTTGGGGACAAGGCTTGTACGTTTATGAAGTTTTAACTGATTTCTGATTAACGATGTAGGGTTTCATTTGGATCATTTTGTCCTGTGACCAGATATTCAGTAAGAGGATGGATATTGGTGTACATTTTTACCAGGTTCGTATCCTTATAACCTAGAGAGGCACACAGTGGAGGACAGAATATTGGTTTTGGCCACATTGCCCCGGTTGAAAGTCAGCCTACATGTCGCGGTAGCTAGGCAGTTCTGAACATTCCATCGGACCTCGTTTGGGTTTCCAGAAGCCCCCACCCACACAGTGGGGGTGAGGATTAAATGGCCGAACATCCTTGAGGTCCTTGAAAGGGAGCATGCAGGAAATGGTAGCTGTTGCTGCGTCGCCAGGGTATTACTTGCTAGTAGCAGTGCTGCTTTCCAGACGAGCGTTTAGACAGTGCTGGCATTGCCCAGATTGGCCTCAGACCAATTGATTGTACTTGCCACACTTCCCCCCCCCCCCCCCCCCCCCCGGAGCTGGGGACCGAACCCAGGGCCTTGTGCTTGCTAGGCAAGTGCTCTACCACTGAGCTAAATCCCCAACCTCCACACTTTTTATTTGTACTTTGGTGCAACACCTGTTTCACGGGATCCCCAGGTGTCACTGTTAACGTCACAGCTTTTATGCGCACGTTCTTGTTTCCCCATTTTTGATTAGCTGTAGTTTTTGCCGGGAAGCAGAAAATTAAGCTTTTGGTTTGTTTTTGTTGTGTTTTTTTGGGGGGTCAGGTGTGTGTTTGTTCGGTCAGGACCGAATGTAGTGTTATTTAATGGCTTGAGCTTGATGTCCTCTTACCTTTTAGTGATTGTGACTGTGTGAACCCAGTCTGGTTTTCTTCATATGTTACCAGCTGTACCGTCCACTTTTCTCTGTGGACTCAGATTTCCCTGATCTTTCTTTATTTTTCACCTTGTCCTTGATAATTCTTTTCCTTCATTCCTCCCTTCCTTTTTTTTTTTTTTTTGTTGTTGTGCTAGAATTGAACCTGGCCAATCCCTTACCCCACTAATTGTTAGTGCTCAGTGCCTAGTTTCTTTGTACCTTCTAAGCCACATGTTGGAGGGAGACCAGAACAGTTCAGTTTCCTTTTATTACCATCTTCCTTCACAAGAGATTACTCCAGATTCCCCTCTCCTGTTACAGAGACAGGGTCTCCCTGTGTAGCCAGGCTGGCTTCAGACTCTGGTCATCCTGTCTTAGACACCGATGTGCTAGGCACATCTTGAAGCCTATTTCTTACCACTTTCCTCAGAACCTTGGCTCTACACTTTGCCTTCCCATTCTAACATTTATATCCCTTTTAAGAGACCTTTCTTTTCTGTCATAAGACTAATGCCAGTGTCAGTTGTAAAACACAGACCTATTGAGTTGTCTACACTCCTAGCTGCCACCAACTACGGGTGTTTCTAGTCCCTGTTCTCTCAGGTATGTGCCATCATCATGACTACTTCCTGCTTTGTCTCAGGAATGGGTAGCTTTGTGTTTCTTTAACCCTTGACCCTTCCCTTTGCCTTAGCATTGATTTCAGGGGCTATGCCCCTCTCCCAGTTTCTCATCTTTGCCCCTCCAATTCACCATAAGTTAAGAGAATGAACTTCAGTTACAATAATGAGTAAGCCTTTCAGTCTGATTTTGGGATAAGAAACAAAAAAGGCAAACAATAAGATACTGCTAGATCAGGTCTTGACTGTTCAAGTCCGGTACCTTGTGGTCGCTTGACTGCCACCTCAGTGCGGCCTCCAAGTATGTGTCAACACTTCCCTAGGCAATCACGGACCCAGGCTCTCTGCACTCTTACTCTCACGTGCTACAGGCTCCCTGCCACACAGCTTTCAATAAGAGTACAGTTTTCTGTCAGAGGGAACTCCAAAGGTTTGCTTGTGTTTTAAGGTTCTCTGTAATCTGATCTCTCTCTTGTTGACTCATTCTTTAGATTACACCTTGTTCTCTGGTCAGAGGTGCTTTCACTGTACCCTACCATTAACTATTCCATTGTTTTCATTTGTAATTTATATTCCTTTCATACTTCCTCGAGAAATAGCAAGTATAATTTAAAAATTAAAAACCAATGAGGCAGATAGAGCTTACCCATCCCCAGGTGCTCCCAGTGCACTGTGCGGAGGGGGAGGGACGGCCTGTACTTCCTGTTTTGGTCTTTTCATCTGTGGATGCATTTCTAAGCAATAGAGGTTTTCTTCTCTAAAGAAGGTATTTGAATCGTATTATGTTGCTTGTTTCCTTTATTCTCTTTTGCTAAAATTTATATTGTGAAGTTCATTTTTTTTGTGGTTTTGTAGAGTTTTATTGTGTAAGTATGCCATGACGCAGTTTCTGATTTCTAGACAGTATGTTTATGCTGGGACCGTCGATGCTTACGTTTCTCTAGAGCAGTGGTTCTCAACCTTCCTAATGCTGCAACCCTTCCATACAGTTCCTCGTGTTGTGGTGACCCCAACCGTAAGATTATTTCATTTGTTACTTCAGAACTGTATTTTTGCCACTTTTATGAATCATAATGCTATGCAGGATATCTGCTGTGCCACGCCTGAGAACTACTGCTCCCGGGGATGGTCAACTCTGGAATTCCTGGCTGAAGTATGCTGTCATTTGTGGCAGTTTTACTTATCAGGCTCAGGCGAGGCGAAGCTGTTCTTTAAAGTGATTTTTGCCCTATAACAGTGTTGCTTTAGACATGATTGCTGCTCCTTGGTGCTGCCCAGTTTTGCAGTATAATGCAAATGTGTTGGATTGTCAGTGTACTGGATTCATGATGCTAGCTCACAGTAAAGTTTTAATTTTTATTTACTGAATTATTAATGAAGCTGAACTCTGCTTTGTGTGTTTATTGATTATTGAAATGCCCTGTTTTGTAAATTGCCTAGTTAAATCTTTGTGGCCATCCCCTCCCATTTTTTTCCTTTGTGATTTTGTGTATTTCACATACAGTCAATGTATTAATCATGTATTATTCGGATGGTGCTTCCCCCACTATGGCTTATTTTTCATCCTTTCTAGAGAAAGTTTTGAAAAGTTAGTTCAGTTTTAAGTTAGTGCTTACACTCTGTGGGTTTGCTATGGCTATTACTTTGCTTGTTTTTGTCTTTGCTGAGAGATGTTTTCTTTTTTTTTTCCCTAAAATTAATGTATTTTATTTATATGAGTACATTATACACTGTAGCCATCTTCAGATCCCATTACAGATGGTTGTGAGCCACCATGTGACTGCTGGGAATTGAACTCAGGACCTCTGGAAGAGCAGTCAATGCTCTTAACCACTGAGCCATCTCTCCAGCCCTTTTTTTTCTTTACATTTCTTCTCTTTTCTTTCTAGAAATTCTTTTAGACTTCCTCCCCTAGAAACAGAGGCTAAGGATGAGAATTCAGGCTTTGTTTGGGAAATATAATCCCAGGAACAAGAGAAAGTAGGGTGAGGCTCAGAAAGGTAAGAAGTGATGGAAGGTGGAGGCACATCTTCACAAAGACCTGGAGAGAGAGAGAGAGAGAGAGAGAGAGAGAGAGAGAGAGAGAGAGAGAGAGAGAGAGAGCGCGAGAGAGAGAGAGAGCGAGCGAGTGCGAGAGCGCGAGACCGAGCGTGCGTGTGTGTGTGTGTGTGCACTTGGCAGATGTGCTTGTTGGCCACAGAGTGTGCACAGAGAAAGAGCTCCTAGATCAGTAGAGCATTTTGTAGAGGGAGGGCACTTACTTACTCCTGTTCTAGGCACCTCAGCGTCCCAGTCAGTCCTGCTCTGTGCTGTTGAGTCATGTGGGCTTTCTGGCAGCCACTTTCCATATCTTGTTACTTTTTCACTGGCTTTATTTTTTAAACCAAGGGAATTTTTAAAATGGAATTACAGAAGCTCAAATGAAATCCATTCAGGGAAACAAAGAAGTGCTCACTTTGTTAGTTGATGATTTTGGATTAGGTGATGCAAATGTTGGCAGTAGGGCTGCTGTCTTTGTATCTCAGATTTTACACAAAACCAAAACCAAAACAGTTGCGGTGAGATTCGGCAGCTCTGTAGGCTCAGCTCCTATCCGGAGCTCAGTCATCTGTCTGCTTCAGGTGGATGTACTTCCCTGAACCAATTGCAGTGTTCAGGGATGTAGAAGAGTCTAGTCAGTCCTCGGGTCTTTGCCTTTCCCTGACTTGGAGGGAGTGTAATGAGATCAGCCCCACTTGGGTCTCAAGGAGTACATTCATTACCAAACAGGGTTTCTAAAGAGGGGAAGGAAGGTAAGAGTGCTGGCCATATACTAAGTGGCAGATTCTCTTCAGAGTTAATTTGGGGGAAGGGGGGATGGCTCAGTCTGTGAAGTACTTGTTCTGCTGGCACAAGAACCCACGTTTGGTCTCCAGAACCCACATAAATAAGCCATGCATAGTAGCATGCATATGTAACCCCAATGCTGGGGAATTAGAGACAGTTTGATCCCTGGGGCTCTCTGGCCAGCCAGTATAGCTTAATCAGGGATCTTCAAATCTGTGAGAAACCCCATCTTATACAACAAGGTGGATGGTACCTGAGAAATGACACCCAGGGTTGACCTTTGACCTCCACAGGAACACATGTATAAACACTTTCAGACATACAAATACATTCACACACACACAACATAAAATCAATCATTTTATTTATTCTCCCCCCCACTGTGTGTTTGTGTGTGTGTCTTATATTTTGTCTATCTATGTGCATGTGTGGAGGCCAGAGGTTACTGTCGGGCTTTGTTCTCAATTGCTCTCCATCCTTTATTCTCTCTAAACCCTCCCATACACCTCTTCTTGCCCTCTTTCAAATTCATGGTTTCTCTTTTTCATTAACTGTCATTACAAACATGCATGCATATTTGTAAATAAATACGTGCTCAGTCTGTATAATGTCACTTGTTTGTCTGTTTTCAGGGCTGCCCATTTGGGTTTGGATAGTTGATTGGTGTGGCCTTCCCTGGGGAAGACTTTCTCCCACTCTTGGCATTCCTTAGTTGTGTAGTTCTTTGTGTAGGGTTGAGGTGTCATGAGCTTTCTCCGTCTTTTACTGTCCTTGTTCACCTTATGTTCAGGTAGTCGTGTTGGGGAGACTTTATGGGTGTAGCTTTTGACATACCTAAGAAACATAATCTTACAACAAACTGAAGACACACCCAGCTTTTTAGGTGGGTACTGGGGTCAAACTCAGGTTCTTGTGTGGCAAGCATTTTGTGTGTGTTTCTTTTTATTATTAATTAACTTTCATTTTATATGAATTGGTGTTTTTGCCTGCATTTATGTATGCCTGTATGAAGGTGTTAGATTTTGGAATTGTGAGCTGCCATGTGGATGCTGGAATTGAACCTGGGTCCTCTGGAAGAGCAATCGATGCTCTAGCCGCTGAACCATTTCTCCAGCCCTGCAGCAAGCATTTAATGATTGTGCTGATGTCTAGCAGCCTTGCTGTCTTGTGATGTGTGCTTTCATTGTTAGTCAGATGGTGTCCTGTCACCAAGGCTTCTCGAAATCTGCCCATTTTTACCATCTTTTCCCTTTCCTCACAAAATAACTCCAGTATTTGGTTCTACTTGGTGGTGGGAAATGGTCTTTACGACCACCTGTAACTTGTGTTCGGCTGGCCTCAGGGAGATAGATCTTTTGCCAGTGTAATCCATCCTGAGAGCATTTCTTCCCTCTTTCTTCTTTCTGACTGAGTCATGGAGAAAGCGTTTTTATCTTCATCTCGCAGCCAGTAAGGGACAGCTCAGGCTCAGCCTGTGCCAGCATAACAGGTGGGTTCCGTGGGCAGACCTGTTTCCCAGTGGTTTGGGATTTTGATAAGGGGACTGTCACTATAGCAGTCTCCCCTGGGAATGTAGTATAGAGTGCAGGCAAGTTCTCCATACCCATTATGTCTCATGGCTCCTTCATTCTCTTCCACTAAGGCTGGTTTATAATTTAGGGCTGGGGACTTAGGGTTTGCCTCCTGAGAACGGCAGCCTCGTGTTGTAGGTCTGACTGGAGTGGTTTCCCTTCTGTTCTTCTGCACACTTGCTTTTCCCCTCCCCGTTTCATTGGTTAGAACCTCCAGCATTATGCTGAGCCAGCAGAAACCCTCACCTCTTCATGATCTAAGGAAAAGAATGTTCAGATTTTCACAATGGAGTTTTTTGTTTGTTTTGTTTTTTCAGAAAGAATTTTACTATACAGACAAGGCTAGCATTGAACTCCTAGGGATCCCCCTGCCTCTGCTTCCTGAGTGCTTGATTAAAGGTGTGCACCACCATTGCTGACTACAAGTATGCTATGAATTATAGTCGAATACTGTAGGAAAGGATAGGACAGCACGCAGGCTTGAGAAGCATTTAAAAGTTAGAATAAGCCAGGCTAGGTGGCTTGTGCTTGTATCCCCAGCACACTGGAGCTGGGGTAGGAAGATCTCATGAGTTTGATGCCAGAGGGATTCTAGGCCAGCCTGGGTTACAGAGGGAGATCTTAAAAAATTAGGAAAACAAAACCAAAAAACTTTGAATAAACCAGGATTTATCAACTAATGTATCTAACTTAAACACTATAATTTATATGCTTGTAGGCAAGATGATTCTTAAGACTCAAGAAATGGGTTAAATTAAAGATTCTTTTTGAGGAGGAGGAGGACTGGCTTTTTACTGTAGACTTCTTTTCCCTCCTGTTGCCACATGTTAATTTTAAGTCAGCCCCAACATTCACAGGTGCTTTTTTTTTTTGTTTTGTTTTCCTTTCTGTATTCTAATTTAAGATGTTCTATAAAGTGGGGAACAGTGTTGTTACTGTGTGTTAGTAGAGGAAATTAAGACATACTGAAATGCCCTATAAAAATCATTGTGTTGGAGACATGCTTATCTTTTTAACATAGTACCTTGTAAGGCTTTGACACGTAGTGTCCTGAAGTCACCCAGCAGAAGGACTCTCTCTGTCCTGTTTACATCCTAGCCTGGTCCATCCTAAAGACTTTAGACAAGTTCACATAAAAGTAACCCAAAGACAGTGTCTTAGAGTTCTGTTCAGCGTTCAGGAAAGACATGAGATAGATTGTAACAATGGTGGCTGTCACTGGAGTGCTCTGTTAATCTGTTAGTTTTTGGAATGTCTTATAGCCAACTTTCTTGGACCCACCAGTGGTATAAATAAGACATGGAGGCTGCTAATAAAGTTTAAAGCTTTGGCCTTTTACTGGTGCAGTTTCTCAGTTAACTCATCTAACTTAACCCATCTAGCCTGCTATCTGCCACGGGACTAACTCTATACCTCTTTGCTTCTGCTCTATTCTGGTCCGTGACTGTTCCCCTCCATGTTGGCTTTTGATTTTCCTTCTTCCTGCATCACTCCCCTGCCTGGAAGTTCCACCCTCTACTTCCTGCTTCACTATTGGCCATCAGGTCTTTGTCAGTGGCGAGACAACCTCTGACACATTTCTAGATTGCCTTTAGGCAGGTAAGGAAGGACAAATATTTACAACATAGAAAATCTGGTGATAGGCCTTATAAATGACAGCACCAGAATCCTGCCAGCACATAATTTTCTGCGGAATTAACAGTTCAGAATACGGAGAGGGATACCTTCACACAGTGTGAAGAAAGGCTATCCCAGCAGTGTTCCTGTTTATCTGTTAGTTTGTACATTAGGCATTTTTCACTGTCTTTACCTGAGTTGTTGAGTGAAGTTTGGGCAAATAGAGAAACAATTAACATGAACTATAACCAGAATTGTTTGCTTTTGGAAACTTGGTTCCATGGAAGTGTGTGCAGGTGGTGTGTGTCTTTATCTATAATATATACTATATTTACATCATATAGCTGTGTTATGTACACATCTCTCTCTCTCTCTCTCTCTCACACACACACACACACACACACACACACACACACACACGTGTGTGTGTGACTTTTTTCTTTTGGAGGCAATGCCTTACACTGTAGTTCAAGCAGCCGGGAACTTATGGCAATCCACCTGCCTCAACTTTTTTATTTTTTTTTTTGGAAGATAATTTTATAATTATATTTATGTACAGAAAACTTAAGTGTACATTTAACCCAGCTTAGTGGCGAGTTCTTTAGCCTTTGCCTTTTCCAGCTTGGCAATGCGAGCCACAGACTTAGAACCCAGGACATTGCTTCCCCAGTGGCGGTGGATCTCGTCATATCTGTCATTATGATTGGTCCTAATAGCTTCCACCAGCTTAGCCAGAGCACCCTTGTCTTCTGAGTTAACCTGTGTGAAGGCAACAGTGGTGCATGTCTTCCTGTGGACCAGGAGCCCCAGCCTGGCCTTTCCCTTGATGATGCAGTAGGGCACCCCCATCTTTCAACAAAGGGCAGGCAGGAAAACCACCAGCTCAATGGGGTCTACATCATGGGCAATCACCACCAGCTGAGCCTTCTTGTCCTCCACCAAGGTGGTGACTATATTGACCCCTGCTCGGAGGACAGGTGGTCTCTCAGTTGGGACGTTCCCTTTGCTAGCAGCTTTCTTCTCAGCGCGGGCCAGCAGCCTCTGCTTCTTCTCTTGCTTTGTCTCTGGCCTGTACTTGTGAGCAAGCTTAGCAGCTGAGTCGCTGTTTGCCTGTCCAGGGCCTGGGTGAACTGTTTGATGGCAGGAGGTACTGTGAGCTGCTTATAAAGGATGGCTCTGCCACTGCAGCCTGATGTAGCGGGGCCATTTGACGAAGCACTCGAGATCTCTTTTGGGCTGGATGTCCTGCCCAATGCCGAAGTTCTTAGGCCTTTTCTCAAACAAAGGATTGACCACCTTTTTGGCCTCTTGTTTCTTGACCACGGCGGGGGCCGGGGCCACCTTCTTCCCCTTGGCCTTCTTTCCTTTGGGCATCTTGCTCGGCTGGAGGAGAGAGCCTGATTCAACTTTTAAAGTGCTGAAATGACAGCTGTTTATAGCTAGGCCTATTATAGGTTTGAACTTAAACCCTGTCTCTATCATTTTTTTTTTTTTTTTGTTTCTTTTTTTTCGGAGCTGGGGACCGAACCCAGGGCCTTGCGCTTCCTAGGTAAGCGCTCTACCACTGAGCTAAATCCCCAGCCCCTCTCTATCATTTTTAATGCTAGGCCTGTTATTTTATAGTTTCTAAACCTATTTTTCCCATGAGATAATTTGTTTCAGAAAATGTGGAAATATGAGAGGCCCAAAAGAAAGACAAAAGTAACCCATACTTCTCCATTTAGGAAAAAATGTCTGCAGAAGCGTTCTAGTGAGAATGTTGGGGACACAGAAGCAGCCTGATGGTCACTGATAGGCTTGTTACATGCACTTCAGTTCACCCACAGAATGGACGTAGAGTGGGTTAGCCGAGTAGCTTAGCTGTGGACTCTCTATGCTCACATCTTTCACCATTGCTAGTTAGCTGCGTAGCCATAATGACCCTGAGAGTGTAGTGCTTGCTCCATGGGGTGTCCCTGAATAGTGAGTGTAACGTTTAATGTGACACTCTGCAAGTGCTTGACAGGTGTTGTTCAAATTACTAATTTTATGTGCTGATTGGGAAATATTTCCAAATATAACTTATGAAGAAAAGATAGTAAATAAAATGCATATACACCTAAAAATAAAGATTTGCTCTTTCTCTTTTTTGTGTATAAAGTATATCCATGAGGGTATTAAATGGATAAGCACTTACATTTGAGGGATTTCACTGTGGATTTGGAAATAGTGATGAGAGAGATAATTTTTAAAAAGATTTCTTTACTAATGTATGCGAGTGCACTGTGGCTGTCTTCAGACACTCCGGAGGAGGGCTTCGGATCCTAATACAGATGGTTGTGAGCCACCATGTGGTTGCTGGGAATTGAACTCAGGACCTCTGCAAGAGCAGTCAGTGCTCTTAACCACTGAGCCATCTCTCCAGCCCCGAGACACATTTTTTTTTTTTAAAGAAAAACTTGTAAGTGAATTTTTAATGAATGCATGTATCTTTTATATATTTTGTTCTAATGATATTTTTCTTATGCCAGTGTTTTGTTGTTTTTTCTCTTTCTTGCAAAATCTTATTGCCTTTGTTTCCACAGTAACTCCCTGAAACCAGCCTTTTGCTGATATACTAAAGATAGAAATTATTTTGTGATAAGTAAACAGATTACATATCTAAAATTATTTAAAAATTTTTACATTAAATCAGAGTGTTGTAGTAAATGTTAGCTTTTAAGAAATCCTCTTTGGTATGTAATTGAGGTCAACCAGGCTTTGAAAGAGATGAGTGAATGTTTAGACCCTGATGAAGACAGATTGTCCCCAGCAAATGCCACTCTAGAGTGATAGCAGAGGCAGTCCCTGTCTCAGATGAATTTAGCCATCTGCACTCATAGACTGGTTTACTAATCTGGAGCTCTGGAGTCTTATAAGGCTAGGCACTCTCCAAATTCCCGCACACTATTTACTTCCTTTCTCTATCCCACACTGTCTTGGGCCGTGGGCTGAGGCTGGGGGTTGGCTTCCACCCTCAGGGAGCCCCACCAGCTGTTCCTTTCTAGCCTAACATCAGTGATTACCTGCTTTTGAGGGAAGGAACTAGGAATTTTGTTCTCTGTTCTTACTTCTCCTTTCAGCTCTTGAGCATTTTCTAAGCACTCTGTATTACTGTATTACTGTATTACTGTATTACTGTATTACTGCGGACTCTTCTGGAAGGGGTTAGCCTAAGTAAGATGGAGTTCTGGCTTTTGTCAGGCTTTTCTTCCTGTTAGGAGCCAATTGTAATTGTAGCCACTATAGTAGTATTCACTTACCACAAAAGGATAGTTCTTTCAAAACAATCAAATTATTTAATGTGTTTTGAGTGCTTTAGTATTACTTTATATGCATGAATGTCTGTGTACCATGTGCATGCCTGGGACCTCTAAAGGACTGAGGAGGGCGTTGGGTCCTCTGGAACTGGAGCTAACACAGGGATGTGAGCCACCATGTGTGTACTGGGAATAAAACCTGGGTCCTCTGCAGTAGCAGCTAGTGCTCTTAACCACCGAGCCATCTCTTTAGTCCCAGTAAAATAGTTTTGGATAGGAAAATGTCAACACAATTAGAGAATATGTATTTTTAATAACTCGTTTTGAAATATTTATACAAAATAGGGGATAAATGGCATGCACAGAGTCAGTCGTATCAGTTACTTGGTGTTGCCAAGACAGAAACAATTGTGGGAATGTTTTTTCACTCAGCCATTCAGAGGTTTGAAGTCTGTCAGCAGGAATGGCGTAGTGAAGTGGCTTAGTCTAAGGTGTTGGAAATGTGCCATGGCTGGACCTCCAGAGGCCCGCATCTAGTGACTTCCTCCCACCAGCAAGACTCTACCCTTTAAAGCTTCAGAATAGTGCCACAGCTGGGGCTTGGTGTTGAAGGCAGGAGCCTGTGCAGCACATTTCAGATTCCCGCCATTACAGTGAGTCCTCAGCGACTCTGAAGCTATTACTGAAGGAAAAGACACCAAGGCTGGAGAGATGGCTCAGTGGTTAAGAGCACTGACTACTCTTCCAGAGGTCCTGAGTTCAATTCCCAGCAACCACATGGTAGCTCACAGCCATCTGTAATGGGATCCGATGCCCTCTTCTGGTGTGCATGAAGACAGCTACAGTGTTGTACTCAAATAAAAAGTGAATAAATAAAAAATATTAAAAAAAAAAAAGAGAGTCACCATGTCATGCTCGAGAAACCAGACTCTTGATACTGCACTGAATGTTTCTCCGCCATGTTTCTATCCTTAGCTCTTGCGTACTGCTATGCCAGAGGAACTTGCTCTGTGATTTTTCTTATGCTTCTGCCAAAGAAAATGTTTATAGTCATAGGCCTTCCCTATGGCTTGAATCAAGCTCTTTGCAGTTAAAAGAAGGTTTTTCTTCTCTATTGGTATGCTGCCACCCTGATTAATTTACTCCCTTGTTTGGTCTTGTCTTTTGTAGCCTGCATTTCCTTGCATGTATAGGATGCATGGTATCAGTGGTTTAACAATATAATGACTTCATCTGTCAATGAGTGTCATGCCAAGACAAGCAGAGCCAAGAAGAATGGAGAAAGATTTATTATCTGCAGCAGGCAAGGAGAACATGAAATTTATTTCCTAAATTTTGCCTTTGTTGAGCAAATGTGGATTTTTTTTTTTCTAGAGCCTGTATGTACTCATGTAAACCAGGCTTTTAGGGGTGAGTGCATTCCTGAGCATGCGCAGTGAAGGAAGGTGTTCTGAGCATGCTCAGTGAAGGAAGGTGTTCTGAGCATGCTCAATGAAGGAAGGTGTTCTGAGCATGCTCAGTGAAGGAAGGTGTTCTGAGCATGCTCTTTAGTTAGAGATCATAGTTCAAAGACAGCTGTGATAGTCTTGACTGTCAACTTGATTGGATTAATAGGCCTAGGTAGTTAGTGAAGCACACCTGGGCCAGCCTTGGAGGGCATCTCTAGAGAAGCGTAGATCATGAGGGTTTTGACATAATGAGATTAATTTTCTTGATGGATCCATAATATGATGGTGTAATTGGGAGGTGATGATAGGAAATGGGGACTAATTAGGGGAAATAGTGCACAGGGAGCCTCCCTGGGGGCTATGTCTTGCTTTGGCCTCTTCATGTCTGTTTCTTCTGTTTCCTGTTCACCTTGAAGAAGCTTCTGTGCCATACACCTCTGCCACCATGATGTTTTGCCAACCACATGGGACCAAATGATCATGTACTGAACTCTTTGAAACTGTAAGCCCAAATAAAAATTTCTGGGTACTGCAGAGATAGCTTGGTTGGTTAAGTTCTAGCCACACAAGCACAAGAAAGTAAACTAGGTCTCCAGCACCAACACACAAAGTTCGATGGAAGCGGAATGTACTTTGAATCCTAGTGCTGGGGAGACAGAGACAGGCAGACTCTTGGGATTTGCTAGTTGGCCAGCTTAGCAAGCAGACCTGTTCTAGGCCATTGAGAGACCCTGTTTCAAAAAACAAGGCAGACTACACCTGAAGTTGTCATATGGCCTGTTTTCATGTGCATTCCTGAGTGTGTCTCCACTCATGTGCCCTTGTACACACACATACATACACATACACACACATACGCATGCACACACATGCCCACACATGCCCATGTGTGCATATAGACACATAAACACACACATTGGACATTTGGGGTCCGTGACACAAAACTGACTAGTTCAATGGTGGCTACATTTTTGGACGTGCTTAGCCAATGTCAATGGAATACATATTGAAGTGTTAAAATACAGGATACACTTTTGGGCATGCTAAACTTTCTTACAAAATTATAGCTTAAAAAACGGGAAAAGAATACTTTGAAAGTGTATATAATATAGGAGTTTACCCAAAGATGTCAGCCTTGCTTAGTGGCAAGTATTTTCTAGACACATTTCATTCCTTATTCTTAAACTGCTTACGGCAGCCAGTGGTCTGCATCTTCATAGTAGTTGTGTGAATCCTGTTAGTGCTGATACACAATAGTTGTACTGCCAGGAATAGTTGGGTGCCCTACCTTGAGTTTTCTCGTGTTTTACTACAGCATTTTAAAGCATTATTTGATTATGACATAAACCACGAATTAAATCAGTGATATTTCCAGCTCAAATAGCCCAGAAAAATATAGGCTTAATATCCTGGGGAATCTAGTCCAAAACATAGATAGCTAAGCAAAGAGGTCAACTAGAAGAATAAGACACAAAGGATACTTATGGTTGTGTCTTAAAATACAGTTGCAATAAATTCATTTTGGGATTCTGGCTAATGTACAAAAGAGTGTAACTATTCAGAGAGTGAAAAAGCTAGAGAAGTGGAGAGAACATTGAGAAGGTAGGTCTCCTTCCTTTAGCTTCAGCGTGAACTTTAGTAATACACGTGGTTTGTATGTCATGGTGATTCTGGTATGATGAATCCAGGCACCTTGTAACTCAAAGGAAGAGTGAACAGTGTAAGGAACATAATACCTCTGTCCTCCCAGTATTTAAACATACCTAATCCATGGTTTATAGGATACAGTTATAATCCCATAGGAGATGGAGGTTAATAGGCTTATATACACCTATTAAGAGTTGATATCAGGGGTTGGGGATTTAGCTCAGTGGTAGAGCGCTTGCCTAGCAAGTGCAAGGCCCTGGGTTCAATCCCCAGCTCTGAAAAAAAGAAAAAGGAAAAAAAAAAGAGTTGATATCATCTTCCTCAGTTGATTATATTTTATTACCTGCTAATCTGCATGCTAAGGTGCACTTTCAGAACATGTTTTCTGTGGAAGGACCTTCCACATTTTAGGAAGGACCTTTAGCTTCTGTCTGGGAAGCTCTGATGTGTAGGGCACAGCAACAGATAGAAGCCACAACCAAGTTCTGTGAGCCTTTCCACAGCTGACCAGTGTAGCCTTTAACGTTAGAACTGGCTCTTACAGTTTATCGGATGACAGAGTCTCCATGCTACATGTAACTTCATTATATTTCTCACATGGTGTGTCTGTGTGATGCATGTGTCTGTGTGACTCATGTGGGAGTGTGGAAGTCAGACGACAGGGAACTTTGTGGAATCAGTTTCTCTCCTTCCACCTTCATGTGCAGTCCAAGGATAAAACTCTGGTTACCTGGCCTGAGTAACAAACACTTCGGTAGGCTGAGCCATCTCTCTGTCCCACCCTACACTATTCTTAAAACAAGAGGCTAAAACAACTGTTATTTTAGGCAGATCTGGGTAATTCTTTTAAAAGTCCTCTTACAATTTAAGCTTTTTCTGTTTTGCAAAGGAAAGCTTACATTTAACCAGCAACAATATTGACAAAAACTAAGTGATAAATGTGAAGTCTTCTCAGTAGCCTGACTCTAAATACATTTGTTGATAATTTCCAGGTAGTGTGCTTCTGGTTTGTGTTTCCATTTCTCTAATAGAGCTACTGGATATTAACTATCCTTTTGACAGTACACGTATGGATCTATTACTTCGGCTATGATGTTCTTTTGATTTGGGGGTTTTGTTACCCCAAGAATCTACCTGTAAAGAGTTTCCATTCCAGGATGAGTTGGACTGTGGGTAAATTCAGTGACCACTTTAAGCACGTGTCTTAGTTACTTTCTACTTCTGTGAAGAGACACCATGACCAAGGCAGCTTGTAAAAGGAAATGCTTACTGGGGGCCTGTTTCCCATGTTAGTTCATGATCATCATGTGGATAGTATGGTGGAGGTGGGCAGGATGGTGCTGGTGCGCTAGCTGAGAGCTTACATCCTGATCTGTAGGATGGAGGGTACAGTACTAGGAATAGTGTGGGCTTTTGAAACCTCATAGCTCACCCCCAGTGACACACCTCCTCAAATAAGGACGTACCTCCTAATCCTTCCCAAACAGTTCTACCTGGGGACCAAGCATTCAAACACAGAGCCTGTGGGGACCATTCACATTCAAACAACCATGTTAATATAACCCCAGCATCTTTCTGGGAACCAGGCCTTTGTTGCTTAGGAATCTGGGTTGTGCATCAAACAGGAGATCTTGACCCTGTTATTACTCAATTGAAAGAGGGAATATAAGGAGTCAGCTTGGCCACTACCTTCTGTCTCTGAAGAGTCTGGACAGCCCCTCTTTCATTGTCCCCTCTTCATCAGAATGCACAATGAGTTCCTCCAGCTATACTGGTGGCCAGAGAGTCCCACATTGGGAAATAAGGCGTACTCTCTGAAGATGGCTTCTTCCTTCTGGGACATCTAAAGTGGACTGGAGGATGACAGCCCTGATAGCAACTTGCTTTCTCATTTCCTTCCAACTCAGTCACATCTTTGCTGGTCAGACCTTAAAGACAGTCTTCACCAGACGAAAGAATTTAAGACTCTGGACTCCCAGGCAGCTTTTGGGTTTTCTCTGGCTGTGATAAACACTGAGAGAAAGTACATTGCCAGGTTGTCTTGTTCCCATGCCTCCTTTCTTTCCTTGTGAAGCCTACAGTTCTCACAATTCCGTTTAGTCATTTTACTCTCTGGCAGAATCTTACTCTGTAATGCAGAATTCCTTTTCACTAAAAACTTCTCTTCAGTTTTCTTCCATGAAAATCATTCTCATGTTAACTTCCTTTCCACTTCTTGTCATTCCTTACAATTTGTTTCTGCCTCATTTTGATTATTTCTTTAAATTTATATATAGAAACAATACTTCAAGGTCTTCAAATTCAAAACAGAAAACCATCAGTAAAAGAACATATTTCACTTCTCGTGCTTTGATGTGTTTCTTCTGTTGCTCATTTCCAGCATCCTATATGATTAACCAGTGCAGTGATCTCTTGTGTCAAACTGTGATTGTATTAACAGTGATGGAGTTTGTAAAATTGGAGATTTAAAAAGAAGATAAATAGATCAAATTTTAGATTGTTTTTTTTTTCTTGAGGGAAATAGGGATTTTCATATCATAGTTGAGTAGCATAGGTAACTCCAAGCCCCTTGACTTTGTTCTGTTCTTTCCACTCTGCAGTTTGTGTTAGTAGCTTATGGAAGTGAGGATGGAAAGCCTGACTTGTTGTGCTTTGTATTAGAAGTCATCAATAGGAGCAAGAAAATGGCTGGCAAGAGTAACTGAAGGTGGAGGATTTTAAGTTAATTATGTCATCTTTTTCGGATACATTGAATTGTAGTTTGGTGAAGAGAGTGGTTTTTGTTGATGGAGAGTTTGTTCAGGAGGTTGAGATAGGCCTCTTGTCTGGGAGGCAGACAGCTTATGTTTGCTGTTACAGTTTATTTTAAAATGATTTAATTTTTGCATTATTACATCTTATTATTACCAATTTTGCCTTTTAGGGAAATGACAACATGTGGAAGTAAGACACATTGGTAATATTTGCAAAGGGCTCTCTGGGGCCCTGGGCAGAGCAGGCTTGGCTGCCTGTCATGAATGCCAGAGACAAGTAGTGGTGAGAGGCATGAGAGGCATTTTAATTGGTGTAGGGATAGGGAAGAAGAGAGAGAGTCTATGGCCTGAGCTCTGCCCTGAGGAGCTAACAAGGGCTTTGAGGTTCTTAGAGTGTTTAAAAAAAGGCAAGGGTTGTGCTTTGCATGCATGTGATTTGGCTGAGCGGATAATCTCAGTTAGGTGGTGGTATGGTTCATCATCATCTCAAGAGCATCTCTGAGCTGGGTGGATGTGGTGGTGCCTGTCTTCAATCCTAGCCCTCAGGAAACTGAGGCAGGAGTGTTACTGAGATTGGAGGTCAGTGTGGCATTTGTAGAGAAACCCCCAAACAAACCAAGGTGTGTGGGGGAAGGCGGGGGAGGGGAGACTTTCTGCAAAGCTCCAGAGAAATCTTCATCACTGGAAGGAACAAATCAGTCCCCATTGTGAGAAGATTGTTCCTCTGCCCTGGTTCTGTCATCAGGAGAAATGGTTCCATTATGGCAGCAGGGTAATTGCTCCTGCTTAGCCAGACACTGTTATCATGCGGTCATCTGTCTGTGAGACTGTTTCTTGGGGATAGCTTTGGCCTCTTGTTGTAAAGATATTTATTAATCAGATCAGCGGTTCCTGGAATCCAAGAAATTGTGGGCATGAATGACTCAGTAGAATTCAGAAGGAAAAAGTTACAGGTAAAATTGAGTTAGATGAGGACAAAATATAGTTAGGTTAGTGAGTGGACCCCACCTCACAGAGGAAGAGGACTTATATCCATTATTAAATAAAGGTGATCTCTTTTGAAGTAGTTGTCTCAATTGTTTCTCTCTTTAACATTTAAACCAGCAATTGATGTGTGATGTTTCTGGTTTCTTGAGTCAGAACTGAGTTCCCTTTCTCATGTCTCAAAGAATGAACATAGATGGAACCTTATGCCTTTAATCCCAGCACTTGGGAGGTGGAGGCTGGTGCTTCTCTGTGACTGAGGCCAGCTTTGACTAGACAAGCAAGTTCCAGGGCAGCCAGGACTGCCCTCAACAACAACAACAACAACAACAACAACAACAACAACAACAACAACACCCTAAATTGATTATATTTCTTTCTGAAGGATTTTTTTATCTTTTTCTTTTTCGGAGCTGGGGACTGAACCCAGGGCCTTGCGCTTGCTAGGCAAGCGCTCTACCACTGAGCTAAATCCCCAACCCCTTTCTGAAGGATTTTTGTTGTTGTTACTTTAGTTTTGACAAGTGGATTAGAAATGTAAGGACTTTTAAGCATGGTTAAGAAACACTTGCATTGCCCCCACCCCCACCCCGCTGCTGCGCCTGCTCAGAACCCTATGGCCCTTCTCGGCAGTGGAGTGCGTGGGGACGCTGCAGCGGCGGGCTGCACCAGCGGTGCAGAGCTGCCTGGTCACCTCCTGGCACCGAGGCGGCGCGGGGATGTCCAGGGCGCACAGACGGGCGGGCGCGGCGGGCAGAGGGGGATCCGAGATGAAGCCAGGCGCCCCTGCCCGCTGTGGTACTCGCGGTCTAAGGCTGCCCGGGGTGCAGGAGCCGGCGCCGTGCAGCGCAGGCACAGGAGGCGCAATGTCGGTGCTGCTGCTGAAGATCGGAGTTGTGCTAAGCACCATGGTCAGGATCACCAACTGCATGTTCCAAACACTGCTCTCCCTGATGGGCCTTAATACCACCCGGCTCTTGGCCGCCAGCAGCGGGATGTTGGACCGCAGCCGGTGTGTTGCCCACCAACCCCGAGGTGAGCTGCAGCTCTGCCCAGGACAGTGAGGGCAAGTGTATCTGCACGGTGGTCACCCCCCAGCAGACCATGCCAGCACAAAATAGCAGCTACTGGAAAAGGTGCAAAACATGTCTCAATCCATAGAAGTCTTGGGCATGCGGACTCAGAGAGTCCTGCAGTATGTGGAGAAGATGGAGAACCAGATGAAAGGCCTGGAGTCCAAGTTCAGGCAGGTTCAGGAGAGCCATAAGCAGCATCTGGCCAGGCTAGCTTAAAGAGTTTTTTCAATGTGCCGCTGACTGAAGAAGCAGCCTCTCTGCCCCCTTGTAACCATGAGAGAGCCAGAGAGCTTTTTGCACCATGAATTTTTACGATTCTTTTCCAATCCTTAATGCCATTTCACTAAGGAACCTTGAATCCAACCAGGATCCTCCTTTTGTGTGTGACTCTAGATGCATCCCAAGAATAGTTTGAACCCTTCTCAATGCGCTTTTTGAAAAAGAAAAAGAAAAAAGAAAAAAAGAGAGAAAAAACACCCACAAACTGTGTGTGTGACCTAAAGCATGTGATGTAACCTTAAGATTCTCGACTGACAAATGAAGGCCTCCCCAACCCCGAAAGAGACACTTGCATTACCTGGACTCTATTAAAGGACTGGTGGATAGGACAGGAGTGAAAGGGTTCTCAAAGGTTGTCTTCTGAACTCCACTGACAATCAGTACTGCCTGTACCTGCCCAACCTCCAGTTTAAAGAAAAAGGCCAAATGGAGTCCTCAATTAAAGAGACTTTTTTTTTTTCCTGCAGAGACTACAGAATTACCCTTTGCCCTCTCCTCAATCTGTCCTCTGTCTAAAAAGATTGTGTTCCATCTCTAGCTTTCAACTCTCACCTCAGGCTGTTTTTGATGCTCTCTCTTTTGCTCCTAGTTAACTGAGGTGTCCTGTCCTGTCCTGTCCTGTCCTGTCCTGTCCTGTCCTGTCCTGTCCTGTCCTGTCCTGTCCTGTCCTCTCCTCTCCTCTCCTCTCCTCTCCTCTCCTCTCCTCTCCTCTCCTCTCCTTTCCTTTCCCCCTTTCTCAGTGTGGCCACGATGAGTAAATCTTTCTCTGCCTAAGTCTAGCTTTTTGTGGGCTACAAAGGTCCAGGTTTTTAAATCTTAAAATTTTGAAAACATGATGACTTCTGCTGTTTTTTTACTACCCTCCTAATTCTTTTACTATTAATGTCTAAATATGCACATTTGTTTTGATTGAATGAGCTGGTGTTAGTATATGTTACTATTGACGAAGGTCCACAGATTACAACAGGGATTTTTTTTTTATATGTAATGATATACCCACTATTATGTCACACAGAATAGTTTTCCTCCCTATGATGGTTAGTTTTTTCCTTGTTTGTTTGCTTTTTCAAGTTGATACAAGCCAGGATCATCTGGGAAGAAGAAGCAACCTTAATTGAGAAAGTATCTCCATCAGATTGCCATAGGCAAGGTCTGTGGGGTATTTTCTTATTGGGGTGGGAGGGACCAACCGGTGATGGATGTGTCCCCCCCTTCCCTATTATGTAAGGAAGCAGGTGAGCAAACTAGCAAGCAGCACCCTCTTCAAAGTGCTTTTCTCTTCAGGTTATTTTAGTTATGGTGATCACAGCAATAGAAAGACAACTTCCACTGCCTTTCTCCTCCCCTCCCAGCCCCTAGAGCAGTTGTTTCTACTCTATACATAGTTTTGCCTCTTTCAGTATACCATAAAGCAGACATTACATAACTCATAACCTTTTCAGACCGTTTACTTTCACTTGAGACTATTCTTTCATGATTGACACCCATTTCTTTTTACAAATGAGTAAATTTATTATATGGGCATGACATTCCTTGTTTATCTAATCACAAATTATCTTGTTTATCTAAGGCAAATGGATGGAACTGGAAAATATCATCCTGAGTGAGGTAACCCAATCACAGAAAAACACACGTGGTATGCACTCATTGATAAGGGATATTAGCCCAAATGCTTGAATTACCCTAGATGCACAGAACACATGAAACTCAAGAAGGATGATCAAAATGCGGATGCTTCACTCCTTCTCTAAAAGGGGAACAAGAATACCCTTGGCAGGGAAGAGAGAGGCAAAGATTAAAACAGAGACAGAAGGAACTCCCATTCAGAGCCTGCCCCACATGTGGCCCATACATATACAGCCACCCAATTAGACAAGATGGATGAAGCAAAGAAGTGCAGATGGACAGGAGCCGGATGTAGATCGCTCCTGAGAGACACAGCCAGAATACAGCAAATACAGAGGCGAATGCCAGCAGCAAACCACTGAACTGAGAATAGGACCCCCGTTGAAGGAATCAGAGAAAGAACTGGAAGAGCTTGAAGGGGCTCGAGACCCCATATGTACAACAATGCCAAGCAACCAGAGCTTCCAGGGACTAAGCCACTATCCAAAGACTGTACATGGACTGACCCTGGACTCTGACCTCATAGGTAGCAATGAATATCCTAGTAAGAGCACCAGTGGAAGGGGAAGCCCTGGGTCCTGCTAAGACTGAACCCCCAGTGAACTAGACTGTTGGGGGGAGGGCGGCAATGGGGGGAGGGTTGGGAGGGGAACACCCATAAGGAAGGGGAGGGGGGAGGGGGATGTTTGCCCGGAAACCAAAGAATTATTATTAAGTATTAAATAAATTAAAAAAAAAAAACTCATCAATGTAATGGGGAAAGTTATTTTGTTGCATAATTCGGAAGTCACTGTGTGTTTTGGTTGATTGTGGACACTGAGGACTATAGTCATTAATAAGTTATGACTACATTTGAATCTCTAAAATATTTTTGTCTAAACCACTTATTTAAATAAATTTAAAATACTAATATGAAAGGCCAACAAATACCTTAAAGTCTTGGAATTTCTGTATTCTAATGCCTTCTTGGCTCAACACAGTTTGTATGAAGATCTTGTCACTTGAGTTTTATCCTTAAAATGCCTTAAGAATTGAGTTGGTTAACAAGAGAGGCACAAATTCTCAGGGAACAGTTTGTGTTCATTGACAACATCAAGGCTGCTGCTGCTCACGGGCCACTATGGCTCAGTAGAAGCCCTAGACTCTATACGGTCACTCAGTCTGCTAAAGAGAGTGCACCAAGTAAGGAGGGGAAAGTCATGTGGAGGATTTGAAGGCGAGGGAATAATGGGGTGGGCTTTACTAAAGCAAATTGTATGCATATATAAAATTCTCAAAGAATATGGAAAGTTAGAAAAGAGTTTGGTTAATAATGTGAAAGGCTGGAAAGAGAAATTAGGTTCAGATTATGGGAGGCTTTTACTGTCTGAGTGCAAGGCCGTTCTTTAGTAGTTGGAAATAGAAAACAGTCTGCTGGGGCACAAGTGAGGAGGTAGTAGGATTAGAAAATAAGGAAGAGCTTTTTCCATCCAATTCTTAGCATAGTTTGATGTATATAAAATATTTTAGGTTTCCAATCTTGATATATATTTTAACATATATGTATTTTATAGCTTATACTCTCTTATAGATTATATTCCTACACATTAGAAACCAGCCATGTAAAAATTAGCTGTACTGCTTGTATCTTCCATCAGTATTAAAAACAGTATTATAGTGAGTTTGAAGCCAGCCGGCTTTACAGAGCGAACTCTAGGCCAGTCAGAACTGCATAGTGAGGCCCTATCTCAAAAAAGCTAAACAAGAAAGATGTTATAATTATAAGCAAGAACAAAATTGTTAAGATAATTTATTAATTTAGTCTTAATATGCTGAGACGTTATTTTATAAATAAATTTTAATGTACTTCTTCCATTCTAAATGAGTTTTCTTTAACATGTGCACGTGTGCATGTCAGGTATGGGTGTGTTTGTAATGCATTACTTTTTTTGTTATAGAACGGTTGCTGCTGAAGTTAGAAAGCAGATCTCTGGACAGTACAGTGGTTCCCCCCAGCTGCTCAAAAACCTCAACATAGTTGGTAATATATCCCACCACACCACAGTAAGTAGCATGCTCAAGTCATGGAGTGTTGCAAGTGCATTACTGAAGAAAAGAACTGACAGAGAAGTCAGTAACCTGGGATCTGCAGCAGTCCAGGCCTGTTGCATTTCCAGTTCAGATGCATTGAGGGCGCTGGAGAAGTGTTGGTTTCCTAGTCAGCCCTGAAGCTCTGTGAGCAGGACTTAATCAATGCTGGGGGGTTATACTTAGGTTTATTATATGAAAACTAGAGTCTTGTACAAGTAGGCACTGAGGTAGGCACCATGTGGGTTTGCAACTGTCTATCCCTTTAATAGGAAATAGCTATTGTATCATATTGTAGACTGGGCATCGCAGATTCAGGCAAATTGTCTTTTATGAAAGAAGCTATTACGAGATATTAATTTTTATTTAAACTCATATCTGTGTTAAGAATAAAAATTAAAACCAACCTTCATTTAGCCTTCATTTATCTTAAAATTAGAATACTTTAAATTTCAAATGTAGAAAACTGAAAGGGACAGAGTGGCTGGAATGGTGTCCTTTGCTGTGGTCCGAGCATCTGGAGGTGGAGGGAGGATGGGCGCAGTGAGTGGGAGACGCTGGCTTAAACACGGAAGGGGACTCTACAGTCCACGTGTAGCTAAGGAAACATACTGAATATTGAACAAATATTATATGCCAATGGGGTGAGGGGTTTGATTGACTGGTAATAACATGTTATAAATGTTTGTGTTACTAAAACTTTAAAACAGCAACTTGCTTTTATGAGCAATATTAGTTAGTTGGGACCTTTTAATAATACATGGATTTCTGGATAATTTCAATGTGCATGGGAGTATCCTTTAATTATGTTAAACTCTGTCTTTTGTCATGTTATTTTCTTGAATTATACCTTAGTTAGTCAAAGTTCCATAGCTATACACCAGATTTGGTTTTTATAAATGACTATAACTCGTATATATTTTGCTTTTGCTGCCAGTCTGATTGCCATATCTTGTCTTCTTATTCTGGTATCCTGACTCCAGCTCTTCTCATGACTGTGAAGACCCAGACAGCACAAATCCACTAACCGTTTACTGTCCTTGCCCCATGTCCTCCTCTGTCTTTACAAAGAACTTACTTTCTGTGAGCTCTGATTACCCTGTTGCATCTTTCCCTCAATTTCTTTAACCTCCTCTCGTGTTACTTCGCCTTGTGGTTTAAATCTGTCTCTGCTTATCTGTCATGTCTGTGGAGCTGACTGGCTAGAGTATGCACAGTGTAACTGACTATGTTCCGTAAAATTTGCACCAGGTTTACCACCTCAGTTACTTACGTGCTTTGCAGTGGTTTCCCTCACTGATGCCGCCCTGTCAGTGGTCACACTTGTGCCCCCTTTCCACTCTCATTTACACAGTCTTCCTTCTGTGCCTCACTCTTTCTACTAGCCTCCAATTTCCACATTTTCTTAGCAGCAGTATTTTTTCAAAGGGTGTGCAGTGCTTGTCAAATTTAATTTCTCTTTGAAAAGGTCCTCGTTGATGACGGTTGTCACTGGGGGAGATAGGATACTGCACGTTGGCGTTTCCGTACTGACTGCATTCACTATCACACTGAACCACGCTATCATCTACTGTCTGGTATCTCTTATTTCCTTGTTGGTTTTAAAATCAAATTTTGTAGTTGGCTCCTCAGATCAGAATTCAGGAGAGCGTCAGCATGTAGGATTCCATCTCAGTCACTTAGTTTTCCGCCATGTTCTTGCGTTCCTCCCCTCCACCCCTAACTTTGAGCTTATTTGGAGGTTGAGTCACGTGTCCCCCCATTGCAGTGTCCTGCTTGCTTCCCTGTAGATGTGTTTATTTGCTATTTCCTCGAATGGATACATTTCTGCCCTAACTTTAAAAAAAATGGCTTCAATCGAGCTGTAGCTCATCTACATGTGAACCATAAACACCCAAAAAGCAGTTGCTGTTATTATCTGCATTAAACTGTGTATCATTTAAACATCTCCTAAGTCCTTGTGAGATCAATTTTCTTTTTTTAATTGGCTATTTTTTATTTACATTTCAAATGTTATCCCTTTCCCCAGTTTCCTGTCCAGAAACCCCCTATCCCATACCCCTCCCCCTGCTTCTATGAGGGTGTTCCCCCTCCCATCCACTCACCCCTTCCTGCCTCCCCGCTGTGACATCCCCTACACTGTTTATGATTCACACGGTACCTGTTGCTAGTTGTTCATTCCAAAGAAGGCTGGATTAAAGGTCTCTTCTGCTTAGTAATAGGCAAGTGGACTTCTGTTGAGCATTGCTTTCTCCAAGAAAGAATCTCTCTATTTGTAGTTCTAGCTGTCCTGGAACTTGCTATGTAGATCAGGCTGGCCCTGAACAGAGATCCAACTCCCTCTGCCTCCTAAGTGCTGGGATTAAAGGCGTGTGCCACCAGTCCCAGCTGAGCCTTTTTGTTTTCTGTGTATGGCATTTTGTCTGTAAATATGTCTGTGCACCACTCAGATGTTTTGCCTTCTGAGGCCAGAAGAGGGGATCAGATCCCTGAGGGTTGGAGTTATAGATGGTTGAGACAGCCACCATGTGGATGTTTGGAATCCAGTCTAGGACCTCTGCAAGAGGATCCTGTGCTCTTAACCTTTAGGCCATCTCTCTAGTCCCCCAGCGAACATCTTGAGAAATAACATGTTCTTAATTTTGCTGATCTATAAACTGCACACTTATTATATATTCTTCAATATTTCACCTTAATTTTTTTTCATTCTTGAATTTGAGAAGTATACTATCTTACTAAAAAGTGTACTTTCGAATTATTATTAAGTATTAAATAAATAAAAACTGAAAAAAAAACAAAAAAAAGTGTACTTTCATAGCTGAAGAGACGGGTCAGCAGTCAATAGAGGGTAAGAGAACTTAGGCGCGTGTGCGCGCGCGCGCGCACACACACACAATTTAAAAATCTTTCAAAGTATACTTCCAGCCTGGGCAAAATACAATGAATATTTTATTATTAATAATACATAATTAGGTCTGAGTATTAAGTATTCCATGGTTATTATTAAACTATTACAAATGACTGTAAACTGGATGTCTCAAAGCAATAGAAGCTTGCTCTGTGGGAGACAGAGAAGCCAGCAGCAGGTAACTGAACTAGAGCCTCTGCAGTCGTCCCAGGGGACTCAGTCCTATTCTGTTCTGGTGCTCCCACATTTCTTTATCTGAGACTGCATCTGTTGTAGGATATTTGATCACTGTAAACCTGGAGATTGTGTTGTTTACTGGAAAAATTCCTTTGTAGTTGTGGTGTGGCTTAACCTTAGCCCATGCCTTAGATCCCTCTGATTGGAGTATAGAGAAGCCCTTAATACTCATCTTTAATCCCAAACTATGAAGGTAAAGTTAGTTTGTAGAAGGAAGCACCCATGTTTGAAACTGATGTCTAATTGAATGGCAGAAAAAGCAATGAATCAGAGAAAGATTTGATGGACTAGGATCTGCCCAACTCTCATAGAAAGACAGAGGAAAGGGAAGCCATAAGAGAGAGCAAGGAGGGAAGGGAGGCAGTTTTGCCTGGACAGTTTTACAGAGACCAGTTGAAGAGAGAACAAGCTAGACACAAGTGAAGACAGAATGAGCCAGGGAATGAGAAGGAACTAGAAGATTAGAACAGACTGCCAGAGTTAGTAGGAGGCTAAGCAGAGTAGCTCAGTGAGAAACCGAGAGAAGCCAGATTGAATCAGCCAGCTTGGAGAGGAATTTTGAGCAGAACAGCTGTGTTGAACCAGTGAACCAGAAAGAACTAGAAAAAGGTGAGCTTATTCAGCTTAAGTCTCAGAGGCTGAAAACATTCTAGGCCTAGATTAGATTGATCAGAGGCTAGGAGCTTCCTGGACTAGGCTAGGTTAGCAGGTGGTGGCAGAAAACCTTCAAGATGACAATTACATCACACGAATAAGTTTACTGTTACATGCATCACTCAGTTTTTGAAGGTAGACTCTTCAAGTATGTCTTTTTGCTCCCTTTTACATGGCTTCTTCCCCAGTGTATACAGCCCAGATCACCTCTGACTCCTTAAATGAATACTGATGGCTGCATGTAAGGCACAGCCATATAATGCAGGACAATGTCCCCATCTTACGCTTTTTTTTTCTTTATTAATTTGAGTATTTCTTATTTACATTTAGATTGTTATTCCCTTTCCCGGTTTCCAGGCCAACATCCCCCTAACCTCCTCCTCCCCTTCTCTATGGGTGTTCCCCTCCCCATCCTCCCCCCATTACCGCCCTCCCCCCAACAATCACGTTCACTCGGGGTTCAGTCTTGGCAGGACCCAGGGCTTCCCCTTCCACTGGTGATCTTACTAGGATATTCATTGCTACCTATGAGGTTGGAGCCCAGGGTCAGTCCATGTATAGTCTTTGGATAGTGGCTTAGTCCCTGGAAGCTCTGGTTGCTTGGCATTGTTGTTCATATGGGGTCTCGAGCCCCTTCAAGCTCTTCCAGTTCTTTCTCTGATTCCTTCAACGGGGGACCTATTCTCAGTTCAGTGGTTTGCTGCTGGCATTCGCCTCTGTATTTGCTGTATTCTGGCTGTGTCTCTCAGGAGAGATCTACATCCGGTTCCTGTCAGCCTGTACTTCTTTGCTTCATCCATCTTATCTAGTTTGGTGGCTGTATATGTATGGGCCACATGTGGGGCAGGCTCTGAATGGGAGTTCCTTCTGTCTCTGTTCTAAACTTTGCCTCTCTCTTCCCTGCCAACGGTATTCTTGTTCCCCTTTTAAAGAAGGAGTGAAGCATCTGCATTTTGGTCATCCTTCTTGAGTTTCATGTGTTCTGTGCATCTAGGGTAATTCAAGCATTTGGGCTAATATCCCTTATCAATGAGTGCATACCGTGTGTGTTTTTCTGTGATTGGGTTACCTCACTCAGGATGATATTTTCCAGTTCCATCCATTTGCCTATGAATTTCATAAAGTCATTGTTTTTGATAGCTGAGTAATATTCCATTGTGTAGATGTACCACATTTTCTGTATCCATTCCTCTGTTGAAGGGCATCTGGGTTCTTTCTGGCTATTATAAATAAGGCTGCAATGAACATAGTGGAGCACGTGTCTCTTTTATATGTTGGGGCATCTTGTGGGTATATGCCCAAGAGAGGTATAGCTGGATCCTCAGGCAGTTCAATGTCCAATTTTCTGAGAAACCTCCAGACTGATTTCCAGAATGGTTGTACCAGTTTGCAATCCCACCAACAATGGAGAAGTGTTCCTCTTTCTCCACATCCTCACCAGCATCTGCTGTCACCTGAGTTTTTGATCTTAGCCATTCTCACTGGTGTGAGGTGAAATCTCAGGGTTGTTTTGATTTGCATTTCCCTGATGACTAAGGATGTTGAACATCTTACACTTTTTTTTTTGTTTTTTTTTTTTTCTTACTCTTCCATTTTATTAGATTTTTTTTTTTTTATTAACTTGAGTATTTCTTATTTACATTTCGAGTGTTATTCCCTTTCCCGGTTTCCGGGCAAACATCCCCCTAACCCCTCCCCCTCCCCTTCTCTATGGGTGTTCCCCTCCCCATCCTCCCCCCATTGCCACCCTCCCCCCAACAATCTAGCTCACTGGGGGTTCAGTCTTACACTTTTTAACCATGTACATTAGCATGCACAGTGGCCATGGATCAGGGTGTGGAGAGTTTTGGGAGGGTCTTTGTTTTACCTGCCACAGTCTTGGTTATATGTATTTGGTAGAATGATCACCAGTAAGAACAATAAAATGAAGGCAGCTTTTAGAAACTTAGCAATACAGATTCCAAAGATAGTAATAATCATTCTAGTTAGTACACAGAAAGCGATAACATGTAACAAGATTGCTAATTACTGATTTTGTTTTTTATGTGAGAATTATGGGAAGAGTCTGTATGTGAGGGTTATGAGTGTGAGGAAAGCGTGGGAGCCTAAGGCTGAGTGCTGTGAGCCTTAGAGTCAGCATGTCTGCTCACATTTTAGAGAACTAGGCTAACAACACATTCATTGTTTCCTTTGCCCAAAGTTGTCAGATTCTTGATTCACCTCTTTCTTTGCACTGTCCTCTCGCTAAGGTGCCCCTTACGGAAGCAGTCGATCCTGTGGATTTGGAAGATTACCTCATCACTCACCCCTTAGCTGTGGATTCTGGGCCTCTTCGGGATTTGGTTGACTTTCCTCCAGATGACATTGAAGTTGTGTATAGTCCTAGGGACTGCAGGACCCTTGTTTCAGCTGTGCCTGAAGAAAGGTAAGGAGACAGTCACCATGTTTTAGCTTTAGTGTAACTATAGGAAGACAGTTTTCATTACTTAAGCCAGACTTTTATGGTATTTCGTATTATTAAAAAAAAACTACAAAAAGTTTATGAAAGTCATTGCTGTATTCTTCCTTTGGATCCCTTTTTGAGAGTCTTTCTAATAATAACTCTGTGTATATTCTACTTTTCTGTCTAAATTATAAGTATTTATTTATTTATTTATTTATTTATTTATTTATTTATTTATTTATTTATTTATACAGTGAAATGGATCCACATGTTAGAGATTGTATAAGAAGTTACACAGAAGACTGGGCAATTGTGGTCAGAAAGTAAGTCGCTTGTTTATTATAACATTTAAAGTACTGAGTAGAGAGTTGGAGAGATGACTCAGTTATGAGCACCCACTGCTGTTGGAGAGGACACAGATTTGGTTCCTGGCACCCATTACACAACCATCTGGAATTCCAGTTTTAGGCTATTCCATGGCCTCTTTTGGCAATCACAGGCACACGGCATGCACATTGTTACATACATGCAGACCAGCACTCATACACATAAAATGAATAGGTAAATCCTAAAAAAAAATCACTTAGTAGAGTTTTTTAATGTTATTAAGTTAGTTAGATTTCATAAAAATTGTGAGACTTATTCTTTAAACAAAATTGTTAAAACAGAAGAATATTATCTATAGATATATTATTTTATTGAATTCCACATGTTTCTTTATAAAATACTAAGCTTGTAGTAATTCTATTCCTATATTGTTGAGAGTCATTATGAACTGATAGAATGTAATGGTGATAATTCTGTAGTCTAATTCTCTTAGGAAATCATGATGGGTATTGTTGAATTGTTTTTCTTAAAAAATTTACAGTTTGTAAAACTTGCATAGCTAACTTAAATGTAACTGTCAGCTTTCAGATACAGTTATTTGAAAGTCTTTTTTTTTTTAAGGTGTTCCTGTGCAGCCCTGCTGAGCCTCTGTCTCTGCCCTCAGTGATGAGATTTCTTGTGTGTGCCACTACAACTGTAGTCTCTGCAATTTTCTTTAAAACTGTTTTAATACTTATAGGTCCTGGACCTTAACACTTACCCAGTTAGGTTCATAGAAAATAATCTTTTCTATGCCATAGTTAATAATTTTCTAACAGTATTTTTGAAATATTAAGTGACATTAATAAATAAAACGCAACTATTTTTCCTTAGTAATTCACATAATGAAAAAGGAGAGTCTTTATTCTGGAACATTTAACTATGGTTTTCTAAGGAGATAGAACAACAAGTAGTGATCAATTTAGTTATGACATCATTTTCACAGACAGAATGATCTGTACGGAATATTACTAGCATGAGTATCGTGGGGCTGGAGAGGTGGCTCCGTAGTTTAGAGCACTGGCTAATCTTGCTGGGGACCTGGGTGTGATTCCTAGCTCCACTAGCATCTAACAGCCATCTCCACCTCCTGATGCAGGGATCTGACATCCTCTTCTGTTCTCCGTGGGCATTGCATGCATGCACAGTTACATGCAGGCACACACATAAATATAAATCAGTGTAAAAACTGGTGTGTCCATTGCTTATAGTCTTACCCTCTTGGCTGCTGTCTTGTCTTGTGAGGCTTAAGACTGCAGTAGGTCTCATCTGTAGGAGTGTACTGACAGCCTTATTAGTTTGAGTGTGACCTATCGTAGGATACTTTACTGCTCTTTATACAGAACGGTTGTAAACACAGGATTGTTGGAACAGTCAGATTCTTTACATTACTTGATAAATGTAATATTCTTCCTGTTGGATAGTTGGAAATCCTCTTACTTCTCTGCATTTGGGTTGGAAACCTATAATCAAAAATCTTAGTAAAGGTATTAGTTGTGGGAAGGGAGAGATATTGATTAATTATTATTTTAGAATCATGAGGACTCATCATTGGTTGAAACATAGTGGAGGGGAATTGACATTAATTGCTAGTTATCATGTGCTGCGTAGTTTATTGAGTATTAAATCTTAATAGCATTTATGGTTTCAACAGATAAGGCACCTCAGACTCGAAGCAGTTAAATATTAATTTATCTGAGGTTCCCACAAACCAAAAAATGAGGTGACCAGGATTAGAAGCTAGAGCAGCAGACTCTAAAGCTTATAATTTTTCTGTTACACTAAATATTGTTACCTTCACTGATAAATGGAAGACAAAAGGGTGGGCTAGAAGTTGGTCTCTGTGAAAGATAATAGAGGCATGTGGTTGAAAACATTGAAAAACCATGGTAAAATGTTCTAGGTTACTAGGTTTTTATATGTTGTTATAGAAGAAAGTATGTTAATTAATTTATATAGATAGATAGAGAGACAGAGAGACAGAGAGACAGAGAGACAGAGACAGAGAGAGAAACAGAGAGAGATTTTATTATGAGTATAGATTGAGAGGTTTTATACAATATATAATGAGTTACTGCAAAAGTTAAAAAGTTCTTGGCTTGCTAGGCATAGTGTCACATGCTTTTAATCCCAGCACGCAGTAGGCAGAGGCAGTGAGTTTTAGTCTAGCCTAGTCTATAGAGTGAATTCTAGGATAGACAGTTACATAGTGAGACCATGTCTAGAAAAAACAAAACAAAACAAAAATTCAGTGCTTACATGTATCTCTTTACATTATTAAAATTTTATATTATTATTAAAATCATTATTTTCTACTTATACTTTTTTTAACCTTGGTTTCCTGGTTGTTTGTTTGTTTTTAAATTGACTGGTTTTCTGAATAGAAAGTAAAATTTAAATCATTGGCACAAGAGGGAAGAAAAACAGGATTTCCTTTTAAAAGTGGATAATCTGCTCCTTATTTAGATTAAAGGAGCTTTGGATGAACAGTTTCCTAAATCCTGGGTTAGCACACTGAGAACTGCTAGATAGATCCCAGTCATGTTTGTGTGAAGAAATAATTATAATTTATATGATTATGCTCAGCATAAGAGATTCTGAAAAATTGATTTTATTTTTTTTAAATAGCAAGCATGAGAGAGCTCTTTTTTTTTTTTTTCCTTTTCTTTTTTTCAGAGCTGGGGACCGAACCCAGGGCCTTGTGCTTGCTAGGCAAGCGCTCTACCACTGAGCTAAATCCCCAACCTTGATTTTATTTTTAATAGATACCATAAACTGGGAACAGGATTTAACCCCAACACGCTGGATAAACAGAAAGAAAGACAAAAAGGACTGCCCAGACAAGTCTTTGAATCTGATGAGGCCCCAGACGGCAACAGCTACCCGGATGAGCAAGTAATGCTTTTACTTTAAGTGACCGTGAGGGAGTGGTTTTATTAACTAATAAGTAATGTTTATAATTTGATATTTTTTTTGTAACAGGATGACCTTAAAAGACGTTCGATGTCAATAGATGATACTCCAAGGGGTAGCTGGGCCTGCAGTATCTTTGACTTAAAAAATTCACTTCCTGATGCCTTGCTTCCTAATTTACTTGATCGAACTCCAAATGAAGAAATAGATCATCAGAATGATGACCAAAGAAAATCAAACCGCCACAAGGAGCTGTTTGCTTTACACCCGTCTCCAGATGAGGTATTGACTTTGCATGTAAAGAAGCAAAGGAAGGCAGACGTGGCTGCGTGCCCGCCATCTGAGAAAGCCGAGGCAGGAGGATCACATGGTTAAGGAATGCTTAGGTATCTTAGTGAGATCCTATTTCTAAGTAAAGTAAAATGGTCAGGAGTGTGGCTCAGTGCCAAAACACTTTCCTAGCATGTGCAGAGCTGTACACCTCTTTTGGCAGTGCGATTTGTGTGTAGTATTACAGTCATTTGGCAACAGCTATGGGATTTAGGAGTTAAACATGCTTTCCATACTAGCGGATTCATTTTTAATGAGGAATGGCTGTGACAGTACACGTGGTATGTGATGGCTTCCATTTATAGACAGATATGGTGTCCTTTCCTGTGCTTAACTGTGAAGACCAGAAACACTAGAACACTTAAAGTCTTAAAAAAAAAAAGTTATTGTGCTAAGTAGCCACTCTGCTGTTATTTCCCACTCTGTAGGAAGAACCAATAGAACGGCTTAGTGTTCCTGATGTGCCCAAAGAGCATTTTGGACAAAGACTTCTTGTGAAATGTTTATCACTCAAGTGAGTATTTCTTTTACTCTCATCATCTGTTACCTGGACTAATACTTTGATTACTGGTATAATAAAACTTTAGGGGTTGGGGATTTAGCTCAGTGGTAGAGCGCTTGCCTAGTAAACACAAGGTCCTGGGTTTGGTCCTCAGCACCAAAAAAAAAAAAAAAAAAAAAAAAAAAAATCTTTAAATGTGCTTGTGTATACGTCCTTATGAGAATTGTTTTTCCTTTTTCTTTTGAAATTTTTTTTTTAAAGATTTATTTATTTATTATATATAAGTACACTGTAGCTGTCTTCAGATACACCAGAAGAGGGCATCGGATCTCTTTACAGATGGTTGTGAGCCACCATGTGGTTGCTGGGAATTGAACTCATGACCTCTGGAAGAGCAGTCGGGTGCTCTTAACCGCTGAGCCATCTCTCCAGCCCGAAATTATTTTTTAAGATCTTACATATTTATTTTTATTTTTAAGAAAAAAATGTTTATTTATATTTAATGTTTTCCACATAATGCATCCATTACTAACAGCTATTCAGAAAAGAGGAAAGTACACATAAGAAAGCGACTACTGTGGTACTATTTATTATGTGGCTTATAAAACTGAACAGCAACCAGGATGGGGTGCACACCTGTAATCCCAGCATTCAGTAGGCTGCAGGCGAGGAGCATGGGTGTGAGGTCACTTGGCCTTCCTGGCCGGGGTGGTGTGATTCCACCCACCCTAGCACTCTGGAGTCTGAATGAAAGACACAAATGCGCAGCCTTATTTTTAATAGATCCTAAGCTAACTCAGTGGCTGGACACTTCCAAACCTCCTCACAGCTAGCACGCATTCCCCTCCAGTATTCCTGAGTTAACACTTTCTTTTTTTTTTTTTTTTTTTTTTTTTTTTTGGTTCTTTTTTTCGGAGCTGGGGACCGAACCCAGGGCCTTGCGCTTCCTAGGCAAGCGCTCTACCACTGAGCTAAATCCTCAACCCCGAGTTAACACTTTCTAAATCTGTAGTTTATCTTTGCTGCCCTGTTTCCATCTGGGCAGCCCTCCCATCGGGCCACTTTCCCTTTGCACCTACATTTCGCCAGCTCACCTACCTGTTCCTTCACTGCTTGGTCCATCCTATGAAGTCCTGCCTCTGCCTGCCTGCACAACCATTGGCTGCTGGCTCTTTATTGACAAGTCAAAAAACCAGCTGTTGGCAGGGACCCGCAGTGGACATGTGAATTCCATGTAAGCACAACTCAAATCCTCAATAAGGTTTTATGGACTTTCAATGTATACCTTAAAGTTTCTTTTCCAAAGTAACTCTAGCTTAAGTAAGTTTTTGTGTAATGAGGGCATAAACAGAGTAACAGTGTCTATGTGCTTCTTGCCAGAAACTACGGTCTTCCTGAATCTTCTCTGCATTTATCTTGAGCCTTGAGGAGAGGACTTTAATAAACATTCATTTAGTGCTAGTGCTCCAGCGGCTCTCCCTTACCACACACTAGTCAGTTGTTCTCTGTGGTGATTGTCACCTACTGCTGGAAGATGATGGTTCTCTGATGATGGCTGAGCAGTGCACTCGTCTGAGTGCTCGCCAGATGTCCTACTTTAGTTCTGATTATATATAAGAGCATGTAGATGCAGGTGCTGGAGGCGCTCCTTGGAACTGGAGTTACATTTGACTGTGATCCATCCAGCATGGGTACTGGGAACAGAACTCTTGGCAAGAGCAGTGCATGTCCTCTTCTTTGAGAAGACAGTCCTCTCTCCAGCCCCTGAAACAATCCTCATTTAGAAATAGAAAGCATCTTGGGAGACAATCACAAAGTATACAAACAAAGGTTAATCTCATGAGGGTTTTCAAACGAATTTGTTCACTAATCTCCAAATTAAAACAAAATATGGAAGTCTTAATGTGCATACCATTCTTGCCCAGGACCAGTGGTTCTTGTCACCTAAGTAAGCGCGAGTCATTTTCTATGCCTTATACCAAGTAATGTTCAGGTTTCACATTTGTGTGTGAGGTTAGAGCATTGGAGACGTTGGGAACTGCTACAGCTGTACAGATTAACTTCTGGCTTGAAGAACATTTTCTGCTACCTGTGTGTGTTGCTGGCCATTGGTGTTGGGTTTTTTTTTTTTTTTCAAAGATTTATTTATTTATTTATTTATTTATTTATTTATTTATTTATTTATTTATTTATGAGTACACTGTAGCTGTCTTCAGACACACTAGAAGAGGGTATTGGATCCCATTACAGATGGTTGTGAGCCACAGTGTAGTTGCTGGGAATTGAATTCACAACCTTTAGGCTGAGTTATCTCTAGCCCATGGCCATCGTTTTTGATGGGGAGTTTTAAAGACAAAACTTTTTCTTTTTTAAAAAAATGTTGTTTTGAGGCAGGGTTTCATTTTGTATCTCTGGCTGTCCTGGAACTTAATATATAGAACAGGCTGACCTCTTAACTCAGAAATCCTCCTGCCTCGTGAGTGTTGTTGGATTAAAGATGCACATCACTATGCTCCCCCTCCCCCCCATAAATATTTTTTTCTTTAAAGAGCTAGTTTCTTATTTTTTGTAGGTTTGGCTCTGTTTTAGTATCAAAGTTTTAAAGTCTTATTTTTTTCTTGAAGGCAGTTCAGTGTCATATGTCTTGGGGTAACTTATACATATGTGTGCTCCTTTTCCTTGTGTTTCTTTTACTTCTTGCTGTCTCTGGAGTAATTTTATATGACAAACAGTATTTTCTTTACTTTACAAATGAGGAAGTGTGAATTAAAGGGAATCGTAGAAATTCTGCTTACTAATGCTCAGTAAATTATTGAAGGCATTCTTGTAGGTTTATTAGTTCCAACTGAAGAAGAAAAACTTGAATTTGTAGCTCAACCAGATAGATTACTTTGTATATAAATATGACACCTTTCTTTCTTTGATGACACTTTTCTTTCTTTGAAAGCCAAAGCTTTATACATTTAGTTAAATCTGTGTAGAAACCCATTAGATGAATTGAATAGACTTTTCTACATATTTGGCCCGCTACATTATATTAAAGCCTTTTATAGCAGCCATTTTGATACAGGCTGGATACCACACATTTATTCATATCCTTTCATTTATTTGTTGTCACAGAGTTTCATCTTTCCTAGTCTAGAGCTTCTTGTGTAGTTGATGATGACTTTGGATTTCTGATTCTCCTCCCACCTGAGCTGGGACTCCTGCAGTGCCCATCTCCTCCTGCTTTGTGCAGTACTGAGGGTGAGCCTAGAGCTCCATGCGTGCCAGGCCAGCACTCTCCTGACAGAACTACACCCCAGCTCCAAACTTTACCCTTTCAAAATGTACCAGTGAGAAGTCTATGTTCTTAGCATTATGCAAGTATTATTGCTAATTCTGGAGCGTGTTTTTCACCCATACCTGTATTAGCCTATTGGACCACTGTATTAGACTGTCACATGGACTGTTGACTTCATAGAAATTGAGTTCTTAGTTCTAGAGGTGGGAAGTGAAAGACCAAGATGCCAGTGGCTCGTTTTTTTCCTTCTGGCTTGTAAGTAGCTGATTTCTTCCTGTGTCTTTACATGTCTTCTCACTATGTGGGCACAGAAAAAGTCTGTGATGTCTTCTTTGTGTTTCTCTGTGTGTGCACTGAATGATAAAAAGAAATAAAAAGGGAAGGAAATGCCATGACTGCTCCTAGGTATGATGGAGGAGAAAGTTTATTGTAGATATGTGGGAGAGCACAGCCAGAGGCAGACACATATGGGAGAGTCCAGAGTAGTCAGGACCCTGAACCATGTGGTGAGAAGGAAAGCAGAAGGGAGAGAGGAGAGCCAAGTACAGTAGCTAGGAGACCAAAGGTACAAAAAGAGCAAAAGAGAGGGCGAGTAGCCAGATGTCTGCATTATATAGGGAAGAACCTTTAGGGGAAGGGCATCCCAGGGTAGAGGGTGGGGCATGCCAGCTATACTCTCGTAACAGGTAAGACTAAGGAATTCTGTGCAAACCTGGCAGCCAGGTCTACTTTGAAATATTAAATAGGTATTTAGCTGCTTGTCCTGGCTTTGAAATTTAACTTGCATGTGTTTGGAGGCCAGAGATTGATGTTGGATCTCTTCCTCTACTGTCCAAAAAAATACAATTGATTTAATTTTATGTATATAGGAGTTTTGTCTGCATGCTTTTCTGTTCATCATGTATATGCAGTATCTGTGAAAGCCAGAAGACGGCATTGGATCACCTGGAACTGGCGTTGCAGATGTTGTGAGCTGCCATGTGGTGTTGGGAATTTAACTTGGGTCCCCTGCAAGAACAACCTGAGCTCTTAATTACTGAGCCATTTTTCCAGCTTCCATCCAGTTTGTTGTTTGTGGCAGGGTTTCTCACTGACCCTGAAGCTCTGGTTCAGCAAGACCGCCTGGCTCCAGGGCTCTTTCTGCTTTCACAGCTCTTGGACTATAGGACTATAGGCACATTCCTCCATGTCTGTGGGATCCAAACTCAGGTCTTCATGCTTGTGCCGAATATGGTCTTTGGTAGGGACTCCAGTTCATTAGATTAGTGTCCCATCCTTAGGACATTAACCTTGATTTCTCCACTGATCAGACCCTGTCTTTAATGGACATTTTTGGCTTAAAGACTTCATATAAGAGTTTTAGGGCATCTTTCTGAAACAGTAGTATTCATAGACAGTCATCTCCTGTTCTTTCTTCTCTTTAGCCCCTGCCCACACTGGCTTGCTTTCTGTTTCTGTCTGTTCACCTTTGCTTATGTTTTGTAAATGTAATTATAAACCATATGGGGAGTCTTTGGTGTGGTTTCTTCACACAACATGTTTTTATGGCTTATCCGTATTCTAGTATACATAAACGTTTCTTACTATATATAGCCAAATGATAATCCACTGAATGAATATGCTACTTCATATGTGGCACTTCTACTTTTAGAAGACAACAGCTTTATTTGATTCAGCTTCCATAGCATACAGTTTATCCAGTGTGTAGCCAGTATGCAGTTTACTAATGAACTTGCCTGTTGTACACTTCAATGTGTTCTGCTAGAGTGACAGGCATGTGTAACTTTTCTCAGTGGATATTACAACACTTTCATCACCCCCTGTCCCTGTCTGTCTGTCTGTCTCTGCTTCATCCCTGTGTGTGTGTGTGTGTGTGTGTGTGTGTGTGTGTGTGTTTCATTAGCAGACTTACATCTGAACAACAAAAACAGTGAGGTTTCTATCTTTCTGTACAGAAAGTCTGCTTTAACACAGCATAACAAGCACCATCCCTAAACAAAGATGTTTTCTTGCTTTTTTGTTGCTTTCTGTCTTTCTACTTCCTTCTTTTCCTTTCCTTCTCTTTGGCTTTGTACTTTTCTCCCCTTCCCTGTCTTTCTCCTCTCCTTTGTGGTACTGGAGATTGAACCTAGGGTCTTCCACAGGGTAGGCACACTGTGTACCACTGAGCTGCTCCATTGGCCCGCATCAGTACATTTTACTTCATTAAAATGTTCAACTGTTTTTCCATACAAAGTCACAAGTGTTAAGACCACACATAGGAGGAGTAGAAAATATGAACAACACTTACACTTGACAATCCAGTAGAGTAGTGGGTCCTGACACCTTAGAGAGTTGACCACTCTTTCACAGAGGTTTCCTACGATCATTGGAAAATACAGATGGATTACTTTTCATAACAGTAGCAAATAGTTATGAAGTAGAAAATAATTTTATAGTTGGCGGTCACCACAACTTGAGGAACTGTTTAAAAAGGTCACAGTGTAGGAAGGTTGAGAGCCACCTCCCTTGAGGACATTCGTATGGTTAATAATACGTCCTGTGGAACTGTTTTTGTCCCTCTACAGCACTGAGCACCATTTGCCTGGCAGTTCTTGTGGTTGGGGCTGTCCTGGACACGGCAGGATGCTCAGCTACATTCTAGACTTCTGCTTGTAAATGTGGTAATATTCCTCCAGCAGAGAAAATCAAGAGGTCTACAGCTGTGACCAGGTGCAGCTGTGTGTGGCCAGGTGCAGCTGTGGCCAGGTGCAGCAGTGAGTGCAGCATTGTCTTTGACTGAGACTCCACTGTGCTGCTGTTTTAGTCAACTTCTTGCTACATATGTTTTGAGTCAGTAAACACTCTAGTGTTGGGAAGTGCATTAAACATCTCAAGTATGAACTTTTAAAAGACTTTTGACATTTTCATAAAATGGGAATTATGATGTCAGCATTAAAATGGTAAGATTAATATTTTAAAATATGGGAAATTTACCATTAAATATCGAGTTAAAAAAGCATATTACTAAATAGTATCACACTTTTTGTTTAAAGAAAAAAATTTCACATGTTCATTTTACATGACAGAAGCCTGTGTAGATAAGCATTCAACTTCACCTCAGGTATTTCTGTGTAGTGGAGTTCCAAATGCCTTTGCTTTTCTCTGAATATTTAAATGTATTTAAATGTTTTTGGGTATGGAATATTTGATTTATAGTCCAGAAAAGAAGATACTTTAAAACTTTATTATAAAGTGGACACACCTAAGTAAACGACCTAATTACAGGTTGCAATGTAAATAGTGCCACAAATGGATAGAAAATTCTGTGACACTTTTTAGGAGGTTTAATTGTTGCTGAAAACATAAGGAGAGTTATTATCTTAGTTAGGGTGTTACTGCTGTGAGCAGACACCATGACCAAGGCAAGTCTTATTAGGACAGCATTTAATTGGGGCTGACTTACAGGTTCAGAGGGTCAGTCCATTATCATCAAGGCAGAAGCATGACAACATCCAGACAGGCATGGTGCAGGAGGAGCTGAGAGTTCTACATTTTCATCTGAAGGCAGAGAGAAGACTGACATCCTCAGGCAGCTAGGAGGAGGTTCTTAAATCCCACCCCTGTGGTGACACAATTCTCCAACAAGACCACACCTACTCCAACAAGGCCACACATCCTAATAGTGTCACTTCCTGGGACAAGCATATTCAAACCACTGCAGTTATTCAGAGAAGTGTAACCGTGGACTTTTCACCTGTGCCCCAGTGCCTGAATAACTACTCGGAAGCTTATTATTCATGAATTAATGCCCAGGCCATAAGCTAGGCTCATTCCCAGCTATCTCATAACTTATATTAACCTGTTCTTACTATTCTGTGTCTGCCACAGCACTAGTTACCTGTCCCCAGTTTCTTGTCTGACTCCTCTGAGTCCAGGAAGGGATCCCTGCGAGATGTCCCACCTTCTAATCTTTTCTCCGCTCATTGGCCATCAGCTTTTACACAGCACACAAGAGGCAATCCCTACAGAGAAGCTGTTTGTTTGAAACTGAAAGATACGTGGAAAGTGTTTCTTAGAGAAGGTGTAATATAGGTAGGCACGGGTGGGAAGGAAAAGTCATCGAAACAATGAACTTTGACATCAGAATTTTTTTCCAGAAAGATCTTTCTGGATCTGCCTGTCTGTCTCTCCTCTTCTCTCTCTCTCTCTCTCCCTCTCCTCTTCCCCTCTCTTTCCCCCTCTCTCTGTCTGTCTCTGTCTCTGTCTGTCTGTCTCTCTCTCTCTGTCTCTCTCTGTCTCTCTGTCTGTCTCTCTCTCTCTCTCTCTCTCTCTGTGTGTGTGTGTGTGTGTATGTGTTTCTGTGCCAGTCTGTCCATCTATGAAGATATATACATATGTTTAGTGTGTGCGCGGTGTGTGTGTGTGTGTGTGTGTGTGTGTGTGTGTTTCTTTGTCAGTCTGTCCATCTATGAGGATATATACATGTGAGTACAGATGTCTGAAGAGGGAGTCAGCTCCCCTGGAGCTGGAGTTACAGTATAGCTGTTAGCTGCTGCCTGATGCATTTGTTGGGAACTGAACTTGGATTCTCTGCAAGACCAACAGTTTTAATTGATGAGCCATCTTTTTAACCCCAGATCTATCTTTCATATGTATTTTAAAGTTAATTTATTCTTTTTTTCATAAAGGTTTGAAATTGAAATTGAGCCCATTTTTGCAAGTTTGGCTTTATATGACGTCAAGGAGAAGAAGAAAGTAAGTCTCTGGGATTTGGTTGCAGTCATTGTCACAATCATAAGTTTTCAAGACCTGCTTACATGTTGCTTGTTTCATAAGATAAACAAATAGTGACTCCTCAAACATTACCAATTGAAAAGGAAAACAGAAATCTAACTTTTCAGGACTAGTTCAATATTTCATCTTATAGAAAATACTTTAGTTGAAACCTATTTTATTTTTTTTTAAATTGAAAAAGTCCTCAAAGCAAATGGCAGAAGCAATTTTTCTTTTGATTTTTTTAAATTTACATTTCAAATGTTATTTGCTTTCCTGGTTTTCCAGACATAAGGCCTCTATCCTATCCCCTCCCCTTTTCTATGAGGGCATTCCCCCACATCCCCCACCTACCCCTTCCCGCCTCCCTGCCCTGACATTCCCCTACACTGGGGGGTCCAGCCTTGGCAGAAGCAATTTTTAGGAACTAGATATGCTAATGTAGGAAAGGCATTGTATGAAAGCAGTATATGAGAACATAAGCGTGGTGATCTCTGGGGTTCATTGACACAGTTTGGAACCTCTAATGGCCAGTGCTGCTTTACGTAAGTTTAGGTAGTGTGTCTGAAGTGAGTCTAGCTTTACTGTGCTGCTCTTATTATGCTTTGGAACTTTCAGAGGCATCAGATTTCTTCCTGTTTGTTTACTTTCTTCTCCTTCTCCTTCAGCTCTCCCTACCCCTTCCTCCCTTCTTTCTCCAGTGCAAGGAATGGAGTCCAGGGCTCTGAGATTTCGAGCCTGGGGTCCAGCGCTCAGCCACATCTCTGAGAACCTAGCATTTCTTATTTTCACACTAAGTCACTCTGAGGTAGAAACTTGGAAGTGCCTTCACTATCAACGCATGGCCCGTGATGGATTTCTTGAAGAGAACTTGCTCTAGTAGCTTATATTTGTAAAATGGAAGCTGCCGAGAGTTATGAACATAGAGTTTTACAGTTGAGTTTGTAGGCCTTCATCACGGTGCTGGTTGCCTTGGCTGTACTTGTAACTAAGGAACGTGAGGTACGACTCCAGAGAATGTGTCCCATGTTCTAGGCCAGAGCAGCTTAACAGTTTTTGCTTTTGATACAGATATGTAGATTGGTCTCAGTGAAATATATAATCAACTGAATTTTAATGAAGTGTTTTGGACTGTTTTATTATCTAATAGTTTTAAGACTATATAATTTTTGTGCACATTAAATTTTGTATTAATATAAACATTTAATATCTGAATGTATTTTTCAGATTTCAGAGAATTTTTATTTTGACCTTAATTCAGAACAGATGAAGGGACTGTTACGGCCACATGTACCTCCTGCTGCCATTACCACTCTGGCAAGATCAGCCATTTTTTCTATAACTTATCCTTCCCAAGATGTTTTTCTTGTGATAAAGGTGAGAATATCTTTAACATGTGTTTGTTTGGTGTCTACTCCTGTCTTCGTCAATACTGCAAACTTAGGAAGGACAATACCTGTCTTGGTTTTGTGTTTAATACTTTGCAGTACCACATTGGACTTATCCATAGTTACAACCTAACTTTTCCTGAATGCAAAGTAGTATTGATTATGTTTCTTCAGTCAAACAACATGGGTTTATCTTAAGGGATTGCCTCACGTGATTGTGATTGTGAGAGCTGACAGTTGCCCTATTCTTAGGGCAAGCTGCTAAGAGCTAGATGTTATTGAAGTCTTGAGTCCAGAATTCACACGCTAACAGTCTGATTAATCAGACTCAGGCCTGATTGCTGTTATGGTTTTCTTCAGGAAAACTCAGTCTTGTTCATAAAGCCCTTAGCTGATTAGATGAGGCCCAGCTCCTGGAGTAGAGACTGATCAACTCTACTCAAGGGCTACTGTTTTAATTGTTAATAATCTCTAAAGAATACTTTCACAGCAACATTTAGAGAAATGTTAGACCACATAACTGAGGACCCGGTCTGTGTAAATTCACTCTCTTAGTTAGTATATAGCACTTATGTCAAAGTCATATAGATACGAAAGCTAAAACCATTGTCATAGGTCATTGATTGACAGAGAGTTTTGACTGTCAACCCGTTGACCACCAGATATGCTGTCTGGCATAGAGGCAGGATGGGTGGAAGGTTGAGGCTAGCAAGAGCCTATCTTTTAAAAAGGAAAACAAAATGAAAATAACAACCACAAAACACTGCAAGCATACTCACCCATAAAGTAATTATAAATTCCAGACACTAGCCAGGCCTAATAATAGAGGTCTATGATTCCAGTTTGGTAGGCTGAGGCAGAGGAATTGCATGTTCAAGGCTCCATTGGGTTATAGAGTGAGTTTAAGGCTAGCCTGGGCTACTTTAATAGAACTTTCTCAAAATAAAAGGTAAAATGAAGGCTGGGGATAGAGTCTAGTGTTGAGCAATAGAGCAGTTGTCTAGTGTGGACATGGGGTCCTAGGTTCAGTCCGCAGCACTGGGAGGATAAATTCAAATGCCACTACTGTGCCACTACCATGTGTGCCTTAGACTAGTCGGGACCAGCAGATAGCTCTGCAGGTCTGACAGTTCTCAATGCCAGTCCCAGCTACCAGGTCTTGTTCCACATGGCGGAAGAAGAGAACTGCCTTTCACATGAGTGCCATGGCATGCATGTTGGTGCCCTCTCCTTCACAGACAAAATAAGTACATGAATGTTAAAACACAAACAGAAGAATTTGGTTACTTGACTTTGGTTAAGTTGACCTTGACTTGAGAGCAGCCTAAAATGTATTCCTTAGTCACTATATAAAATTATTATAGAGGTAATGAAATTTTTAATAAGATTATAAAGTAGATTTTCATAAATGAGTCCTTTTTACCCACAGGAATAATGCCCCAGTTTGTTGGCTGCATTCCTATGAATTAAGGTTAAGATTAGGTTTAGTTTCAGTTAATCGTCCTGGAGAAATTCACTTCAGAAACTCCTCTTAGATGAGGTGACTTCTGCAGGCTCGGGCGGGGGCACATTTAGTCACGTCTTTAGCCCCAGTACAGCAGGGCAGGCGCATCTGGGAGTTTGAGGCCAGCCTAGTGTACATAGTAAGTTCCAGGATAGCCAGGGTTATATAGAGAGACCCTGTCTTCAAGAACCCAAAATGTTAATAGTATTATGATTTAAGCTATAATATATTAATAAATATAATAATATATTATTTTGAAAATGAATATAAGTAAGAAATATAGTTAATTTTATACATGGAGAATGGCACATTATTATAAGCTAGATGATTTTGAAAGAAATGAGCTGTTATGGCAATGATGTATGGAATATAGGCTGCTGGGAAATAAAGTGATTTAGTTGTCATAATGAAGGTAAATGGCTTTTAAGATAGCAATTAAAAACGGGGTTGGGGATTTAGCTCAGTGGTAGAGCGCTTGCCTAGGAAGCACAAGGCCCTGGGTTCGGTCCCCAGCTCCGAAAAAAAAAAAAAAAAAAGAACCAAAAAAAAAAAAAAAAAAGATAGCAATTAAAAGCATTGAATGTAAATGTATAAAGAAATAGATCATGCTAAACTTAAATGATGTAATACCATAATTTGAAAAATTATGTTATGTAACAACATATATTTATTGAAAATAATATAATTATATTCATAAAATATAAGCAAATGTATGTTTGTATGTATGCACACACATATACATATCTCTCTCTCTCCCTCTCTGTACATAGCTCTCTCTCTCCCTCCTTCTCCCCTATCTTCCCAAGAAGAATACCATTTGATATATAGGTTCAGTCCATCATTATCCATCCTTCCTTTCTTTCTTCCTTTCTTTCTTTCTTTCTTTCTTTCTTTCTTTCTTTCTTTCTTTCTTTCTTTCTTCCTTTCTTTCTTTCTTTCTTTCTTTTCTCTCTTTCTTTTTTTTTTCTTTTCTTGTCTTTTCTTTTTTCGGAGCTGGGGACCAAACCCAGGGCCTTGCGCTTGCTAGGCAAGCGCTCTACTGCTGAGCTAAATCCCCAAACTTCTTTCTTTCTTTCTAAGATTTATTTATTTCTTATGATAGTGTTTTGCCTGCATGAATGCCTACACACCAGAAAAGGGCATCAGATCCCATTACAGATGGTTGTGAACCACCAGGTGGTTGCTGGGATTTGAACTCAGGACCTTGGGAAGAGCAGCCAGTGCTCTTAACCTCCGAGCCATCTCTCCAACCAATTATCATTCAATTAGTTATCCAATTATCATTTCCTGAGGTGAAATTTCCTTAGCACCTGTATTGGATACTTATTGCTGTATAAGAACAGAAAGGACATCCAGTGGGCTGTAATGAAAAGCCTTTATTCATAATTCTATTTATGGTTCCTGTATATTTATTTATATGTCTGATTTGTGTGTTGGTCAGCCAGTCTGGGCTATACTGTTTCAGATGTTTGTGTTTGTGTGTATGTAGGTTGGAATCAGTTGATTTAGTCATTTTTAGCAGTAAAATCTTGATCTTTGTAGACATACCAAAGAGTATTTCATGGTGTGAATTATGACAACTTGTTCATTATATACTAGCTGGGGACATATTTCATTGAAATTTGTGTCTTTCATGTTAATTCAGTGAACATTTGCAATCTATTAAGAAGATATCTGAATTCATTCTCTTTAGCATCTTCTGAGGAATTGAAGTGTGGTTGATATACCCATTTCAGACTTCATTGGAGAAAACTGATTTTCTCTGCCAGCAGGTATCAGTTGCAGAAATGTCTTGGTTAAGGGTTGGACCCCATACCCATTTCCTGCCTCAGTGCTGAGACCCCATCTGCTTTGAAATTGTGCAGGCCCTGGTGTGCAGTCACAGTGTCTGTGAGTTCATGTGTGCATCAGTCCTGCTACATGTGGAAGAAACTATTTCTTTGTAATCATCCACCATCTATGAGATTTTCTACGTGTATCTTGAGCCTCGAGGGGCGTAGTATGATAAAGTCAGTTCTTAGTGTTTGTATCAGAAGTCCTTCACGAACTGAGCCAGCTCCCTAGCCTTATTTTTAAAAAGAGGTGAAATTTAAAAATTCCCAGGAATGTGAGGTATTTTAGAGAAATATGGGAATTGAAAGAAACGTCTATTTAGTCAGTTAAGACTATTATTATTGTGGGGAGGGCTAGGGAGGTGGCCTAGTGGTGAAGCAGTGCAGATAATGCCTCTCACTTCCGAGGAAACCTACATGTGGTGCCTTAATTTGCTTCGTATTGTAGTGACCATGATTAAAAGCAATTAGGGAAGTAAATGGTCTAAAAATTTTTTATTTGTGGTAAAATTGCAATTTATAATCTTAACCATTTTTTGGTGTACAGATCAGTATTAAGGATCTTCATACCATGTTGTAATCAGTCTCCAGAAGATTTCGGTTCAGAGAAGGAAAACTTAGGACTCCTTATTAAAGCTTGTCCCATTCTCTGCAAGTCCTCATTGTACTTTGTGTTTGTTAAGTGGACTTGTTGAGATGCCTTATGGAAGTGGAGTCATACAATGTTTGTCTTCTTGAGCCTGGCTAATTTAACAGAGCGTGGTTTCAAGGTTTGTCTAGGTTTGGACACATGTTAGACTGCATTTTATTTGAATAATATGTCCTAGGATAATATGCTCTGTGTGTGTACATGCTACCATACCTATTTATCTGTTAGTGGATATTTAGATTTTTAGATTGTTTTCTTTTCCCTTTTTTTTTTTTGAGGTGGGCAGTGTGAATAATGCTTTTATAAGAAAAGCTCTATAACATTTTATATTCAAACCATAACATTTAACTCCTGGCTCCATAGGCTCATGCAAAACACATTCAGTCCAAAGTCTCATGGTCTTTAATACGAATGCCTCGGAAGTCTCCTCTTTGACTGGATTGGTCTCTTAGCCTTGAGCCTCTGTAATACCTACACAGACAATAAAAACAACCCACAAACTTCCAGAGTACAGTGACACACAGCAGATATTTCCCTTTGGATGGAAGGAGTCGAGGCAGGCCATGGAAAGATCAGACTGAATTCTTCTACTTTTCTTTAGATCGTATGAACTCCATGATCAACACAGCAACAGCCCCACTTCTGATACCATTTTCTGCATTCGTTACTTTTTCTTGTTGGTCTTATCAAATAACTAACAACAGGTAGCTTAGGAAGGAAGATCCCATTTTGGCTTCCAGGTTGAGAGGATACCTGCAATGGAGAGAAGGCCCAATAGCAGATAGCACTGTGGTGACGAGGGTGCAGTTGGGGCTCCTCACATTTATTTTCTCTCTCCCTTTCTTTCTTTCTTTCTTTCTTTCTTTCTTTCTTTCTTTCTCTCTCTCTCTCTCTCTCTCTCTCTCTCTCTCTCTCTCTCTCTCTCCCTTCCTCCCTCCCTCCCTCCCTCCCTCCCTTCCTTCCTTCCTTCCTTCCTTCCTTCCTTTCTTAAATTGGATAATTTTTATTTACATTTCAAATGTTATTCCCTTTCCTGGTTTTCCATCCATAAGCCCCCTATCCCATCCCTCTCCCCTTCTTCTGTGAGGGTGTTCCCCTCACCAACCACTCCCCCTTTCCCACCTGCCCACCCTGACATTCCCCTACACTGGGGGGTCCAGCCTTGGCAGGACTGAGGGCTTCATACCTTGTTGAACTGGAGCAGAGAGCAGACAGGAGCAGTAGGCTTCAACCTCAATGCTTTCCCCAGATGACCTAATTCTTCTGGCCAACCTCGTCCTCTTATATGTGCCACAATCTTCAGAACATCCCTCCCGGCTGGAGCCCAGTGTTGAGACACAGGAGCTTACTTGGGATACTTTACAAGCCTTTGTTCATTGGTCAATTGGATTCCTCATTCTCACTACTGTTGGACCTGAGTCGTTGACTTCTTTCTGCATCTGAAGTACTCGTTTGCAGTGAGACGGATGCTTTGCACAGAATGTTATCTCATTCTTAAGGTTTTTCTTTTCGTTTCACTTATTTTGTCCTTTATGTAGTAAGCATCAGTCTTGATATAGTTTGTTTTTACCCATATCCCAGTACTGTAGTGCACATACATACATACATACATACATACATGCAGGGAGAAGAGTCATACACATACGTTTTAATTGACTTCATGCAAGGGTTAGCCTGGATTTCTCTCCTGTTCCATTGTGTGCCTATCTTACTTATTCATTATAGTTACCTCAGTGTGACCAAGTACCTGACAGATGTGGGAGAAAAGGTTTGTGTTGGCTAATTGTTTCAGAGGACTCCAGCACAGATGCCTGAGAACCACAAGGGAGGGAGGATCTGTTTGGCTTATGGTTGCAGAAGGTTTCAGCCATTGAAACATTTGTCAGAATAAAGGGGGAAATACTTATTTTGGCTTAAAATTCAGAGGAAATTGCAGTCCGTTTGGGGAAGCAGAGTAGAGAAGGTTCTGTGGCTGTAGGTGCACGAAAGGACATTTCTTTACATTGTGGTTTTCCAGAGAGCAGAGGATGCTTGACTGGAACCTCAGGAACTACTTCAACTAGGCTCCACTTCTTAAGTGCTCAGAGCTGGAAAGCCTGTGGCCCTCTGACCAAATCATGACCTTTGGCTGGCATTCTAGATTTAAAGTGCAGCCTATGCCTTCATTCAGGACCTCGGTTCTGCTCTTCAATCTCATCTGTGAAGTTAGGTCTGGTTTGCTTTTCTTTAAGCTATGGATTTCTCTTGTGATTTCTTTTCACATTTATGATGGATCATGCTACTTCTGTCAAAATCATTGGGGTAATGATAGGAATTTCATTAATTGTGCACGTCTTAGGCAACATGGGATTCCTAATTCTATTAAATCTTTTACTTCTTGAATTTGGAATATTGTTGGAATTTTTTGCTTTTATTTCTTTCAGCAACATTTTACTATTTTCATCATATAAATTTTTAACTTCCTTGATTAAGTTTATTCCTAAATATTTTATTATTGAAATGCTGTTAACTGTAGAATTGCTTTCTTTATTTGCTTTTTAGAATCCTCATTGTTAATGTGTATACTTTGTATACTGAAACTTTGTTGTATTTGGTTTTTAGTTTTGATAGTTTTTTGTTTGTTTATTGTTTTTGAGGCACAATTTCACTATGCAGCCCAGGCTAGCTTAGAATATGCTAGGCCTGAGGTGGGTGGCCCTGATTCTCTTGAATGATTGGATAGCAGGCAATGAGGCATACTCAACTGGGGGCAGCATATATCATGATATTTTTTCTTTATTTGCATGAAATCATTAGAGTTTTCCATGTAAAAGATCATGCTGTCAGAAACAATGTTGGTGATGATGATGGTGTGATGTGGTGATGGTGATGGTGATGGTGATGGTGATGGTGATGGTGATGGTGATGGTACTGGTGATGATTCACTCACCTTTAATCCCAGCACTTGAGCGGCAGAGGCAGGTGGATCTCTGAGTCTGAGGTTTGCAAAGCAAATTCCAGCAGGCCTGGCCTACAGAAAGAAACCCTGCCTCAGAAAAACAACAACAAAGGTCCCGCTGTCAACAGAGATCATTTTATTTCCCTTCTTCCTTTCCATCCTATGTGTCTGTTATTCTGTTGCTTGTCTGATCGCTCTGGCTCTAAACCCAGCCTGGGTTCGTATAGAAAATGCTAAACTGGGTATTCTTGTCTTGTTCCTAATTTTAGAGGGAATTTAAGTTTTGAGTCACCCTTGAGAATGCTCGCTGTGGGCTTTTCATGTACAGCCTTTTCATATTGAAAGTTTCCTTACACTCATAGTTGGTTGAGCATTTCTATTGGGAAATTATTCTGAATTATTTTTCGGATCCATTTTTGGCACAAATTTGACCATTCCCCTTTCCCATGTTATTCTATTAATGTGTGATATATTTATTTTTAATATATTGAATTATCCTTGCATTTCTGACTGAGTATTTTTATTTTTAAAACCTTAGCTAAACTTTTCTGTTTTTGTCTTCGACAGCTAGAAAAAGTCCTACAGCAAGGAGACATTGGGGAGTGTGCAGAACCATATATGATTTTCAAAGAAGCTGATGCCACCAAGGTACCATGTCAGGACCTCATTTTCCCGTATCACTCTTAATATAATTTGGGAAAAATAAACACATATAAATCCTGTTAAATATTTCCAATGCTAATTCACTTTTTTCTGTTTGTCTACTTCCTTTTGTCCTGTTACCACATTGTCTTTGTCATTTAGCCTGTTTTATGTCCCATGCTAGACTTAAAAATCTCTTTTACCTGTTGGGGGAGGGGTAGAGAGATAACTTGTGGGTAGAGGCATTCGCCTTTCAAGTCTGATGACTGTTGCTTGACCCCAGACTCCAGAATGTTGTTTTCTGAACTTGATGACACATACAATGAAACACTCCTCCCAGGACACAAACCCATACACCAAGAGTATTAGCAGTAATAGTAATTTATTCTTTCTTCCGGAGCTGGGAACCGAACCCAGGGCCTTTCGCTTCCTAGGCAAGCGCTCAACCACTGAGCTAAATCCCCAACCCCTAGTAATAGTAATTTAAATATGGGTTAAAAATTATTTTTGTTGATGAGAGCAAAGCTAATTGAATTTCAAATTTCTTTTATTTAAAAGTTCTTTTATTTACCAAATAGTGATATTGATGAAACTTCCAGCATTGATTTTGTCATCTTGAGAGAAAGAAAGATGGGCAAGCATCACATGCACACATGTCTCTATATCACATGCACACATGTCTCTATATCACATGCACACATGTCTCTATATCACATGCACACATGTCTCTATATCATATGCACACATGTATCTATATCATATGCACACATGTCTCTATCACAAGGTGAGCAAAGAAGCAGAGCTGTGTTCTCATCTGCAGCTGCCGACAGTATAGGATCCAGGCTGCGACTTGTTACACTGGAAAGGATAGAGTAGCTGAGCTAATTTTAAACACCATGAGGTGGGAACAAAAATACTTTAGCATGAATTTAGCTAACAGCCCATGACCAGAAAAGCATATCAGGAGCTCAAGTCTTTGAACAAACAGTGTTTTAAAGCAAGTTTTGAAGAAGACAGTTATTTTAGATAGTTTGAAGAAAGACTCAAGTTGTTGTTCTGGAGTTCATAAAGACAAAACTTTTTCTAGATTTCTCTCTTTCCTATTTGTTCTGGTATTAAATTTTGTGTTAAAAAGACTTTTACATTTCCTTTCCTAAAAAGACTTCCTGCAGGACATGCACGTGGCTCTAAGCCCCTTTTTCCCTGCCAAGACGACATAATCACAGAGGGAAACTGCAGGGCCTTTGCTGCCTGTTTGCAGAGAGTTGAGGTGTGGCGTTGAATGGTACTTGTGTAATGTTCTCTCCCCTCACACATGCTCAGCCTGAGTTTTGCTGTCTTCGCTGAGATATTAAGCACTTTTACCTGCCCTTGATAATGTGTGAAATAGACCTTAGGTCATTTCTTTCAAGTGTGGTCATGGATCAAGTTCTGTTTTACAGAATAAGGAAAAATTGGAGAAGCTGAAAAGTCAAGCCGACCAGTTTTGCCAAAGACTTGGGAAATACCGCATGCCCTTTGCTTGGACTGCGATCCATTTAATGAATATTGTTAGCAGTGCTGGCAGCTTAGAGAGAGACTCCACCGAAGTCGAGATCAGTACTGGAGGTAAGAATGGATATTGTTTCTAAAGTAGTGATCTCTGCCTCAGGAGAGCGACAGCTGTGTCAGTTGTAGCCTGGGCAGTGTGCTGTGACTTGGTAAACGATTTCCTTAGCTGGAGCTGGTGCCACACCTCTAATGCCAGGTGCTCAGTGCTCAGGCCAGTCTGCATCTGCTTCATTTCAGGGCAGCCCAGGCTTCATCCATGAGGCCCTGCCACTCCCTCACCCTAAACCAAAACAAAAAAGAGAGAAATAGGAAAAAAACTTTAAATATACTATGTTTACACATTATTCAAGTCACCCAGTTTGCTGCAGTCATAGGCACCACAGTTGATATTTGGAACATGTTCATACCCATTAACAATCACTCCTCATTTTCCCCAAATTCCTAAGCCCATTCCTGAACAACCACTAGTATATTTGTTTTCTTTATGGATTTGTCTATTCTAGACATTTAATATGAACAATTGAATAGTGTTTGGTGTTTTGTGAAGCTTGTTTCATATAGCATGGTGTTTTCAGAGGTATTACCACGGGTAGGTGACTGCTGGCATTTGATTTCCTTTTGTTGTCATGATTCTCCCTTATATTTATATACTGCACTTTAATCTATTTATTGTTGATGATAATTTGAGTTGTTATGAATAATAGCACAGTGAGCAATCATGGGTCAGCTGTTCTCAGGTCTCTGGTACTGGGAATTAAACCCATGACCTCTCATGCATGCTAAGCAAAGCACTCTACCACTGAACTACATTCCCAGTCTTTGTAAAAGCTGTTGCATATTGTGCGTTTGACTATATAACTAGAAACGAAGTTGCCCCATCATGTGATAATTCTTCAATAAAGATTCTGAGATTGTCAAACTATCTCCCAGTATGGCTGCATTTTAAAATTTCTGCCAGTGGTGTATAAAGTTCCTCTTTCTTCTTGCCAGGACTGCATGCCGTCTGGTTTAACCATAGCATCCTAGTGCAGGTTAGCAGCATCTCATCCTGCACTGGACTTTCCTTCTCTGGTAGCTAACGATGTTAGGTGTTTTTGCTCTTTGTGGTCCTCTTTGTAAAAATACATATTTATATACTTTGACCATTTTAAAAGCCTTTTTAAAAAAATAACTTTATTAATGCTTCACTTTTAGTTGCTTTTTTTTTTTTTTTTTTTTTTTCTGGAGCTGGGGACTGAACCCAGGGCCTTGTGCTTGCTAGGCAAGCACTCTACCACTGAGCTAAATCCCCAGCCCCCATGCTTCACTTTTAAATGGGGGTTTTTCACCTTTCTGTTTTTGAAGTATTCTACAATTTTTTTTGTTTCATTATCATATAACCATTTCTACTGGTAAATCTAATGATTGATGAAATCTAGTGTAGTAATTTTAGTGCTCTGTGTTTTCCCCTTCATTTTAATCAAAAAGGTTTGTCGGTTTTTTTTAATTAATTTATTTATTTAATGTATGTGAGTACACTATCACTGTCTTCAGACACACCAGGAGAGGGCATCGGATCTCATTACAGATGGTTGTGAGCCACCATGTGGTTGCTGGGAATTGAACTCAGGACCTCTGGAAGAGCAGTCAGTGCTCTTAACCACTGAGCCATCTCTCCTGCCCCCGGTTATTAATAAACTGATTACCATGTTTTTCCAGTTTCTGTTTCACTTATCTCCACTCTCCTGCTGCCCTTTTGCAATGTTTGCTCCTTTGGATTTAGTTTCTGCTTCTGAGAAAAGGTTTCGGCATATCATGGTCTTCATGACTTGGCTTTCCCAGTGTTGGCATGGAAACATGGGTAATCATGCCCAGATGTTCAGATACATAGTTCCTTAAAGTGTGAGCTGAGATGTAATTACTGACTTGAGACTCTGTTTTCTTTATTTTAAGTTTGAATCTTGCTGTTAGCATAGGCTGGCCTTGAATTTTCCATTCTCCCACTGTCTTCCAAGTCCCGGGGTTACCAGCCTGTGCTATCAGGTCAGCTTGAAATACTTCTTTTCACTAGAAGCATTTCTACTTGTCTTTTGCCCTGGAGCCCTGCTGTAGCAGTCTCACACATACGTTGGTGTGTTGCAACTCCATACATCTTACTTTATAATTTCCCTTGGGAACAACTCCCTCATAGTAACTTTTTAGTGGGGGCGGGGGGAGAGAAAGAGAGAGAGAGAGAGAGAGAGAGAGTGTGTGTGTGTGTGTGTGTGGTTTTTTTCAACTGTGCATATTTGTGAATCCCCTAACTTTTCTTTTATTGTTAATTTATAGTTTAGAATTATCCAATTCTTAGTAAATAATTTCATCCTTTTGGTCTTTTCATATCTTGTCTTATATTTTGGAGAATGCCCTGTAAGTGCTCGAAAATAATGTGTACTCTGCTTTTTCTTATTAGAGTCTGGTCTGTCATTGCTTAGATATTTTTTAAAGTTTTCTCTTTTGTTAATCTTTAATAGCATTGTTCTTTTAGTTTACAAAAATGGGCATATCTTGTATGTGTGAGTCCTTGGTTTGCATACCACCTTCATAAGGAAAAAGGACAAAAATAAGTGGAAGAGGAAGAAGAAGAAAGGAGGAAGAAGAGGAGGAAGAGGAAGAAGAAGGAGGAGGAAGAAGAAGAGGAGGAAGGGAAGGAGGGCGAGGAGGAAGATTATCTTGTAAAGACTTTGAACTTGCAACTTGTCTTTTGAATTTGTTTCAGTCTGAATCAGCGAAGGCTGATTTGCTATTAATGATATTTCATTTTGATGGGTATTTCATAATGAGTCCATAGCTCCTTCTAGCTGATTTACACCATCTTCGGTTGTGCATGGAGATCGTTATATGTTAAGAGACTTATTAAGAGACTTTGTATTGTAGAAGTGACAACCAGCTGATTCAGATGGATTTGTGTACTATAACTTACAAGATGAGCAAAATAGCTTTGCACATTAATGGATTATTTCTTATGTTGGGAAAGCTAATTAAAAACAGTTTTACTTCTTACGAAACTGACAATCGTTTTATCTGCTCTTTGGTAGAACGAAAGGGTTCTTGGTCAGAGAGGAGAAATTCTAGTCTTGTTGGTCGACGGTCCCTTGAGAGGACAGCCAGTGGTGATGATGCTTGCAACCTGACCAGCTTCCGGCCTGCCACCCTCACTGTGGCAAACTTTTTTAAGCAGGTAATATTTTATCATGTGGGGGCTCTGGGGAGGTGCTTGTACAAGGTTTCACTTTCTTTAAGGAGAGTGGTAACTGTTCTGTGCGTACGTATAATGTCAAGAACTTCGAACAAATTTAAGGATGAAGATGAATATGAGTAAAAACTAGTAAAATATAAAAATAATTGCCATTGTACCCACTTTATCACTTACGTTGTTTAAATGCTGACATTGACATTTTCATGCATCAAAACCTGTCTTTCACATCTATATCTTATTCAGTTGTAATGGCGAACTTTTTATTTTAATTTTTATTATTTGAAATTATGTTTATGGGTATGTGTAGCTAGTACAGGTGCTTGTAGAGGCCAGAGACATCAGACTGTCTTGTAGCTACAGTTACGGATGGTTATGAGCCACCCAATATGGGATTAGAAATAAATTCGGGTCCTCTGCAAGAATAGCACATACTCTTAGCTCCAGACACTGATGGCTTGTGAGTTGTCAGTGGTCATGTGCTTCCCCACTCAAGGTGTTCTGATCTTAATGGTCTTGTCTGTGGTTTGCGGAATAGAAACCCCCTTTCTGTGCTGAAATACAGTATTGTAGAGGAAGATATCTGTATCTGAGATACTCTTTCCATCAGACATTTTCTCAGATCTGTTCTGTCCACTTCAAATCAAATCAGTGTTTTTCACATGTCATTTCATGGAAATCAATTTAGTATGTAACATACAGCTTCAAAAGTAGATCTAAAAAAATCTTAAAAAAAAGAGCATTTCATATATTCAATTTAAATGTTTCACAGAGCCTTCATTTTTCCTGTTTCTTTAATATGAATACTTTTGTTTATGTATATATACATTGGCTTTTGATGTCAAATGGGTTTTATATTGTGAATCAAGATAAAAAATGTTTTATGTAATCAGATGACCCAGAACTAATTGAAGAATGAGGAGAAAACTTGTATTAGTGTAACAGATGACAGACTAGTAAGATCTATGAACCATAAATTTGGGGGCAGATTAAAGAAAATGTTAAGAATTGTCTCTGTATTCCTCCTCCTGAGGTGCTATTCTGAGTGAGAAGAGGACACCCTAACTTACTGGTGTGCTGTACTTGAAGGGACAAGAGCAGAATGTGCTTTGCATTAGAGAGGTCTTTTTGAAGCCCTGCGTGGTCAGCAGGTCTGGGAGAGTGGGTGGGAGGAGTGTGTCCAGTACAAGGGTCTTTATACTGTGGACAGCAGTGAAGATGGGAGGACGTGATTGGCCAGACACAGGTGCTGAGTTAGCAGTTCAGCAGTAGGATGTGCCATCTCCCTCTGCTCAGCCTGCTGGGCTGCAGCGTCAGCCCCCTCCATTTACAGTTAGCCATTTGCTTCTGTGGTCATGCTGACCCTTGAACTGGTGGTACATCGGGAGGTGAGCAACTGTCCCCCATGGTTCTGCTTATTCAGCTATTATTTTCGTGCATTTGCTATTTAACAAAATTACATTTGAAATGTAAATTTTATTTTCTTTTTGTATGTATGTATGTATGTATGTATGTATGTACATATGTGCCTGGTGTCAGTGAAGGTCAGAAGAAGGCATCATATTCTCTGGAACTGGCACTGCAGAAGGTCTTGAGCCACTATGTAGTTGCTGGGACTCAGACTTGAATCCTTCGCAAGAGCAACAAATACTTTAAACCACTAAGCCATCTTTCCAGACCCTAAAAAGAAACTTTAAAGTATTATTTAACTTAATAAAACCTAACAGGCTGTCCATATTGGTGGTAATATGCAATATTTTATCATATGCGTACAATATATGATGCTTATAAGCTTAAATATTTATAGCTCTTCAAATATTGGATACATCTTTATTGTGACAGCTATACTTTCTCATAGTGTTTGAAGTTAGAGTTCATTATTCTGACCTATAATCATTCTGTTAGATGGACGCGCGTTCAGGGTACGGTTTTCAGTACTAGCTGTTGGATAGAGCACAAAGTGCTGTTAAACAACCCACAGGGCCATGGGAAGCATTGCCGTTGATGCTCTTTATCCGAAATATCCAGCCAGGAGTACCTATTACTTTTGTAAGTATTTTTAAATAGTTAGAAAATTACACATCACAGAAATGCAAATCAAGTAAAAAGCAGAGGCTGTACTTTAACAAAGTAGAATTCAAGGATAAATTTTTTCTAAGTGAGATTCAACCCCTTCTCCCAATTTATGAGAACTTATCTGTAGTTGTGGTATAGTTAATCATGTAAGGTTCAAATGCACCAACCCAAAATTATAAGAAATACACAGAAATTTTAAAACAAAAGTAAATCATATAATAGTTGTTAAAGACATGTGTTCTATATGTTAGTAAACAGGTTTTTGTTTGCTTCAGGGGTACACATAACAAGTAACAATCGAGTACACTGGGGGAGAGTGTCAGCTTCCCCACATTTGGAGGTTGGCTCATCTTGATTGGTTCCTAGGAAAAACCAGCTTTTCCATCTACTAGAGGCAGAAATTCAGGAGAGGGAGAGCTGGGATGTGTGACTTGCTTTATAAGTCTCAGTTTTTATATTTGCTCAATGACAGGAGGGAGGTACAAAGCCAAGCATTGGGAAGAAAATTATGTCCCACCCAGTAAAAGGCACAAAAACAGATCCTCATCATCACTAATGAATAGAGACTGGTAATATGATTTAATAATTAAGTAAATAAAAGTAAGTCTAGAAAAACCCTTGAGTGTATTAATGAATAAATCTTGAATATCTGTATTCTGTGCTCAGTAAAGAGAATATGTTGTTTTAGCAACTGATGGAAAACTTACATTCATTAATCACATAAAGCTCCTGAATTTTTTTAAAGCCTTATTTTCTACCTGTACTTCAGTAAAAGAACTATTTTAGAGGTAGTATCTACAGAGAGTCACTATTTAGACATTAAAAAAATCACTTCCAGGCTGGAGAGGTGGCTCAGCGGTTAAGAGCACTGACCGCTCTTCCAGAGGTCCTGAGTTCAATTCCCAGCAACCACATGGTGGCTCACAACCATCTGTAATGGGATCTGGGGTCATCTTCTGGCCTGCAGGCATATGCAGACAGAAAGCTGTATGATGTATACATAATAAATAAATAAATATTCAAAAAAATTGTTAAAAAAATCACTTCCCCAAATAATGGTACACAGGGAGGCTGTCTCCCATGTTATGAGTAAGTGGGAGCTACCTCAGTGCCAGCTTCCAGAGACAAAGAGGCTGAAATATGTCCATGACAATGAAATGAGAGCACATTGTAGACAGTACCCATGTCCCAGCAAAATGCCACAAAGCAGGCCACAATTTTCTTTCCTAATCATTGTAGGTGGAAGGAAAAGTTAAACTCTATGTAGTTCTTCTCTGTCTCTGTCTCTGTCCCTGTCTCGCCTTCCATCTTCAGGTGTGGTCATTTGGAGGTCTCTCTCTGGTCTTCATGTCAGGATAGCTGTGCTTTTCCTACTACCATTATATTTATCACTCATTTTTGTGAAAATATAATGTATAAAGATTGTGCATTTCAGAAGTTTTAGAATATAAACTTGAAAGACATACTCTCAATTGTGATGTCTCTGTAACTGTCCCATGTCCTTGTATTTGTCTCCTTTTGGTTCTCTAACAGCTGCATTTGTAGTTTTCCTGTTATACCCTCCCTACCTCTAATTTGCATTGGCTATCTGTATGCTAGATGTCCTATCATAATTTATAAGCTAAGTAATAGATCATAACTGTGTACATAAGTTAAAATGGTTGGGATCGTTACAAATCTCAGTCAGGTTTGAAACAAGAGATTCGTTCTCCTGGTATCTTTCTCTCTGACAGACAGACTGTACAGGAGCAGCACTTATCTCCTCCTTTTGTTTAGTAAATACTGTTCTCCATGTCATTGAATTCAGGAAGGAGACCGCTTAAGCGATGAGGATTTGTACAAGTTTCTTGCTGATATGAGAAGGCCATCTTCTGTCTTACGGAGGCTGAGACCAATTACAGGTATTTTGGATTTTGTGTGTTATGGTAATTCTCAGTGATAATTATTTGCTAGCATGCTTTCATTTTCCTATTTATCTGGCTCAAACATTTCTCGTGCTCAACACCTGCAGAGATCTCTTTTTCTGTAGAGGAAGTAGCAAGTCTGCCCAGCCCCAGAGCCTGTCTCTGAATCTCTAATCCCCTACCAGACTCCACAGCTGCCCAAGACAATGAAAGGCATGAGCCACCACTTATATCTAAGTCCTTAATAATTTGATATCTATCCTGTTCATCCCAGATTTTTTATAAAATAATATTGAAATTCCTCTAATAACATTTTATTGGTGTTAGTCATCACTCTGTCTCTGTGACAGACTGCCTTAAGCGAGAATAAATTACTTAAGGCTGATCAACTTAGCCGGAGGAAAGGTTAGTTTGGCCCATCACGTCACAGCTCCCAGCCTTTAGTTGAGGGACTTTGCTCTGTGGCCCTCTGTGGAGAAGAACATAGGGCAGAGCCAAGCTGCTTAGTTTATGGTGGCCAGAAGTAGATGGAAGGAGGGAAGGACCAGGGGATTCTCCTCAAGGGCATACCTCTAGTGCACACTTCCTTCCCTAGGTCCTACCTCCTAAAATCTGCCATGCCCTAGCAGTACCATATCTCCTTGGAAAAGCCTCTGAGAAGCACTTCAGACCTGAGTGTAGGCATCACAGAACATTTCTGTTCATATTGACTTTATAATGTATTTTCTGCAGCTCAGCTGAAGATAGACATCTCTCCTGCACCTGAAAATCCCCATTACTGCCTAACCCCAGAGCTGCTTCAGGTGAAGCTCTACCCCGACAGCCGAGTCAGGCCCACCAGAGAAATTTTAGAATTTCCTGCCAGGGATGTCTATGTTCCAAACACGACTTACAGGTAAGATACCCAATTGTGATGAATTCTTGGATAAAATGCTATATTCTAATATTAAAGTAGATTAGAATTAAACTTAAAAAGTGTGTGTGTATATGTATGTGTGTATATATATATATATATATATATATATATATATATATATATATATATATATATATATATATTACTAAGCTCTGCCTATGTGCCAGGTATAATGTTAATTACCTTACAAAATGTCATCCTCATATTCTAAGCAACTAAACCGAAGGATAGAGAAATTTAAAATATAGCTGAGCACCACACTGTAGTTTGGTGGTGGCCAGTATTTACTTTTGGGGCCAGGATTTAATGTTTGATTAAAGCATTTGAACTGCAGATTTGTGTTTCCTCAAACTGAGTATTAGTAGGATTTTGGTTCCACACAAATCTAATGTATGTGTTTCTGGCCGCATGTTGTATGCAGTCAGCACTAGCTGAGTATATACCACGTCAAGAGCAGTAAACCATTATTACACACTGCTTCTCAGGTTGTACTGCTGTGTGTGCAGCTGCAGCCTTGGTGTGTGCATGTCCTGTGTGTGACTGACTCTCCTCCTGCCCCTTGTCTCTTCGAAGGTTGTGACTTGACATTTTTATTGGGAAATCTAGCAGGATAGCTCAGAGACAATCTAAGTGGCATTTGGGTTTCTCTCTAGACTGACGCCTCAACACCAGCAGTACTGCTGACATTTCTCAAGTCCCTTAAGCCCAAGTTTTGGAATCAGAGGTTTTACTTCTTTCCTTGCTTATATTTCATTTGATCAACAAATTACATAGATTCTGTTTTTAAAATGGACCTTTAACCCATTGCTTTTACCAGTCCCCATTTAAACCGAGTGCAAGTTATCGTGTAGAGTAGGACTGTAAGAAAGAAATGTGATGAAACAACACTTGTAACTTAAAATTTTATAATTGCTATATACTTATAATCAGGTGAAGGTAATAATTTTAATTATTTTACTTAGCATAAATACCATAGAATACAAAAATATTTTTCTTCTCTCTCACTGTTTTCAACATTTGTGTATATTTTAAATCTTGTGTATACGTAAAATTCTCACCAGCCACATGTAATTAGACACTTCCATGCTGTATAGCTGCTGATTTTGCCGTCCCTCCCTAGGTGATTTCATTTCCATTCTTGTCTTAGTAGTTCTTGACATTGTGCCTAACGAGGCTTTACACAGTACAAACCAGACCGTCTTTGAATGACTTCTAGTAAAGTAGAAAATGTATTAGACTCTACATAATCTGTCCGCTGCTTTCATAACCTGGAATTCTTTGTTTCCTTACTTCCTTTCGCCTCAGTCACCTTTAGTTTGTCTGTGAACAAAGCTGGTTTTGCCTAACAGATCTCCGTGAGACTCTTTGCCTCTCATCTCCTGTCTTCACTTGCTTCTTTACGTGCCGCTTCCTGGAGGTTGTCCCCGCCTCACTGCCCAGGAGTCTACTTCCCATTCCTCCAGCTCTCTCCTTCCGGTGTCATCACCTGGGGTTATGTGTGAGGAGTCTTTCATGTGATTATAATTATGGTAAAGGGCAAGGACTCCATTTTACAGTTACCTTCTCCATCTTCCTAGAATACAGAAAGCATAATAAATATTTATTCCGTGAGTTAAAAGCTGTGAAGCTATAGATGGGTAGGAGAATGAGGTTTAAGTCATGAATGTGGTGTGTGTTTCTGGTATCACGTTACTCTGGTGACTTAGGGAAAGCTAGATGTTGGCTACTAAGTTTTTATATTAATAAAATATAAAGCACTTGGACTGAAGAGCTGGCTCAGCGGTTAAGAGCAATGACTGTTCTTCCAGAGGTCCTGAGTTCAATTCTCAGCAACCACATGGTGGCTCACAACCATCTGTAATGGGATCTGATGCCCTCTTCTGGTGTGTCTGAAGACAGCTACAGTGTACTCACATACATGAAATAAATCTTTAGAAGAATAAGGTACTTACGACTATTAGAAGAGTTCAGAAAACATATTACTCCGTGTAATTGGTACTTGATGTGAATGAATTCCTGGAGCTTATATCTTAAGAAGATGAAATGCAGGGAGAGATAAATAACACGTACATGTACACGCATGAATAAGGAGAGGTTGCATAACTGAAGTCTGCTGCATACATCACAGGCCTTGCACTCTGCTGCTCACCTAGGAGCAGGAGATTCTATAAGAATTCCTTACTTTTGCTTGAAGAATTTCAGAGCCAGAGAAAATAGGAATTAAGAACTTTGAGTTGTCTTTTCTTTCATGTTTTTGCTTATCACTATTACTTAATTACATTCTTAACAGTTTTTGAAAGAATTATGTGAGTATAAAGTTCACAGAGTAGAATAAGGCTTAAAATTGAAGACATTTAAATTCCTCACTTCCAGGTTTAATCTGTCCCTGTGTTTTGTGTCAGGGTTTGTTTGTCTGTGTTCCTAAGTGTTGCCTAACTTTCACACTGAGCCGGGGATTTTATTCCTTTGTTTTCTGCAGCTCCCTCTTTCTCCTAGACTTGTTACATTGTTTTGTCCCTACCCTGCATGGTTTATCATTAGAACTGGCTGACATGTCAGGCAGTGCAGTGCAGGTCAGCAGCTGGCCAATCCTTTCCTGCCGTGAAGCTGAGGACACTGGACGCTCCTCAAGCGTGCCAGACTGTAGTTTTGTCTAGAAACTGATTACCCTATAGATTCTCTACGGTTACTTCCTATCGTCTAGACATTATTTACTACCATTCCTTAGCCATTATTTATCACTGTTCTAAAGATCTTTTTGACCTTCTGAGTCCCATTTCCCATATTTTTCTCTCTGGATGTACTTATTTTACTGAAAACTTTCAGTGACTTCTTTGTGTTTTTTTTTTTTTTCTCTTTTTTTCCTTTTTTTTTTTTTTTTTCGGAGCTGGGGACCGAACCCAGGGCTTTGCGCTTGCTAGGCAAGCGCTCTACCACTGAGCTAAATCCCCAACCCCTCAGTGACTTCTTAAGTGTGGAAGGTACTTTAAAAAATGTAGCTGATGGTGTTTTCATTTCATTACTTTCCTTTGTTTATTTTTGAGATGAGGTCTTACCAAGCTGTCCAGGATGGCCTCCCATAGCCTGGGTTTGGGTGAACTGCTCTGGCCTCGAGTCAGCAACTACAGACACAGGCTTCCTTACTTGCGGCATAGTTTTTTGAATCTTTTTCCAGTTATTTCCTTATACCTTATGTTTTAAAAATTCATGTTGATACTATTTAGTGCTAGATGACCATTATTTAGGCCATTTATTCTAATTATTTTCATTTAAATTAGTTTATTCAGTTTCATAGAACTCTTATAATTTTGGTGGTTTTTCTTTGAACATGGAGAAACATCAGGTTGAGAATAAGAGGTTTATTTGGTCTGAAATCTAGGTATTGCTTCATTTTCCACAGCCTTTATGCTAAAGGACAAAAATGTCCAGGATATATAATGGCATGTTATGAATAAATTGAAATATTCTCATTTCTGGACTATTGTTTGATATATATTCATTAAAGTTGGCCAGACTAATTTTATCTTATACTTTTGCCTCAAAATCCGAATCATCATTTTCTATAAATTTTAATGTCTTACAGTGGAAGTGATGTAATGATATAAATGACATATAGAGAATCATATCCGGGAACTAATAGGAATACTTGAGAAAATCATGTTGTAGAAGCTGAATGGGGTTGAGTGTGGGGCTTATCAAGCAAGGCAAACCTTGTTGAGGGAGGCTTTTAAGTGTTTGTCCAATTTTAAAGTTGATAATGTTTATACTCTCCTGAAGGAAATTACAAGTAGATGCTTCATGTTCCTGTGGTGCACGTGGAATTATGTATATTGTGTGTGTGTGTGTGTGTGTGCGTGTGTGTATGTGTTGTGTGTGTGTGTGTGTTCATACATGGGTCTGGAGGTCTTCCCCCATCACTCTATGTATGGCAGGGTTTCTCACTGAACCCAGAGCTCTCTGACTCTGGTTAATTTAGGTGGTAGATGATATGTAGTATCTTAGCAATAAAAAATTGGAAGGCATAGAACTAATAATCCAGATAAATGAAGTTTACCTCAAATGATTGCATATGTTCTCTCAGTGTCATATGAGAGGCCCTGTGCAGTTGCTACATTAGGATAAGCAAACAGTGAGCCCCTTCGTACTGGGAATTTACTCAGTGTTTGCAATCGCGTGGAAGTTAGACCGTAGATTCCTTGCAATACTACTTGTGTTCCAGATCATGTCTTCATTGCTACCGTAGCTTCTTGATTTGTATTAGATCAAGGTACATCCAGCTGAGCAAGTCCTTTCCCTTTATTGACATCTGCTGTTTTGAGACCTGACCACACAGCACAGGATATTCTTGGCAGACCGTGAGAGCGGCCCTCTTTCCCAACAGTCGCCTTCATTGGGATTGCCTGTTGAACTTTTGTATCTTTGTTTTTCTATCATGTTTTTTTTTTGTAAGTGTGGCTAGCAAATGTAGTATAACTAAGATTAAGAGACAGTGGCAGTAATTGTGAGATCAAAATAAAAGCAAGCAGTTTGATGCTGTCCTTTGCAGTCGGTAGGATGGACCCTCCTCTTCATAAACATTAGTGATTTCATTGTCTGTGAAATGATCTAAATATAGTTTTAAATGATCTGTTATATGAAATTCCGACACACACACACACACACACACACATGCACACACACACGCACCCCAGTAGATGGGTAGGCTTTTGTGACAGATAAGGACTACAGTAGCCACAATAATAAATGTTAGTTTTAAAATCTATTTTCATACAAGAGATAGAAGAAAGAATTTCAGTTGTAGAAGTTACCACAGAAGATATTGACACATTGGTCAAAGAAAATACAAAGTGTAAAAAGCTCCTAACCAAAATACTAGGAAATTTCAGGACACAATGAAAAGATCAAGCCTGCGAATAATAGAGGGTGAAGATTCCCAGTTCAAAGGGCCAGAAAACATCTTCAACAAAATCACAGAAGAAAACTTCCTTAACCTAAAGAAAGAGATGTTTATAAAAGTACAAGAAGCCTACAGAACACCAAGTTGATTGGACCAGAAAAGAAAATCCTCTCGTCACAAAATAAAACACTAAATGCAGAGGACAAAGAATATCAAAAGCTATAAGGGCGGAAAAAACCAAGTAACATATAAAGGCAGACTATCCGAATTCCACCAGACATCTCAGAGCCTCTGAGGGCCAGAAGACCCTGGATAGATGTCATCCAGACCCTAAGAGAACACTTTCAATGGAGCATTATGAGTTTTCCCTTGAATTGTTTGATAAGTTTATAATGTACTAGTCACACTTTCCTCTGTTTGATTTCAACTCAGACCAGGTCAGTATGAGCACATGCGGACCATGTGACCTTTGCTTCTTATTGCTCGTCCTCGTATTGTGGCAGATCTCCCTTTGCAGAGCAAATGCTGGTTTTTGTGTATATGTAAATCCTATGACCTTTTTTGGAATAATTGTTTAATGTATAAAATACATTAACATAAAAAACCATTATTTTGAATTAAAGTGATCAAGATATTAGCTATATTCCTTATTAATGAATTAAACTAAAACATTCTGTCTTCTGATACAATCAAAAACACTTTTTTTCTAAGCAGTATTTTCAGATAGCCATAGTAGTTGGGATATAAAAATATGTCTGTTTTCCAGTATCAGAGTATATATATATTGCTACTACTGCTGTGGTTCATTTTCTACATTCTTAATTTCATGTGAATGGTACTTAAAATTAAGGAAACCTATAGAAATTTGAGTTGAGAGGCCAATTTTTTAGCATTTTTATATTGCCACCAAGTGTTTCTAAAAAGTCAAGGTGGTGGTTGTTATCCAAGGCTCCCGAGAGAGAATGTTCCAGAAATAGGAGCAGCCTGAAAAACATTTTATTCATTTACCCTAAAAATTAAAGTATTTCCTTGGGAAGTATTTATATAGATTATTTTCTTAAAGGAGTTTGAACAGTGGTAACTAGCACCCAGTTTTTAAAAGTCTGCATGTATTTAAGCACTGCCTTTAAGACCGTTTATGACAGTGCAGGGAAGCAGTTGGTCAGGTGCGTACTCCTGTGTGTGGAACTGGAGACTGAAATGTGGTTGCGTGTCTGAAGATGAACCCCAGCAGTTAAGGTTGTTGTGTGTTGCTGATTCAATAAACCTAATCACTTCTACCTTCGTTACTACCGTAGAGCATCTGAACGATAACAGACAGTTTTTAGGGTTTTGATGGAATTCTTTGTTATGTTTTATATTTTCTAAAATTCAGTTGAAATATCACCTTATGAAGGCATAATATGGGGACTTGTTAACCCCACTTTCATAACCTTGAACGGCACAGTTGAGGCCAATTGAGTAATTTTGCCCTAGGTAATTTGCACCCACAAAGAATACTTTGGACTTTGCTAAAAGGGGCAATTGTTTGATGACTTGGTTTTCAAAACTGCAGTGTTAGATAACCACTCCGTATGCACTTGGAGGTACATTGTTTGCGGGTGTTAATGATGCAGAGAATAAAAAGAAACCCCAAGCCATGAGGTAATACTATTGTTCTGTATACAATGTCACATATATAATAATAAAAGTTTTGAATACGATGTATAAAGTAGGGATTTAATAAATACTGGCTAGTGAACACATATCTACTAACATTTGAGTAAACTGACTGCCAGCTGCCCACTTTTTAGGATGATGTCAGCGTGAACATATGCTTGTTGTAGTATGAGAGAATATGTAAGTAGCTTCTACAGCAGCAGTGAGGCTGGGATGGATGGCGTGTACTCTCAGCCCTCATTGGCTGAGAGTAAGCCCTTGGTGGGAGGTTTTACAGTGATTCCTTCGATTCAGGTAGGTGAAGATTTGGAGCTCTGAGCTTTTGATCTTTGTTTGTGAGTCACTGTTATAATCTGCTAGGTTTATGCACTGCTGCCATTTGAGGGCTGGAGATACAAGTGGTGCAGCATTCAAGGAGTAACGAGCTACCGTTTACTAGGTCTGTGGAAGAAGCAGGATTGCTGTTCCTCAGAATATTTCCTGTCCAATCAGGGAGGGAGGAACTGTGAATGGATAGAATTAACTAGAAAAGTACTTAAAGGTTGTTTTAAAGTACATACACTTTATTTCATAAGAGCAATGTTGTGTTGGGGAAGTTTGTTAAAAGAGGAGCCAGGCATGGTGATGCACACGTAAAGTTCCTGACTGTAGTAAGCTGAGAGAGGTATGTTTGAGGCCAGAGGGGCTACACACCCGACCCCTGACTCTGGGATCCCGGTGTGCTGGGAGGGTTTGAGTCTGGCTCTTTAGTCACGAGTCCTTGTGCTGTTCCTATGAGGGTGGAGCTGTGGGCGTTTGTACAGTCCACAGAAGAAATGCGACTCACAGTCTAGGAGCAGATCTCTCAGGAGATTTTTAGAGAACATATCTTTTTATTAAAGATCGATTTATGGAATATGAGATATGACCACTGGCCTGTGTTTTAGTGGTAGGTCATTATCTTATAACTCTAAAGTCTCTAAAGGGATATATTTGAATTGTTCTCAGCTGTTGTATTTCAATAGCAGACTACAATAAACAAAAGAGGAACTACATCATTGTTATAAACTTGCTGAAGCACAGTTGAGTAGGAAATAAAACTAATGGGCTAGAGGCAATTCTTGAGAAGAAAGCTTTTCTGAAGAACATTTCAAAATGTACAAGAAAGTGCGTCCACAAGTTCAAGTAAAACAAAACAAAACAAAACAAAATAAAAGCAAAAAAACCCCCCAAAACCTTTTCTCTGTGCCAGTCTCCCTGTGACTTACAGCCTGGTAGTGCTGCTGCTGGTTATCTAAATGAGAAGGGTATGAAGTGGGGAGGAGTTGAAAAAGGCTGGGCTGCTGCTTGATGGATCTGTAGTATAGTGTGCCTGGGGGTGGGGGGGGTGGGGCAGCTAGTAAGCAATGTGAGAAGGAGATATGAACAATGACGATGGGTTGAATATATAGAGTTGGGAAATTTATCCGTGAAAAACAGCGTCCATGAAGGTAGACAGAATGTGTGAGGGCGCATTTATAAGAATTGTATCGGGACTGGGGAGATGGCTCAGTCAATTAGTAAAATGCCCATTGAATAAGCATGAGGAGCTGAGTTTATGCCCCCATCTTCTGCTACAGAAATCCAGGCCTGGCAGGGCTCCTCTTGTTACCTGCCTGGTGCCAGAGGCAGGTACATTTGTAGAGCTGTTTGGCCAGCTGACTAACCTACTGAGTTCATGAGCCTCAGGTGCAGAGAGAGGGGTACAGAAATCAGGTGGAGAGTGATTGAGGAAGGCAACTACACAGACTTTTGAATGTGTGCATACTTAACACATGTGTGCACTCCTCCATGAACATGCACATATTTTCCCTCTTACACACAGGCCTCCCTTCCCCACCAGAAGGCCATGTCGTTGATGGTAAGAGGATCTGAGGAAGAACAGGCTATAAAGATGAAGCCCAGGGAGGGTAAGCCATGCTGAGTGCAGTGGCTTTAGAATCCATTTAGTACCAAGTACTGGAGAGGGTGAAGGGAAAGTGGCTTGGGCAGGTTCCACTGGGTTACATAGCTCTGGGTCTCTTCCAGAGAATCGAGGACAGGGCAACACTGAAATGCAAAGAAGGGACCTTTCTGTTACCAGAATAATCTCTGAATCTGAGCATTCTATGAGGAAAAAAAAAAAAAAGACCAATTTGGTACTTCTTTCTAAAAGGAACAAAACTGCATGAAAATCTAAGAAACAAAACAGGAAAGCCCAAATCTAAGAAACAAAACAGGAAAGCCCCGCGAAGCCCCGCTGTGCTGCAGAAGCAGTCACTTTGTTTCCGGGTTTCCGTCCTTCTTCCATAGGGGGCCATCTTGGTATTTAAATGTAAAACTCAGAGTAAATTTCAGCAAGTTAGGTAGTAGCTCTGAGAACTGTAGCTTTTTCTTGCCTGTATTCTTTTATGTTTTTCTGTAGAAAAATATAGGATCCACATAGACCATATGTATCTCCTATATGTGATTTAAAAATATGTATGACATAGGGTAACTAAATAATGCATAGTATTGCTTGAGGCAAGTCACATTATAACTGGATACTGCCCTATCTTTAAAAACTTGACTTAACTCAGTTTCCCTTGTTTTTAACATAGTTTTGGGAGATCTGGAGGGATGGCTCGATGTATAGAACGCTGGCTACTGAGGTTCGCTTCCCAGCACCCAACGACAGCTCCCAGCTGTTTGTAACTCCAGTTCCAGAGGATCCACCCACACCCTCACACATGTGTGCAGGCAAAACACCACTTCACGTGGAATTAAAAACAAACAAACAAAATGTGTCTGTGTGTATGACCTGTGTCTGTGTGCCAATAAAGGAGAGAAAGCATTGGATCCACTGAACCTGGAGTTACAGGTGAGGTTGGTACTAGAAACCGAACAGGAGTTCTTACAGCCACGGATTGAAAAACTGATTTGAAACACTGCTGACAGCTGATGTTATGATAAAGATATTTGTATCTGACAATCCTTGGAGAGTTAAAGCTTAAATTACTTTTTAGAAGCAATCATGTTTATTGTAATATCTATGAATTTTTAAACATACATGCCTATTATGCTTTAGAGTATTTGAGAAGATACTATGATTTTTAAGACTACTTAAAAACACACAAAATCTTAGATCCACATCCTACCCAGGGATAACAAATTCTGATTAGACTTCCATTTAATGCTTCAAAGGCACTCATTCTTACTGTATTCTTACAGATGTCACTTAAAATGCCATAGTATTAAGTGTTAAAATGTATAAAATGTTCAAGGTATAGATCGCTAAGTATACACTAAGTTACTTTAGCATAGTCTTGATTCTGAAGAATCAGCACAGCACAGTAATCTGGGTCGCCTGTGTTGGCAGACACACAGCCTGGTATAGACACAGTTGCCCTCAGCTTTCTTACTTGATGTCCTTTAAGATCACGTACTCTAGACTGTGCTGTAGAAAAATGAAGCATAGTTTCGAAAGTTCCTGTTACGGATGCATATTCTAAATAGTCTGGGCTTAATTTTGAAACTAGCAATATAGCATTTGAGAATTGTAAAATACCACTTTTTGAAGTTTACCGTAAACTTTTTTTTAGTTGAAGTTTTAAGGCTTTTAATTTAAGAATGATTTAGAACTTACCCATTATAATTTATATTGGAATCATGGTTTTTGTAATTTTGGGTTTTTGTTTTGTTTGCTTTTGTGGTTTCATTTTGTGTTGTTTTGTTTTATTGTGGCAAGGTTACTCTGTGTATCCCTGGCTGTGCTGGAACAGACTCTGTAAAGCACATTGGTCTCAGACTCGGAGATCTGCCTGCCTCTACCTCCTGAACCCTGGGATTAAAAGCGTGCACCACCACTCCCAGGTGACTTGGGCCATCTTAAATTGATTCCCAGATCATAAACATGAACAAGTGATACTGTAGGAGTTTGATTGAAAATATAAATTGTGTTATATTGATGCAATGATATCTGATCTTAACAATGACTTTAAAGTTAATTGAAATTCAATTCTTAAGCTTTCCACTAAAGATTTAATACCAGATTGCTGTACTACAGTGTGCGGGCGGATTTTAATATTGAATGTGTTGGTCTTTTAATTTGTCTCAGTTCAGCTGACGCTTCCTTAGGTGGTCGGCTGGAGCATCATTTTAGATGATTTGATAGAGTAGAGCTTTCCGCCCCGAGGCCTCCAGGAGATTCCTCTTCTCCGCTCTGGTTTGGATTTGGCTCTGGGTTTGTTGTATTTACCATTTAGGTTGTTTTCTCCACACATGTCACTGAACCACCAGCCACCTAAAGAAAAAAGACATGCGGTTTAATTGGACAAAGGCCTCGTCACTGTTAGATTTTTCCACGGTTATATTTTTCATGTAGCCGTTACTGTATTGTAGCATCCCAGTATTTCTTATTCTGTGTGACTCATGTGCACCATCAACATAGTGAGGAACATTCTAGGTAAAACAGCTGAACCAGAATTTACACTTAAAGCTACAATCAACAGATTTTTTTCTTTGGAGAGAATGCTTGCTTGAGATTAGTATTTTAAAGAACACATTATAGGTAATAGCTAAAACCGTAGGGGATACTTTGAAGGAAAAAGTGTTGTCATTAATGAGATACCTGAATAACTTTCTGGACAGTAGAGCTGTCCCTTTGCTCTGTGATCCCATGTAGAAAACATCAGGTCTCTGTGTTCTGGTAGGGCCTCAGGGATATTGGCAGCAATCTCAGCCACATGTAGCGTGTAGTTGGTTTCATGATTGCCCAGATGAAAGGAATATTCAGCATAGTGCTTGCTGTCCTTCCAGTCTTGTAGCTCCAGTCGTAAGATGTAGTTAGACTGTTTGACTATAGCGTAGATCTTCTCTAGGCCCAACCAGAATTCTCCTAAAGAGAAAAGTTAGGGGGAAAAAGCCCTGTGTGTTGTTAACTACAGATCAGGTCCTGACTGACTTGTTTGTCTGTGTGTGGGGGTGTGTACCAGGGTCTCACTATTTAGCCCAGGCTGGTCTCAAAGTTGCTATCTTCCTACCAAAGTGCTGTAATTACAAATATGTCCAATCATTTTCAGTGGCCAGTTTTTATCATCATTTTCAGTTTGTTGGTGTAAATGAATTTAGTTCTGATTCCTGGGTTACTTTGAAATCTTGTAAAGCATTTGTATTATTGGTGTTATGGTGTACACTTGCAGTGCTAATCCCCGGGAGGCCGAGACTGAAAGAATTGTTTAAAGTCTTCCACCACACAGAGCTGTTCAGGTCCATCCTGGACATGGGACCCTATCTCAAAAACCCGAAACAAATCCTTTCTAAAACTTACAGTAGTTTAGAGTTTTGTGAAACTCATGTCTGTGTATATGCACTGTCCCTCCCTTCCTGTCTCCCTCTGTTTTTGATCTGTCTGTCTGCTTTTCTTTGAGTTCTGATGACTGAATCTGACCTTATGCATGTGCTGAGGAAGACTTTCCCACTGGACTATATCCCAGCATTATTAAAGTGTGACTTTTTTCTCCCTTATAGTTAATTAAGCCTGTGTTTAAGTCTGTATTAAAATCTTGATAACTCCAACTTCGTTTCAAAAATATATTTTATAAAATGTTTTATATATGACACATTACATCTTTATAGATATTTTTAGGTTGGTCATTGATAGAGTAATATCTCTCTCGTATCTCCTTATGTATACAGACACCACTTTACCACCACTGTTCATTAATATACCCACATTCCATCAAGGGAATGCTTTTATATGTCCAGTTCTAGATAATAGTGATAGCATTTTTCTCAAATGTGAAATTCTTTTCATAGAAAAAGGATCTAATAAATTAAAAAATGAGATCTGAATGTTCTATTAGTAGTATTTTTCTCTATAATTAAAACTATTTGGGATTAAAAACAGTAGTAATGTAAGTAGGTCATTATACAGCCTATAATGAAGTGTTTAATGACAGGGATAAGTATTATTGAGTTAGGAAACTTCACTTAGGGATTATAAATGGAATTAGTTTCTAATTAGAAATAAGTCAGCATTCTGAATTGTCAGTCCCTTCCTTTAGTGTTAAACTCAATCCCAGAAGAATTAGAACTGCAAAATACCACTGGATAGGCCAATCTCTTTAGGAATTTAAGTAGTACCATGAATAGAGAATTTTAAAAATAATATAGTAGTACTGAATCTTAAACATTTTTTTGTGTAATAGCAGATGACTTCTCCTTTATAAGTGAATAGCACACATTCACAAATATCTATAATGTGCTTATTTTGATTTTAAGTATCTGTTTATTTTTTATTTTTTTACTTATTTTTATAGTTTTGTTTTACAATCAAATAGAATTCATATTCTAGAACATGCAGAGACCCACAGTTATATAGTATATGTTTATAATATGGAATAATTACAGGTAGGGTTGCAGGAGTTAGACACCGTATCTCTGACGGTGACCCTGTCCCTTCTAACTCTCGCTCTGTGTTCCTATCACTTTCTTTGTGCTGCTGGGGATCAGTCCCAGTGTCCTGCTGGCCGCGTGTTCCACCACAACTGTGCCTCCAGCCCATTTCACCTGTGTTACGTTGTGCTTAGGATATCACTGAAAGAGCTCTATACTGCTATCTTTGCAGCTCATTTGTAGCATGGCCCCTCACTAGAGCCAATGGCGTATACTATGTTCCTTAATAAGACTTATGATAACCATGAACTATAGAATTAAGTTTCAACAAGCATACTGCAGGCATGCAGTAGTGATAAGTACAATGAGATCATTGCAGTTGCTATCATGGATAATATTTACCAATCAGTTTTATGAAGACTGGGGTCTGCTTTTGCTTATTGTTACATTTCCACAGCCCATTTTATAATTGCTGCTTAATTTATAATTCTTAATGTCGAGAAGGAGTATCAATGTGTGGCCCAGACTGGTCTTGAACTTTCAATTCACCTGCTGCTCCTCCTCCCCCCTTGCCCAAAAGCGCTATGGTCTCAGGCCTGTGTCAACACACCCAACTAATACTATTAAATCAACAGATAAGTGAATGATGCAAGGAAATCACTTTACCATCAAGCCTCCCAAAACCCTTTTCGTAGTTTTCCCACGTTTGGTTGAAGTTTTGAGAGCCATCTTTCCGGTGTTGAATTAATGTCCGTGGAGTGCCTGGAGAGTGTGAATGGATGTAGTTATTTTTAGTAGATTAAAGTGGACAGGAAAAATAATCATGTTTTGAGTTTGGTTTTGACTTTGGCTTTGTGAGTTGATTTATTAATTTGGTATTATATAGTTAGGGCAATACTTATTATGATCCCAGATTTGCTGAATAATCACGTTCTGTAGGTATAACAGTAGTTTTAGTAATAAGTACTGAGTATCTTGAGTTCACTACAACCCATTCTCACTTAGGTGGGCTTACCTGATTGGGTGTCACAGTAGACATTAAACACTTGAGAGCTGCTTGGTCTAATAGTATACACGCCACTTGTATGTTCACCTCTGTTATAAATGGCAGAGCAGTCAGCAGGCAGATCTAGGATTAATAGACATTAGTACGTAATATTTAGGAACAGAAGTATCTTTGGAGTTTGCAGTTTTACTACTACTTCATGTAATTGATAAGAATGTTCTGTAATATTTATGCTAAAGCATGCTTATTGGATGAGAAACTATCCAAATAACATTAAAATAACATTTCCAATTTATTTTTAAAGAAAATGGAGAATTTTCAAAAGCATTATCTTGTTAGACATAAAGTACTAAGGAGCAGAAGCTGAGACCAGGATTTGGTCATAACTTGAAGCAGCAGATGTGTGGAGGCTGACTGTACAGGAAGAGCTAATAGGTAGCTCTCCAATGTGAGTTACAGAAACAAAAAGAACTATTGGCAATTTGTCATTTTTGCAGCAATTTGACTGGAAATAGTGATTTTGGTTCCCTGGAACATTTATTTAACTTGTGAAAGATTTTAGGCAGATAGGAAAGTAGAAGTTTTGAGGAGAATTCCATGAGTTTTTGGGTTTTAGAAGTGCATGCTTTCTTTATACACATGAACATACCTTGTTTCTTGCTTTAGAAAGTAAATTCTAATAGATATGGGGTTTTTTTTGTTTGTTTTATTTGTTTTTATTTTTTTGCAGTCTCACCCTAGCTCAGGCTAACCTGAAACTAACTGCAGTTAGGCTGTTCTCAAACTCACATTGGTTCTCCTACTTTACCCTCTCAAGTGCTGGGATTACAGGTGTGAGCCACCATGCCCTGACTAGGAGTAATCTTTAACCATGACCTTTGTGGCTCTCCAGGGGTTTTACCTGTAGATTTATTTTATATCTCTGAAATTAATAATTATTGCATGTTTTTATATCAGCTTCATATCTTAAGAATGTCATTTATAGTGTTAAAATGTAAAGAAAGACAGACAGACAACAAGGATCCAATTATATTGACATTTAGTGATAGCATTTGGTACATATAGCTTTTTACTCTTATCCTGTATTAGATCAGATCTTAACAATAGAGAATTTTGTAGAGAAAACTGGCTAAATTATCTTACCATCTTGTTCTATATTTTTTGCTTCCTTCAGATGAAGAGGGGGAGTAGTTCTTGGTGCTCTTGGTTTAGAATAAAGAGAATTTTCAGTGGGTTCTTGAATGCCAGTCTTTCTGAGCTGATAAGAGAATATAAATCTACTTTTAAAAATGCTGTTGTATATATAATTAGGGACTGCTGGGTAAGTATATCAGAAGTACATTTCAGGGCAGAGTACTCGCCGAGCATGTTCAGTGCCCCGACCCAAGCAAAGAGGAATGAAGAGCGCTTCCCAGCATGGACAGATATTCTATTCTTGAGACATTTAATCAAGAGCACTATTTAATGAATAACAAAATTAAAAGAATGAAACAAGCAAAACAAGAGAGACATTGATTAAAAGGAAAAGAGCCAGTAAGGCTATATGCTTTGCTTAAAATATTTGAATATATTCTATTTTCAGCAGTGTGGATTACAAACTTAGCTTACTTTATTAACTTGCATTTGCTAAATATGCTATTGCAATGTCAGTTCTAAAATATTGAGTTCCTACAATGTGTTTATACAGTATTCTGTATGAAGAATATACAGCATTCTGTAATTAAAGTGATAGAAAAAGAATCGCAGGTTCTCAGATCTTCCAGTTTAATTCAGAAATAGCTTTCTATTTATGCTAAATATAAATGACAGGGGGGGAAACAATATAATGACTTTGCGGAAGACTTTTTATTTTTTATTTATTGGCCTGGGACAGCTTCACTGACGTTTTTGTATTTGATAATATTATATAGGAAGTCCAGATACTAGGGGGAAACCCAGGATTCTAGACAGAGACCACCTAGACGGAGGCCCTGGGGAGCAGCGTGTTTGACGAAGTTGGGGAATAGCCGGGAAGCTGGTGAGATAATGCAGGTCAGGCCATTGCAGGTTCAAGAGTGACGATGAGCAAGATAGATAGGAAGCCGTGTAGAGGCTTTGAGCAGAGCAGATTCATGACCTGTTTTAAAATTTAATAAGATCACATTAATGGAATTAGTTATGGATCCCCTCTCCTCTCAGTTCCACAAGACAGACTATGCTGTTTTCTTGGTAGGATGCGTGAGGAAGCTGCATGGGGCAGGTTCATTGCTTAGTTGTACAGAAAGTTTTGCAAGCAGATGATTAGCTGGGGAGTGCTGTCTTAGCCTGTGTTTGCATCAAGTGTTGCAACAGTCTGACTTAGCATTAGACTACTTACCTGATTTTCTATTTCTTTTATCTGAATGTGCTGTTGACTTAGTTGTTTATATTGTTCTTCCACACTCTGGAGGAGTTCTCTTATGCTGTTATCTTGCTGTTCTACAAAACTCTGTGAACAGATTGCAGTTTGTTTAAAATGTCTTCTGTCTTTTTGTTCACAGTTTTATTTACTTATAACAGTCATGTAATTTTTAAACTAGTAGTGGGTGAGAAAAGCGAGCCCTAGCTTCCCTTGCTTTATGGTTTTTTCAGATAATATATACTTTGGTTACTGTATTAAAAAATTGCCAAATCTAAAACTTTCTGCATTTTATTTGAAGAGAAACAATGTTTCAAAGGAATTAGAATATGCCATTTACTATATTGATATATTTTTGTTCTTAGAACAGTTTTAAAAAAATTACCTCTAGTAATTATCAGTAGCACAATAGTTGAATGTTACAAAGTTATTTAATAGTATGAAATATAAATTTTAGCGCTTTTCAAATATAATGGTAGGGAGGCAACTAAACTAAAGTGCCAGTGGATAAATTTATTTCTTGAAAAAATTATTTCTTGGAAAAATATATTAATAATCTAGCAGAGTATTTAAAATAGTATGTCTTAAAATTTATTTTACAAAGTCCACATTGAAACCATCAGAATGCTGTGATTTCTACTTACTTTAAGTGACGTTACCTCTGGGTGCTCCCGAGCCCCAGGCGGGTTCTGAACCAAGCTGGTCAGCTGTTCCTCCAAAGCCCTGACTCTGTGTTGGAGCGCCATCTTCTCCTCCAGTAGACTTTCAAGCTTTGAGTTCAGTTCAAGTGACATATTCTTCACCTCTTCGTTTTTAACTTGTAGTTTAGATGTGGTTCTTCTTAGCTCCTTTTCCTCTTCTTTGATTTCATTGGTTTGAAGTGATAGGTCATAAAAACACTGATCAAATATGTTGAGCTTCTGAAATATGTCATTAATTTGTCCCTTTGTCTTATGGACAAAATCTTTAAGACCATGACCCAGCTGCAGGAGGCCATTGGCTAAAATTTTGACATCATCCAACATAGCAAATCTTGATTTTGGCTCTGACGGTACAGAATCAAATGGCGAAAGGTCTGGATCAACTCTGGACGAAATTACTAGAGGAACAACAAAAAGGAGCAGCTTAATTGTGTGCATTTTTGTTTCAATTATTCAATTTCAAGCAATTTGGAACGTCTTCCTCCGGTAAGGAGACCAGGGCCTCTTGACTTTATATACTCAGCTATTTGCTGCATACACACAAGGTTGGCAGGTGAATGGAGTTAACCATTAAGCTGAGCTAACTTGTACGAATGTAACCCTCCCCCATGTTGTTAGATCAATGGCAACTGAAATCAAGGAAATGAGCAACTAACAGGAGGTAATTTTAAAAATTGATATTTAGTTAAATTTGCTGTATTGACAATTATACTTTTAGTATTAAGGTATCTACCCACTTTTAAGAATTCATTTTAATTTTTTCTTACTATAAGAGATTTACAAATAAACCTTAATTTTTTGTTTGCCATTAAAACTGAGGAAAAATTAAGTATCCGCACTCCTGACTGTAGTTTGTGTACCTTGTAAACAACCGCCATTCACCAGGTCTTGAGTGAAGCCTCTGCACATTCTTGAGGCAGTGCTCTGCTTCTCATTGCTGTGGCCTGTTTTTGTAGTCTGTAAAGGCCAGCATATAACTATATATTTGTTATTTGTCACTAGAACTATTGCTTAATGTCCTTACTTCACGTATGTCTTAACCATTCTTGTATGTTATCACGAATTCCAACAGTGTCAATAACGTTAATTTCCCCCTTTCCATGTTTTTCATATCTATATGTCATAGACATACATATGTGTATGTATGTGTGTGTATGTAGATAGATGCACACACAAGTGAAGTAGCAATAAATATGTGATGATTTGAATATAAACTAGAATTAAATCCCAATGCTTCTAGCAACAGAGATTTGACCATCATTTTCTGAAGTTTATGAACTTTGTACTGTAAATTTTAAAAAATTTAACAAAGGTAAAGATTAATATTATATTTAACAGTAAATATTCCATTGTTCTCAATTGATGTTCGAACTAAAAATTATAAGAACTTAAGTTATGGGTGGTTATCCTTAGTATTACATATAAGTACACTGTACCTGTCTTCAGATACACCAGAAGAGGGCATCAGATCTCTTTACAGATGGTTGTGAGCCACCATGTGATTCCTGGGATTTGAACTCAGGACCTCTGGAAGAGCAGTCAGGTGCTCTTAACCACTGAGCCATCTCTCCAGCCCTATCCTTAGTATTACTACAAAAAATTTGGGGAAATTGACATAATAAAATTACTGGTAACTTCTAGAATCACAATGTTGTTTGGTTCTAAAAGATAGCTTTAGTGTTTTGACTTTATAAAATTATTCAGTTTCCCCATTCATCGGTTTCCTCATTTATTGGGATAACTGTACTATATAATTTGTAGATTTGTTTTGCTTTAGAACAGTCCTGTTATGTAGCCCAGGCTGACCTCATATTTGTGCTGATTCTCCTGCTCTAGTGTAGGATTATGGGCATTTACCACCATGCATCAGGATCAAGTCCATAGCTTAAAAAAATATTTTATGTTTGGGTGTTTTGCCTTCATGTGTGTGCATGTACCATGGTAGAGGTAACATGATGACATTGGATCCCCTGGAGTTACAGAGGGTTGTGAGCCACCATGTAGATGCTGGGAGTTAAACCCAGGTCCTTTGGAGAACAGCTCGTGCTCATACCTGCTGAACATCTTTCCAACTCTCATGTGTATAGCTAGCTTTTTTTGCAATGAAAAAAAAATCAATATAAAACATTTTAAATTAAGTTGCCAGGTAAAATTTCACAAATTACACCATTTCTAAAATTCAATTAATAAACTTCAATTCATTCCTGTCATAAAATGGAGGCTCTCTGTTGATTAAGTATTATGGGTTTGACTGTAATGGTTTCTTTAGAGAAGGAAAGTTTGCTTTCATACTGGCTGTGAGCCTTTGTACAATACCTTGTACATTTTAGAAACATTAACTACTATTCATGGGTTGTGTAAGAGTTTTTCATATAATAAATGTAAAACATATATCTAGAAGATGCAAGTCCTTTTAATATAGCGATTTCCTTAATAGAAAAGGAACTGTGAAGAGGGAACCCTTTCTTTTAAAGAAATTAATTTTATGTGCATGTGTGTTTTACTTGCATGTGTGCCTATGCAAATGGACATCCGATCCTTTAGGACTGAGGTGGAGACTGTTATGAGCTGTGAGCATGATTCTAGAGCTGTGAGCATGATTCTAGAGCTGTGGGCATGATTCTGGAGCAGGGCCACTTGCACTGGCACCTCAGCCTGCTGCTCTTCAGCTCCCCCACCCTTCGTCACAGCTGTCTGCTTCCTCTGTTCCCTCCATTGTCCAGTGGAGATAATACTTTACTTAGGGTTGTGAAAAGATTAATGTTAGTATTTTCAAATCACTGTAATTGATCTTGCTGTCTAATAGGCACTGCATGTTATATATCAGCTATCCTTTGTAGTTAGAAACAACATGCTTACACTCAGAATTTACTAGTGAAGGCTGATGTTAAGAGTATATAGACATTGAACTTTTCGGATATTTAGGTTTTAAAAGGTTTGCTCTCTTGAATTTTGGTTAGGAATTTTATCTTTTGATTAGCCTATATATGTGTGTGTACTTTCTCGTTGGAGGATGTGTATGTGGGTGGTAGTGGTGCTTGAACCTAGAACCATAGTGTACAAGGCAGACACTTACCCACTGAGCAGTTCTGCAGCCCACCCAAGTGTTCATTTCCTTAAGTATGCATTACAGAATTATATAAATACTTTTGGCTGGAATAATAAGCAAGCATGTACATATACATCCACTCAAATACAAAAGTGAACCAGTTTCATGGAAAAGTGTATTTGAGCTAGAGTGAACAGTTCCATTCTCTCCTTTCATGGACGAGTTAGTGATCCTTGGTCATGCAGGGCATATTTCGAAACTTTTCTTAACTAAGCTGTCAGCTTTTGCGGTTTAAAAATATTGACCTCGGAATTCCATCCACCTCGTTGAGGTTCATGATGAGCCAATCTCTCTACTCTGTTACACTATACATTTTTCGTAAATGATTATTACTTTATATCCTAGCTCCTTTGTTCAATACCTTGTACATTTTAGAAACATTAACTACTATTCATGGGTTGTGTAAGAGTTTTTCATATAATAAATGTAAAACATATATCTAGAAGATGCAAGTCCTTTTAATATAGCGATTTCCTTAATAGAAAAGGAACTGTGAAGAGGGAACCCTTTCTTTTAAAGAAATTAATTTTATGTGCGTGTGTGTTTTACTTGCGTGTGTGCCTATGCAAATGGACATCCGATCCTTTAGGACTGAGGTGGAGACTGTTATGCGCTGTCACGTGGGTGCTAGGAATCAAACCCAGGGTCCCAGGAAGAATAGCCAGTGCTGCTAACTGCTGAGCCATCTTTCCAGTCTCTCAAAAGGGGCCCTTTAAATAAAACCCTGACCAAATATAGCCAGAATCCCAAAGAAAATAAAGCACTGTTAAGCAAACTCGATACTTAACTTCCGAATCCCTGTTTCTAAGAGTCACTATTCAAAACTTCCTAGTTGTACCAAGTTCTAGGACCCTCAGGAGCTTTAACATGCTTACGGCCATACGAACCACAGAGGCTGCTTGCTTTCCCAAGAGTGTGCAATATTATGGTAATAGGACTTCCAAATTAAAAACGAGGTGTATTTTGGCTCTTTAAAGAATTGTTTTTTATTTTATATACATAGGTGTTTTGATTCCTTATCTGTGCCCCACATGTGTGCAGTGGCCAGAAGAAGGTATTGGATTTCATGGATCTTGATTACCTTGTAGATAAATGGAAGACTAATGCAATGTTTGTTAAAAATATTTGAAAATAGCCGAGAAAAACATGTATGAATAGAAATGTGAATTGAAGAAAAAAAAATAAAAGCTTACTACATTAGCTCTATCCTTTGTCTGATCAGAACAGCAACATGAGTTGAGTAGACGTTTAAAATAAGAGGTCAGCATCAGAGCTGGTTTAGCACAGTGCCTACCCAGTCAGTGCGATGCTCTGCGTCCCATTCCCAGCACTGCATTGTTTTAGTCTACTTACAGGCATTTCTGTCCTGTTCAGCTACATGTGCCCTGTGACCAGACAAGGCTTTTCAATATTGCCTGTTTTTTGATCATGTTATCATAAGTGGGTGTGGATGTGGGGAGTACACTTGTGGAGGTTACAGGACAGTTTTGTAGAGTCATTTCTCATCGTATGCCTCTGTGGGTTCCAGAATTGAATTCACTCTTAGGCTTGCAGAACACACTCCTTACCCTCTAAGACATCTCATTAGTCTGTGTGTGTGTGGGGGGTGAGTGTGTGTGTATGTGTGTGTGTGTGTGTGTGTGTGTGTGGGTGGTATGTATGTATGTGGTGTGTACGTATGTATGTGTGTGTGGGGTGTGGTGTGTGTGTACTCAGCATGTTACAGGTTAGAGAACAACTATCAGTAGTAATCAACACTCCTTCCACCTGTAGTCACCAGGCTTAGTGGCAATTGTGTTTACTGGCAGAACCTTGTTAGCAGTCCAAATCTTTCTTTGATTCCCCATTTTCTAACATTCTGTATAATATTTATGGGCGAGCAATATGGAGTCAGTTAGCTAGTTGTAATCATCTTTGATTTTTCCTTTTTTTCCCCCAAGCACGTCTTTTTATCTTATTATTTTTTTTATTTACATTTCAAATGTTATCCCCTTTCCTGGTTTTCTGACCGTAAACCCCCTATCTCATTCCCTCTCCCTCTGCTTCTGTGAGGGTGTTCACCCACCTCTTTCTGCCTCCCTGCTCTGACATTCCCTTACACTGAGGCATTCATTGGTACCCAACAAGGCCATCCTCTGCTACATATGCAGCTGGAGCCATGAGTCTGTTCATGTGTACTCTTTGTATGGTGGTTTAGTCCCTGGGAGCTCTGGTTGGTTGGTATTGTTGTTCTTATGGGGTTGCAAGCCTCTTCAGCTCCTTTAATCCTTTCTCTAACTCCTCCACTGGGGACCCTGTGCTCAGTTCAATGGTTGGCTGCGAGCATCTGCCTCTGTATTTGTCATGCTCTGGCAGAACCTCTCAGAAGACAGCCATATCAGGCTCCTGTCAGCTTGCACTTATTGGCATCAGCAATATTGTCTGGGATTGGTAGCTGTATATGGGCTGGATCCTCAGGTGGGGCAGTCTCTGGATGGCCTTTCCTTCAGTCTCTGCTCCAAACTTAGTCTCCGTATTTCCTTCTGTGAATATTTTTGTTCCCCCTTCTAAGAAGGACTGAAGCATCTGCACTTCGGTCTTCCTTCTTCTTGAGCTTCATGTGTGTTTTTTGTGTTTAGGTTACCTCACTCAGGATGATATTTTTTAGTTCCATCCATTTGCTTATGAATTTCATGAAATCATTGTTTTTAACAGCTGAGTAGTACTCCATTGTGTAGATATACCACATTTTCTGTATCCATTCCTCTGTTGAAGGGCATCTGGGTTCTTTCCATCTTCTGGCTGGAATAAGGCTGCTATGAACATAGTGGAGTATGTGTCTTTGTTATATGTTGGGGCATCTTTTGGGTATATGCCCAAGAGAGGTATAGCTGGGTCCTCAGGTAGTTCAATGTCCAATTTTCTGAGGAACCTCCAGACTGATTTCCAGAATGGTTGTACCAGTCTGCAATCCCACCAACAGTGGAGGAGTGTTCCTCTTTCTCCACATCCTTGCCAGCATCTGCTGTCACCCGAGTTTTTGACCTTAGCCATTCTGACTGGTGTGAGGTGGAATCTCAGGGTTGTTTTGATTTGCATTTCCCTGATGACTAAGGATGTTGAACATGATTTCTCCTTTTATGAATGAATAGATTAATAAAACTATGCCATATGGACCATGTTAGTTAGGTTAACTAGTTAAATATGGTAGCACTCTTTAAATTGCCTTGTGCCATTGCATTTTGAGTACTGTTCTCCATTTCACTAGTGTTTGGGGGATGAATGGTTTTTTTAAAAACACATTCTTATCCCTTATCATTGAAAATCGTATGGTTTTTCACTATTAAAATTAAAAGTAAAAAGATATATTTAAAAACCCTAAATCCATGCATGTTAGTATTTTAGGAATACAATTTTGCCTACCTTCTCTTTTTTGCTTCTCCCTTCCTTGTCCCACCCCCAGACCCACCTCCCCACCTCCACACACACAAGAATTTCCCATCAACATGATAACGCCACTCCACATTGCTGCTCTGGCGTCGACCCCCCACCCCACATCTTCTTCTATCAATAAATACTGCTGAAAGTTGTCAAGGGATCCCATAGTAATTAATCAATCGAACAGATTGACTATTCTTTACCAAGAGTGCTCATGACTATAGCTGTGTGACAGTTTGAGATGCTTAGATGCTTGCACATGTGCTTTAGTCTAAGATTGGAAGTCATTTATGGTCCGCATATACAATGTATAAAGGAGATTTATGCAATACTCGAAATAAGACATTGTAATTTTTTTTGAAAAGCTTTCATACACAAAACCATCAGACTTGTTGTATGATGCCAGGACTTGGAAGGTTTCATTTGAGAAAGGCACTAAGCACAGCCCTGCACACCTGTAACTAAGCACAGTCCTGCACACCTGTAACTAAGCACAGTCCTGCACACCTGTAACTAAGCACAGTCCTGTGCACCTGTAACTAAGCACAGTCCTGCGCACCTGTAACTAAGCACAGTCCTGCGCACCTGTAACTAAGCACAGTCCTGCGCACCTGTAACTAAGCACAGTCCTGCGCACCTGTAACTAAGCACAGTCCTGCACACCTGTAACTAAGCACAGTCCTGCGCACCTGTAACTAAGCACAGTCCTGCGCACCTGTAACTAAGCACAGTCCTGCGCACCTGTAACTAAGCACAGTCCTGCGCACCTGTAACTAAGCACAGTCCTGCGCACCTGTAACTAAGCACAGTCCTGCGCACCTGTAACTAAGCACAGTCCTGCGCACCTGTAACTAAGCACAGTCCTGCGCACCTGTAACTAAGCACAGTCCTGCGCACCTGTAACTAAGCACAGTCCTGCGCACCTGTAACTAAGCACAGTCCTGCGCACCTGTAACTAAGCACAGTCCTGCGCACCTGTAACTAAGCACAGTCCTGCGCACCTGTAACTAAGCACAGTCCTGCGCACCTGTAACTAAGCACAGTCCTGCGCACCTGTAACTAAGCACAGTCCTGCGCACCTGTAACTAAGCACAGTCCTGCGCACCTGTAACTAAGCACAGTCCTGCGCACCTGTAACTAAGCACAGTCCTGCGCACCTGTAACTAAGCACAGTCCTGCGCACCTGTAACTAAGCACAGTCCTGCGCACCTGTAACTAAGCACAGTCCTGCGCACCTGTAACTAAGCACAGCCCTGCGCACCTGTAACTAAGCACAGCCCTGCGCACCTGTAACTAAGCACAGTCCTGCGCACCTGTAACTAAGCACAGCCCTGCACACCTGTAACTAAGCACAGCCCTGCATACCTGTAACTAAGCACAGTCCTGCACACCTGTAACTAAGCACAGTCCTGCACATCTGTAACTAAGCACAGTCCTGCGCACCTTTCATTCTGAGAGACACAGAGGCAGAGGCGGGGCTGGCAGTTTCCTGTGTGTTTGAGGTTGGTTGGTCTACGTGGGGGTTCTAAACCACCCAGTGCTACATGGTAATATCCTGTCTCAAAAAATAAATCTTAAAAGTTAGAAGTTATGGGAGAGGGGGAAAGGGAATAACATTTGAAATGTAAATACTTAAAATAGCCAAGAAAAAGAAAATTAAAAAAAAGAGAAGGGACAGAGAAAAAAAAGTTAGAAGAGAAGTGCTCAGAGTAAATGTAATCTCTTTTAAAGGTTTTCAGGCTTAGGAATATTTTAAACTCTTGTTTTATTTGGATGCCTATCCCTAATTTGGGATTCATAACATCATGGTGAACAGTATATCTTTTTATAGTTACTTTGATTATTTTTGATTATAAAAATATTATAATGAATTACTTTCACTAGACTAATCTATTCTTATGTATAATTCTCTTCTTAGACTAGAAGTAAATTTCTTGAATCAAATCATATCGCCATACCACTCTGCCCTAGCAGTTGGTTTTCAGGGTTTTGTTGGTATTAAAATTTTGTTCATCAAAGGAATGCAGTGGTCTTCATATAAGCTCTCGCTCTCTCACTCTCTCTTGCTCTCTTACTCTCTCGTTCTCTCACTCTCTTGCTCTTTTGTTCTCACTCTTTTCACCTAAGTCATTTAGTTTTTTCGTTTTCTGCTTTTATTTTCTATTTTTAGTGTATTCACTTTATATCTCAATTGCTGCCTCCGCTTCACGTTCCCCCTACAGCCCCTCCCACCACGTCCTCCCTCCCCTTCGCCTATGAGAGAGTGGGGTCCTCCCTGAGTATCTCCCCTAGCCTGTCACATCATGTCTCTTTAGGGGTAGATGCTTTTTTTTCTCACTGAGACCAGACAAGACAGCAGAGTTAGGGGAATGGGTTCCACAGACAGGCAACAGCTTTTGGGATAGGCCTTGCTCCTGTTGTCCCTGACTGAGCTACACATTGACTACACATGTGCAAGGAGGCCTAGGTCCAGCCCATGTATGCTCTTTGACTGGTGATTCAGTCTCTGAGAGCTCCCAAGGATCCAGGTTAGTTGACTCTGTTGGTCTTCCTGTGGAGTTCCTATCCCCTTCGGGGCCCTTAATCCTTCCCCAGCTCTTCCATAACAGTCCCCAAGCTCCATCCACCATTTTGCTGTGGGTCTCTGCATTTGTCTGAGTCAGTTGCTGGGTAAAGCCTCTCAGAGAACAGCCATGTCTGCAAGCATAACAGAGTATCATTATATAGTGTCAGGGATTGGTGTTTGCCCATGGGATGGTTCTCAAGTTGGGCTGGTTATTGGTGGACCATCCCCTCAATCTGCTCTATCCCATTCCTACATTTCTTGTAGGCAGGATAATTTTAGGTCGAAAGTTTTGTGGGTGGGTTGGTGTCTTTGTCACCCACTGGGGTTCTTACCTTTTTATAACAGGTGACCTCTTCCAGTTCTATATCCCCATTGCTGTGAGTCTCAGCTAAGGTCACTCCCATTGGTTCTTGGGAGCCTCTCCCATCCCAGGTCTCTGGCATGTACTGGAGATGTCTCCCTACCAACCCCAGCAGCTGCAGATCCCATTCATTCTCATGGTCATCTGGCCATCTCCTCTGTGTAACTCTCATTTTTAATCCTTTATTTTTGTGCTTTTGGTTGAATTATTTGTCTTTATATTGACACCAGGAACTATTAAGTCATGTAAGGTATACAGTTATGATACATGCAGGGTAGAATATAGTTATTTTATAGTAAGTACCTGACTGTTGCATCTTTTGTATTATAATATGCATATGTATATTTATATGTACATGTGTGTACATGTTTGTATAAGTTGGTATCTAACTTGTTTTTTGAGACAGGATTTCACTCTGAGCCTAAAGCTCAAGTGATTAGCCTAGATTGGATGTTGAGTATGGCCGGGGGTCTCCTGCCTCTGCCTACCAGTGCTGGTATTACTGACATGTCTTCCGCTTTTGTGTCAGTTCTTGGCTTGAACTGATGTCCCCTGGTTTGCATGACCAGAACTTTATTAATGAGCTATTACTGTGGTTTCTACAATATAGTTTTGAACTATAATGTGACATCTTGTTCCTTGTAAGTTCTTAATCAGAATCATACCAAAAGCACATTTGTGAAATTTGTTTTGTTTGTATCTGCTTGGAGGAGCTAAAATAGAATCAGAAGTGTTTTTAAGTTCTTGGTAATGTTTTAACCCATACTTAATTCTCAGAAGTCTCTTATAGAAGAAAGAAAATGTTGGGAGTCTGGTTTATGGTCTGTCTTCAGCTTTAGTGTTTAATTTGCTTATGAAAAACAGTAATTTTTCTGGATTTCAGTTCATTTGTAAAAGCAGGATATATTTGATTGCTTTGTATTTAAATATTACTCTAAGGATCAATACATGAAAATACTCAGCACAGGCACTGGCAAATAGTAATTGCATGCTTTTTCATTTGTCTCTTTTGTGATATTCAGTGAAGACATACACTATTCATAGATATGTATACTTAGAGCTTATGCCCACAGCATTCTTTGATGCATACTCACTGTCACTTACACTTCTTTCTTTTACAGAAATCTTCTCTACATTTACCCTCAAAGTCTTAATTTTGCCAACCGTCAAGGCTCTGCCAGAAACATCACAGTGAAAGTCCAGTTTATGTATGGGGAAGACCCGAGCAATGCAATGCCGGTAAGAGCTGCTCTTCACTGTTCCTCTCTTACACTTTATTTAAGTAGATAAGTTTTGTTTTTTTAATATCACTGATTGGAAGCTCTAAACTGCAATTTAATGTCTTCTTTTAAAGCATATTTCTGACTACGTCACTTCCTGAGTGGAGAGAAATATGCTTAGTTCCGGTTATTTATGAGTACTTGGCGTATGTGAAGCACTCCTAGAGGTGCAAAGATGAATACATTTTGTAATCAAGAGACTGCACTGCATCTGTCTGGGGAACCCTCTCGTAGTCGGTGGTTTTGCTCTACTTTGGCCCTTGTGATTCTGATTTTCCTCAGCCCCTAGTTGGGAGAACGGCAGGTGAGGGCAGTAGGAGATGATGTCCTTTGCAGATGGCTCCTAGAGACTAATCTTGGGTACATATTAGATATATCTAGGGAGTTGTTAGAACACCCAGTGCCCAGGCTGAATTCACTCATCTCTGTGGCTCTAAACTAAGTAGCAATCAAAAAAAAAAAAATTGAGAATTGTGATGTACTTTGTGAAAAACTGATATAGAGTCAACCAGAAAGGTGTTCAGAGGTGGGAGAGGATGCCTGGAGACATAGCAAGTAAGCATCTTAGTAATAACAGTGGGTCTAGAAGAGGAGCAAGGCAGGTCCAGGACTGTCCCTGAGAGTCACGGGTACAGTGAAATGGCTGTGATGTCAGGTAAGGTAGGAGTCTGTTGTGGCTAGCCTCAGGTGATGCTTCACTCCCACAACTGCTCATGCTAATGAATTCAAGCTCTGGGACAGTTGAGATCGGGGTAATTGTAGTTGGGAACACAGAATAGGTGCCTGCTGTGCGTATTGTTTAGCCTTAGACAGGGCAAATGTAGTGAGATGCTTGGCTGAGCATGGCTTTTCAGAGCTTTTGACCAGATTCTGAAGAGGTTTCTACTCACAGGGGAAGAGGGTTTTCTTCTTTTTTGTTGGCACACTTGTATCCACACATAGATCCCCTTGACACCAGTGAACACAAATTATTCATCTTTGTATTCTCTCGCAGCAGCTGTTTCAGAACTTAACATATATCTTGTTGTGTTGAATAGATATTTGCTGAATAGATGTGAAGTTTATTTCTGAAGCTTGAAACTAGTATTTTGTTCTTTACTAGATCTTTACTTTGGCTAAATGAATAAATGTTCAGTTTTGGTTGAGGTAATATACTGTCAAAGCAGATACTATATATGAGTTGCCATGTAGGTTTGAGCTTTATGGAAGATGTTGTATATGTCAATGAATGTTGCATTGTTTACTTTCCAGAATCTTCCATGTCTTAGTACTTTCTTGGTGTCTTCCACATAGCACTGGGTACATCCCACCCGCATGGGCAGTTAGTCCTGCCATCTTAGGTGTTGAGACAGAATTGTCTCACTCCTTACCCAATGTGATTGCCTGCTCATTTACTATATATGTTAGATTGTGAGCTCCTTGAGGGCAGGGGTCCTGTCTACACATATCTGTATCTTGATGCTATCATTGTGCTGGGCACTTAATTAGTGTTCAACCCATGTCGTTGAGAGACAGACAACATGTCTGACGATCAAACCTGAACACATTCCACTTGTTCTCTTCTGGTTGCATAGGTAAATATTTTGCTTTATGAAAAGAGATAATTTCTAAAGAAAAGAAGATGCTGTATTCCTTTCACCTGTGTATTGTTTACATGAGAATATAATGCTTCTATGTTAATGTAAATGGCAGCTATGAAAACATTTATACATGAGCCTAATGCATTTGTTTATGCTTTTGACTATGACTATCCTAGGGGTCTCCATATAAATTTTTATTATATAATTGTAATTAGGGTGCAGAAGTAAAATATTTTAAAAGCACATTAAGGTATGGTGGTGCTTGTATTTAATTCCGGTACTTGGGATGCTGCTACAGGAAGATTGAGAATGTAAAACCAGCCTGGACTACCTATCAAGTTCAAGTTCAACCTGGGCTTCATAGTGGAGCTCTACTCAAATTGAAATAAGAACAAAAATAAATGAACACATATACTAAAGCATTTGAAAATTGATTAAATAGAGTCTATCAAAGGGAGTAAATATTATTGCATATGCTACTCATTTAAAATAGAATCACCTGCTTAAAATTTTAGAAAGAGAAACAAATGTCAGTTACCGTCTTTACAAAAGGAAAAAGCTGAATTGTTTTACCGTCTGACGATCCACGTGCACTGACGTGCAGATGTAAGTACAGCTGCCAGACTTACAGTGCTTAACCTGAGCCATTTCCAAACTGTACTGTCATAGTAGTCATAGTAGTGACAACATCAGCCTCTAACCGTGCTGCTGGCTCAATTTTGTGTACCTACTGTACATTTTTTATATGTGGTGGATTTTAAAACTAACACACATGCATAAGTCTAAACTGAGCACCTCAATTACGAAGTAACTTGCAGGGCATATTCTAAGTAAAAGATAAAGGGCATAACCGTAAAAGTAGTACTTTGTATCATTTATAAACAATGGGTTATTTGATCTTCAGAATGACTTTCATGTTATCGTAAAGCCATCGCATTGTATATTAATGCCACCATGCTGGAATAACTTTCTTATTTTAAGTTCAAAGTATATGTTATTCCCTGAATGTTCACTTCCTTTAAGAAAAAGGAAAGAGGGCTGAAGATGTAGTTCAGTTGCTAGAGACCTTGCCTAGCATGAATGAAGCCCTGGGTGCATAAAACTAGGCATGGTGACACATGCCTCTAGTTCCCAGCATTAGAGTCAAGGCAGTCCTCAACTACATGTGAAGATCAAGGCCACCTCTGATTACGTGAAGCCCTGTCTCAGAAAAGTAGGGAAGGGGAAGAGGACAAAAATGTATCTTACTACTCAGTGAATAGAAATATAACTGTAGAAACTTTCTGAATGGTTGAATGTCAGATGGGTTTATCATTGGGAAGATAGTTAAGCGGTTGAGCTTTTATAGATTGTAAGGAGGCACATTGTTCTTCACCGGGCGATTGTGCCCGTTTTCTTAAGTAGTTATTAAAGCATACAATTCTTACATAGATGTGAACCATCCAGCATTTACTACAACCAAGTTTCAACATGCTGTTATTTGTTACAGGTAATCTTTGGTAAATCTAGCTGTTCAGAATTTTCAAAGGAAGCCTATACAGCCGTAGTATATCATAACAGGTACTGAATTAAAATATTTCTTTCAAAGTTACTCACTTCTTAGTGGCATTGTTAGCACTCACATTAGTATGTTTACCAAATGCTTGCTGCACTGAGTGTGCCAAACTCACGACTGACATCAGAATGACAGTTTCCGTCTGTAGATGTGCAGCTCTTCTTTGTAGACATGGCAAAGGCTTTAGACAAGAACATCTTTTAAAATTCTGTTTCTTCCTGTATAGTTATTGATTAGTGTTGGGTGCTTTGGCCCGTTGATCTCTGCCTTATTATTTTCCTCAGATACTTCCTCATTTTGTTGAAGTCTGCTCTTCTCAAGGTCCCTACAGGGGTGATGTGGTCACCATCCCAGGATCTAGTGACTTAGTAGCTTCTCAGGGTTTGTTCTCTGAGAAATTATTAACCTTGTCTAGCTTTATTTCCTTCTTCCTGTGTGTGTGGAAGGGCTAGTTACTGAGTCTGTTAAAGGGGAAAAGTGACAAAATTGTCCTATTGCAGAACTGTGTATCACATGTTGGGGCTATAGTCATTCATTTTTGTTCTCTTAGCCCCTCTTTTATAGTCTTCTTGTGATCTTTTTGGTTTGGTTTTATTTTGTATCTTTCCTCTCATGAACCAGTAACTATGGGGGCTTCCTGCAACTTCTACTTTTTTTTTCTGCATTTCTAGCTTATTGGTTTTGGTTGTCAAATTTGAGATCTGTAATTTCTCTGTTCACTGCTTAGATAGTCTCCATACTCGTCTGCTTCCCTTCTCTTTCAGTAGTAGCAAGGCTCCTCTCCTCTCCATGCGACTCATTCACGTCTGCTCCCAGTCTGTTCCACTTCTTCAGCATATGGTCAGCTCCTGTCTCTTGCCCACCACAGTTGTTTCTTGGCTCCATCCATACTCAGAGTGAAGCTTATGCTTCATGTGTAACAGGCCCTGAGCCATTGCCTGGTGCTATTGCAGTGCGTGCTTTCTGCTCGCCCTTAGACTTCCCTCTCTCGCCTTTACTCTGCAGCCACATTTCATTCCGTTCTGTTTGTCTTTTGAGATTTTCTATCTGCAGTGACTCCACATAAAATACTACAGCTTTGCTCACTCTTCCGTGTCTGTATCTAAGTGATCTCCCTCTGCTGTATTCAGTGAAAACGCTTCTATTGTAACATTTATATGGAACACTTCCAGATCTTTCCAGTCCTGGCCTTTTGAGCTCATGTATCTTTTCGTTGACCGAGAAGACACACTGGTTTGCATGTCCTGTCTTCTTGGTTTCCATGTTTGTCTATATAGCACTCTCTGTTTTTAATAGTGACATTATCATTTTTCTGGTTCAGAATTTGACATCTTTGACATTCGCCTTATGTTCTCTGGAATCTAATAAGAATTGTAAAGCTTAATACTCTCCTTCCTGTTTTTTTGTGGTCTCTGTTTCTTGGACCTGTGTTTACTAAATGCTACACACTCTGTCAGGCCTGTATCAAATATCACATTTTGATCTCAAACTGAAATAGCCTTGTTTAATTTTGTTCTTGAAGTGCTTAATCTACGTGCTCTCCATCAGGAGTGGACAGACATTTTCTGTGAAGGATTAGATAGTATATGATCGAAGCCTATGGCTACATACTATCTCTTGTAGTCACTGAGTTCTGCTACTTTATCACTAAAGCACAGTAGTCAGTCAGTGATGTTACAATAGTGTGCTATGGCTGTGGTCTAATAAAAGTTTATTATGGACCCTAAATTTCCATTTCATATTAAGAAATATTGTTATTCAGATTTTTTAAAACAATTTAAAAATATGAAACCTGACCTCCAGGAATATAAAACTAGGTAATGTGCTGGGCTTGGCCTGTGAACATTTGCCAACCCTTATACCTTTTGGCCTCTCTGTCCAATTCATATTCCTACTGAGTTATATAGCTTTAAGGGTAATTTTCTTATTCATCTTTAAACAACCACAAAAATAAAAATTTAGTCCAAATATGACAAACTAACATATTGAAATCAGTTATTCTTTCAGACACCTATAATGTGATTTTAAGGAGAAATGAAGAACCCAAATATTGCATAACAGGAAATAAATTTCTGTAAAATCAACAATTTCTAAAATTTCTCAGTTTGTCTAGGTCATTATTATTATTATTGTTTTAATTATTAGTGGCAGTACTGCCTGACGTAGCTTATAAATCCAGGTTTTTATAACTCAGTGATGGTTGGTGAGCTTAGTAACGATACTTTTGAAAATGTTCACCAGGCATCAAGCTCTCAGCTGGCATTAGCCCTTTCCTGTTACCTTATTTAAGGCCTAGTTGCACTTAGTGTTTCTGTGATCAAATCCACACCTGCCAAATTTCGAGGCTGGTTTGAACAAGAAGAGTATGACTGACTGACGTCTGAGAAGGAAGCTTACCTGGCAGGACGGACAGCCTTCCCTTTAGAGGTGGCTGGAACATACGGCTCGACTGTGTTTCCACTGAGTATCATTCTGAACCATGCTGAGAGTGGAAAAGTAAGATGCCTACTGAGTGATTGAGTCTACTAAAGTGTCCCTTGAGACAACCCCCTCCCTTTGAAAGAAAGCATCATGGTCATCAAGCAGGACATTGTTTGCATCAGTGTAATGGTTAGGAGCACTTCTATGCAGTTGGACAAGTTCACTTTGCAGGCTTTCTCTGATTGTGTCTTTATTTTCTTGTGTCAGCAGCAGTCTGTTTGTTAACAGTATTTATTCCCTTTAACAATGGAACAAGTGAAAGAAAACAGTCCACAGAGAGCCTGACTTAGTGTCTAGGTATCTTTAGAGATTCCCTTCCCAGAGGCTGGCTGGACCCCAGCAAAAGGAAAATGTTTCTGCATAGTATGGCTTAAAAATATGTACCCAAAATACTGTTTGACTTTTCTGTGTAGTGGGTACCAAATTTGGTTCATAAATGTAGTACACTGTCCAGAGTGATGGAGATCTCATTGTCTAGATGGTAATTATTAATGGATTTTCAAATAGTAGGATGCCTCAGCTCATTCATAAAACGTTATGAACAATTTCAGAAACAGTCGTTTGCTCCCTTATCTGGAAGTAGAAGTTAATTATTTAAAAATGATGATGAGTGTGCTCCCTGGAGTAGAGAAAAAGCTGTGCATGAACCTAAGTTAATCTTGAGATCAGTCAAAGAAGCAAATGCAGTCGTTATCCACTTTAAACAAATCACTGACTCTTGATTTTTGTGTTTTATTCTTTGTATGAAGGTCTCCTGATTTTCACGAGGAAGTCAAGGTCAAACTCCCCGCCACGTTAACCGACCATCACCACCTGCTCTTTACTTTTTATCATGTTAGTTGTCAACAGAAACAAAACACTCCTCTTGAAACCCCAGTTGGATATACTGTAAGTCTTTCTGTTACTGCATTTATGTTGAAGGTTGTAAATCTTAAAATATTTTTGAAATGTAGCGCTCCTTAGATGTTTCCTCTTGTGTGCATGCTGCCCATCGGACTCTCCCCCAAGTAAGGTTAAGGAAGCATCCTGGCCACAGAGGCTCACTAATGCCCTTAGCTAGGTAGTAACTTCCATAAAGGCTTAGGTGTTGGCTCTGATTGTTGGGTGTTTTCCTAATGCAGTATAAATATAATAGATTTAATGAGAGAATGGTTCAAATGAATAAAAGAAACCCATAGACAAGAAATGAAAGCCTTGGATATGGTCATATTTCCAAGGCTAACACACAGTGCAGGGCAGTGTCGGGTGCTGTCACACAGTTTTGTTGTAGAATTTATCCTTCAGCTTAAATTTATATTTGATGCAATATTTTTGTCTCTTATGTTTATGACAGAAATTATGGTAACTGCTAGGAAATAAATTATATTTATACTTTTATTTCCAATATTCAAAGCTTTCTCTGATTAAAGTGAAACTGTTTTTAAATTGATTTTGTAGCCTTTTCTAGAACTAATTCTTCCTTGGATAATAAGGCCACGTACTAAATATTTCATGGTAAAATGGTCGGTTTGGAAGTGGAGTGCTGAAGACCCAGTGTTGGTTACTTAGGTAGTTACATGTACTACCTGTTAATGACGTTTATAACAGACCCATGTCTCTTTTATTTAAAGTGGATACCAATGCTGCAGAATGGACGGTTGAAGACGGGGCAGTTCTGCCTGCCAGTCTCACTGGAAAAACCACCGCAGGCTTACTCAGTGCTTTCTCCTGAGGTCAGTGCCTTTCAGCATGTTTCACTCTCCAGACTGAATGAAAAAAGATTGTGATCTTAAGATGTTTACCAAAGAAAGATTCGTTGTTTCTTCTATGTGAATGCACATAGGAGAATATTTTTCATTGATAGCTATAATTTTTCTTTCTAAAATATGGTAGCAAACTAGTTCCTACATGACTAAGGAGGATTGACACAGGTTTGCACTAACCTGGACTATATCGTGAATGTATAAACATGGCATTTGTTTATAAACTGTAGCTCAAGACTTTCAAATAAACTATATATAATAACCCACCAGGCTATCCTCTGACCCTCATACCGTGTTTCGTCACCCACTCTGCCCTCTCAGCCTTGCTCTCCTGAAGCCTGTGCTCTTCCTCGCCTGCCAGTGCCCCATCTCAGGGCCTGCTTTTCCTTTTCACCAGTCACTCCAACACCTCATCGGAGAAGACATCTGTGAACATTCAGCCTAAGAGGAAGCAGCCACTACACCTGACCTTCTTTCTCACTTTGTCTTTTTCCTCTTTGCACTTTTCGCCATTGGCTGTTATCTGCTTACTGTCTATAGATATACCTCTTGCAATGGTAGATATCTGTACATATTCACAGAGGTACTGAGCTCATTGTAGTTCCTGGTGAGCATCTAGGAAACCTGCGCTTTCTTTGCCCAGCTTCTGTCTGTTTTCAGGCACCTTCCAGTTTGTATGGCGTTGGTATGCACAAGCCTGGCCTTTTTCCTAAGAGTAAATAAATACTTCTTACTCTTTGTTTGCTGTTGTTTTAAACAAATCATATTTCAGAGCAAATTTATATAAGAAAATATATTTTTGTGTAAATTAATTATGATTTGTTTTTACTGAAATAATTTTCAAGTGCAAAGCCAGTTTCTGAAGCAAGGCCAGTTGTTTTCTTGTAGGAACTGTTGTATAAATGCTCATACAAGAACATGCAGACTGTCTGCAGGTACAAATGCTCATACAAGTGCATGCTGACCATCTGCATGTGTGGATAACATACATGAACCAAACAATCAGAGCTCAGCTGATGGCTCAGCAGTTAAGAGCCTCCTCTTCCAGATGATTTAGGATTGATTCTCAGCGCCCATGTAGCAGTTAGCCACTACCTACAATTGCTGTCACAGGGATCAGACCCTCTTCTGGCCTCCATGGGGACTATACAAATGTAGTGCACAGACATACATGCAGGCAAAGCACCCATATACATAACAGTACATATTAGATTTTAAAAGCAAGAATAAAAGTTTTATAGTGGCAAATACACATAAATGTGCCACGACAAAGCCATTCCTTTGTACACAGAATCCCTGAAAAGGTAAACTTTTAAAATTGTGAGGGAAAGCATTTTAGTTTTACATAATCTGGAAAGTTTATTTCTTGAGATTAATCAAACACAGTAATATAAGCACCAAATGTTCTTTCTCGTATGCAGATAGCTTATAGTGTGTGTGTGTGTGTGTGTGTGTGTGTGTGTGTGTGTGTGTGTGTGTGTGTGTGTGTTTCAGTGGAAGTTAATGTAGCTTAAAGGCTAAAAACTCAGAAAGAGACCAAGAGAAGGTAAAAAGAATTCCTGAGGATTGTGGGAGGGGATGTGTGGGGTGGACAGAAAGGTGTGCACAGTGGGGAGGCAGCTTGTAAATATGACACCTAATACCTTGCTCCCTCCCTGCCTCCCTTCTTCTCTTCCTCTCTCCCTTCCTGTGCTGGGTGTGGAACCCAGGGCTTTTTACATCCTAGATAAGTATACTACCATTGAGCAAAATCCCCAGCCCACTTGATGAATTAAAATTTTTTTGTTTTATTAGGTCTTAATGCTGTACTTTACATGAAATCATGCTTAAGTGCTAAGAAACTTATTTTTCTAACAAAACTATTTCTTTAATTTTACCTGGTAATTACTACTTAAAGCTCTTAAAATGTTTTTTAATGTAGTTTTATTACTCTTCATCTTCTCAATCTTTTGACTGTTTTCCTTTAAACACATGTGTTTCTCACCCTTTTTGTGGGGTACCCCTCCCTAAGTTGAGTGAGTCAGCTTCGCACCTCTGTGGCAAATGCCTGAGGAGACAATATGAACGAAGTAGATACTGGTGGTTTACAGTTTGTGTGCCTGTGTTGCTCTGAAGTTGTGAGAAAACAAAAGAGCGTCATGGCATTCTAAGGGAGGGAGAGGAGAGTTCCTCACTTCGGACAGAAGCAGAAGATAGAAAGGTCCTGGACAAGAGAAATCTTGAGCATGCTGACAGTGACAACTGCATCCAACTTGGTTCCACCTCTTAGATTCCACGACCTCATAATACTGTTGTCTTTTCCTGAATCCATCAAGGGAGCAGGCTACCCAAGAGGATAGAAACCCCTGTCCAGCAGTCACTCTCCAGATGCCCATCACTTAGCATTCAAGCCTTCGGAGCCCACAGCACAGCAGTGTCTTGACGCCTACAGTGAGCTGAACAGGTGTCCTGGGCTCCAGACCTTTATTATGTGCCTCAGTAGAGGGACTGCATCTCCACCTTCATGTGGGCTTCATGTGGGAATTTGAAGTGGGACTACCAGCTGTGCTAGGTTTTCGTTCTACACATAAAAGCACAGCTGAGGAGGGTGTGCTGTCCCTCATATATTCCACTTGTTTTGGCAAGACTTCAAGGCTGTGTAGATTTCATCTGTCTCACGGATGATTATTGGCTGATGGCTGAAGTGTGGTTGGCTTTGCTAGCTAGGGCAGAGGTCCCTCTGTGGCTCTTTGGAGTACTTTTCTCTCACACACTGCCCTGGATATCCAAAGCATAAATAACATACACGAAACCTGCTTTGGGGTCTTTGCTTGCTGAGGTTGCCAGCCTGTCTCTTCTTTCACCTTTTAAAGTCTTCATGTTCAATTTGTCCATTTTACCCAGAGTTTTAGCTGTGAGTAGCAGAAGTCCGGTGTATATATTTGCTTGTATTGAGGGGCCTCAGGGGCGTTGGGAGGAGGGAATGCATTGTGTAAATGTATGGAGTTATCAAAATAAATCAAAATAGGTATTTTCTTAGTACTTTTAGTCGTAAAGCCTTTGCAAGCATGTGCAAGCTCTGCTTGGTGTCTTACAGGTTCCTCTACCAGGTATGAAGTGGGTGGACAACCACAAAGGAGTATTTAATGTTGAAGTTGTTGCTGTTTCATCCATTCACACACAAGTGAGTTTTCGTATTTCTTTATAATCAGATTTCACTTAGATGAGTTGAACATATATCTCATGTTCGTTCTGTTGGCTGCCAGACTTTAGGAATATATTTACTTAAAAACAGATTTAGGCATTTTTTTTCATTAAATGCCATTAAATCCTTTGTCTTTTAAATGTGATTGATGTATTTTGAACAAGTATGGGTCCTTTTCTTGTTTTTAATTTCTGGTGCATGGCAAAATAGAGTAGAAGACCTCTTTTGAGCTCCTTTGAAGTCAGAGTCAATTATCTCAGGTGGAACATTTTTAAGAGATTGTTTGGTCCAGGTTTTTGACTCTGTTAGCAGTAAGGAGAGATGCTGTATAACAGCAGACAGGTTCAGTTAGGAGACAAATCCACCAGCAATTTGAATTAATAACATTTTAAGTGCAGACTTGTTCAAAATATTAAAGATGATTTTCTACTAAATGAATGTTAAAAGAATTCTATGATAACGACAGATAGCAGACAGCGCAGTCTCAACAAAGAATCTTAGAAGGCCAAAGGAAGCTCCTTAAGACTGACAGTCAGACTCTGGGCACTGGACCCGTTGCTGTAACAACATGTAGCTTAGCGTTTTTCTGTGGTGTCAAAGAAACCGGTGGCGAGTGCCTACCGTAGGAGCAGCAGAGCCACCATGCCTTGCCACACATCCTTCCCATCTATCTCCCACCAGGACAAGAAGGAGCCTTGTCAGGTCATCAAGCCCCAACTTTCTACAGCTGACAAGGTAGCATGGGTGGGAGGAGTTAGCTTCTGTATTGTATCGTGTGAGAAGGAAGGTGGGGTAGAAACTATGAGACAGTGAGTAAGTAACAGGCACAGCTTGCTAAAGTACCTGCCATGAGAACTGAACTTCAAAAGTTAGGCAGACTCCAACTACAAGTGACTTCCTCCATCAGTCAGAGATTCCTTGAGTAACTGATAGAATTTGAGATGGCTGTTTTACAATGACTAGTAAGAAGGGATATATTACATTGGAAACAGTGTGTATACTTGTGTGTGACTTTTTGCATGATCAGTTAATATGAGATATTAATGTTTTGTAGTTCCTGAGAGTTTGGGAATTGATGAGGTTAGAATTGTTTAGTTCTGTGTTTGTTCTTTATTTTAGGACCCTTATCTTGACAAATTCTTTGCTCTTGTCAATGCTCTGGATGAACACATGTTCCCGGTTCGAATTGGGGACATGCGGATCATGGAAAACAACTTAGAGAGTGAACTGAAGAGCAGCATTTCAGCCTTGAATTCCTCACAGCTGGAACCAGTAGTTCGGTTTCTTCATCTTCTGCTTGATAAACTCATACTTTTAGTTGTTAGACCTCCTGTGATTGCTGGCCAAATAGGTAAATATATTTATGCGGGATGAATCATTAGACTGATAATTTATAATTTTGCATTCTAACTTAGATTTAAAAAGAATCTTGATTTCTGTTTGCTGTGCTTGTTGTGGGAGGGGGTGGAAGGCACTACTGACTTGTATGTGCCAGGATATGATAATTATTTATAGACTTTTACTCAAACTATCAAAACAAATTAATATTCAGTCACCAAATTTACTAAGCACTTATGATGAATCAGATATTCATTGATACTGTCCAACTGCTGTTAAGAAAAGCAGCCAAAAAATAATCCTGTTCCATTTTATAGAGCATACAGTGTATCCATTCTGCGTCTTCATCCATTATCCTTTATTTCCTATAGCTCTTCTCCTTGTTTTCTCAAAACCACTGTTTTATTCTCTTTTGTAGTCTGAATAATAGAACTGTTTCTCATTTGCACCCTTTCCAAATAAAAATCTTGGGAAGAAATTGAGCTGGAACGAAACACTAGCTACCTTGTTATTAACATTTGTTAACTGGTGGCACTAAAGAGATATCTGCTCAGCATCCTGAGATATATATTCTTCTAGGGACACTTGTAAGTGGAGGAAGTTCTTGGTTCAAATACTCAGACATGAATTGGAGAATTTCATAAGTACTCTTCAAGGAGAAGGAGGCACCTTGATGTATGTAACACAGACACAAAGGATTGGGAAGCTATGGGAAGACTTGTAAGGAACGAGCTATAAAGTAGAGGTTTGGTAACTAGAGGTGATGTATAAGAGAGGAGATAGTGGTAGGCCTTTTTACTACTCTTTAGGAAACCAGAAATATTAGCCTTTCAGGGATCTGGCTCCAATTAAGAAAGCAACATGACCAAATTTTACTTTTAAAGGCACACAATGCAGGAGCTGGGGAGATGTCTTAGTAAATCAAAGTGCAGCAACTATGAAAGACCTGAGTTTAAATTTCCAAGATCCCATATACTAGCCGAATGCAGAGTAAGTGTCTACAGTGCCTGAATTACTGTGGGAAGGTGGAAGTTGGAGAAAAGGGACTTCCTGGAGGCTCATGGGCCAGCTAGTCTGGCACACACAGAAGAAGAACAGCAAACAAACCCTGACTCCAAACAAGGGAGAAAGAAAGAAAGAAACAAACAAACAAACAAAAAAACCCAGCCAGGCACTGGGTTTAAATTCAGCAGTCAGGAGGCAGAGGCAGGTGAATCAGTAAGTTTTGAGGGCAGCCTGGTCTACAGAGTGAGTTCAGGACAGCCAGGGCTACACAGAGAAACCTTATCTCAAACAAACAAACAAACAAACAAACAAACAAAACAAACAAGGTAGAAGACAACTTCTGACCTCACATATGCTGTTGGCACATGTGCACCCTTCCTAACTATGCTGTGGCTCACGGGCACCTGCATGCACATGCATGAGTACATACACGAAAGACACTGTTGTTGAAAGTAGAAAGATCTAAAGCAGATAGGTTCTTACTTAAAATGATAAAACCCTGATATTAAGTCAAGAGAAAATAGAGCGAGTAAAGGAGGACTTTTAGGATGGCTTTTAAGAAAAGGAAGTTATTACTTGTTTGGGATTATAGAAATATAATAAAAATAAATTGCAAGACATTGATCAAAATAGTACTGTGTGCTTTGTTTTCACTGTGTGTGAAGTCCTCTCAGCCTGCTTGGGTAGTCCTGTCCTGGTTACTCTTCACCATGGCCCAGGGCACTGTTCTTTGAAAGTCTTTAATTAATGGTTGCAGAGGATGAGTCTATGGCCATCAGTGTAGGGAGCATGACAGCAGACAGGCAGGCGTGGTGCTGCAGCAGTAGCCAAGAGCTGACCTCTGCTCCAGTCATGAGAGTGGAGAATGGTGTGGGCACAAGCCCAGTGACACACCTCCTCCAACAAAGCTCCTAATTCTTGCTAACAGTTCCATCCACTGTGGAACGGGCATTCAAACAGGGGTCATTCTTACTCAAACCACCACTTCACAGATGAGTACAGTGGCAAACATGATTAAAAGTGTTGCTTAAAGTCACTCAGTTAAAATTCAGCCCAAGCGGCTGGCTCTGGAGTTTATCTCATACCTGACAAGTATCTGTTGATAAAGATTTTAAGAACAGTTTAGTCTAATGAAGGAAGAAATATAACAAGTTTGGCTAGATGGGAAAGCTGGGTTGAGTGGAGATAAGAATAGATTGGAAGATGCTGAGAGACGGTGCAGCAGTTGAGAACACTTGTGGCTCTTCTAGAGGATCCAGGTTCAATTCCTGGCACTGTCATGGAGGCTTACAGCCATCTGTAACTTCAACTAGGGGATCCAACACCCTCTTCTGTCCTCTGCAGTACCAGACATGCAAATGATACATAGATGTACATGCAGGCAAAACACCCATACACATAAGCTAAAAATTAAAAAGTTAATGTGAGCATGTTTACCTGCTGAGATAAATCATTTGCAAGATAGGAGAAAAAAAACAAGCTAATGGAGTGAGAAACGATTTAACCATTGAAGCAAGTTCAGGAAATGAAAGTGAAGTTAAGATCTCTCATGGGGAAGGGGTATTGCTTTTCCTGGAAAACTGAAAGGAGTTTTACTTTCTATTAAGTTTGTAGGTAGATTTGAGACCTTTCATGCTCTGTGCATGTTCTGAATGATATAGAAGGTAAGAATTGCTAAGTGAGTAGGATGGACTTTTTAATGTAATTTAATTGTTATTTTATGTGTGTGAGTGTATTGCCTGAGTGTGTGTATTTAGATGTATGTATGTATGTATGTATGTATGTATGTATGTATGTATGTATGTATGTATGTATACATACATACCTCATTTGGAACTGCAATTAACAGTCGGTTGTGAGCTACCACGTAGGTTGAAGGAATCAATCAATGCTTGGTCCTTGGACAAAACAGTCAGTGCTCTTAACTCCTGAGCCATCCCTCCAGCCCTGGACCTGGTTTTGGAGAGGATTCTGTTGATTTGGAATAGTTACTGTGAGGGGGGAAAATAAAGGACTTACCCAGGAACCAGGAAGTTGCTAACGTCTCAAGATCCTGTCTCTGTGTGCTGGCCTTGTAGCACAGTCCACATTCATTATTTTGTAAATGACCATTTCATTTGATTATTTAACCTTCAAGAAACTTGCCTGGCTTCATTTAGCTGTCCATAATTTTCTGTTGGGATTAAATGGATACTCACAGAACTGACACCCTTGTTCAGGTGGCCTCTTGCTTACCTTCAGTGTGCTGTCAGAATCCCCTGGTTTTAAAGGATTGTTGAGGTCTGTTGACATGGAGGATGGAGTGGGTGTTGTTTCCAGTTTCAGGTGCTTTACAATCTTACACTTTTGCAGCCCCTCCCCCTTCTAATCCTTTCAGAGTCAGTAATTTCAATCAAGTTGTTACCCATATTTCATATTTCATATCCTCTTTTCATATTATTGTTTTTAATAATTTATTTTCATTGTTATTTTAAATTTCTTTAAAAGCAGTAGGTGCACATTGTATGCTGTTTAGATTTTCAGAATCATCTTTAAAATGAGAAGTTAATTCTCGAGGTTGTCTATAAGATGGGTTTCTCTGGGCTTTGTATTACTTCTCAAAATTGTTTTTTTTTTTTTTCCTCTGTTGGGCAGTTGTTTTAATTAATCTACCCCATTCAGTTTTCAAATTATAAAGTGTTTTATTTTTCCTTTTGTTTTCAAGAATAATTTTTGTTGCACTAGTAAAAAATTCAAAATCAGTACAATATTTTTATATCTTAATACACTTATGGTATCTTATCATTCTGCTTACAGCCTTTGGTAAAAGGGACAGAGCCTTCTTTCCTATGGAACTGCACATCTAAAAACATTAAAGCAAAAATATTTTCTTCTTTTTGAAAAGTTAATCTAGGGCAAGCATCCTTTGAAGCTATGGCATCAATTATAAATCGACTTCATAAAAACTTAGAAGGAAATCATGACCAGCACGGCAGAAACAACCTTCTGGCATCATATATCTATTATGTGTTCCGCCTGCCAAATACATACCCTAATTCTCCGTCACCAGGTACTTTATTCTTTTTAGGATTAAACTCTCTTTCATGAAGTGTTCTTGCCAAGACTGAAGTACTCAGGTGTCATCCATGGTGTTATCACACATCCATAACATTTATTCACTCTCTGCTAAGGACCATTCGCTGTGTTAGTCATTGAAAGATATGCTTCCTTTTAAAACATCATTTATATAGGTCTTCCTTTAAGTTGATTTGGAGAGTTGGCTAAATTGATTATTCTACTTCACCCATCTCTGAAAACATTTTATAATTTATTGTTAAAATTAATAGTCTTATTATTTTATTTGTCATTGAGAGTATTTTTGTACATTTAAGGAGACACATTGTAGACTAATTTTCTATTAACCTTAAAAGGTCTATAGTAATATAAAAATGATTGTCTAGAAAAATTCCAATTTCTTCATGACCAGTAAAATAAAAGTTTTCTGAATATTAAAGCCTTACGTAGTTTCTTGTCCTTTGTGTGACATTAGTGATAGTGTGTTTGTGAGCGATAGTTGGGTTCCCAGTTAGTTGGTTAGTTAGTTATCGAGCTTTGGAAGCAGTCGTTCATCTCTAGTGATGATGGTACCTGCCCCTTCGCAGCCATTGGCAATGTTACTGGCTTAAGCTTTAGCCTAGACTTTCTTTTCTTTGTTGTGAAAAGAGGGAAAAATAGGTCTTCTATGTTGACCCACAATTTCCTCTCTTGATTGTAGACTGTCTGACTTGAGAATGTGAGCATGAGGGCGACAGTGGTAGACTCAGAACACAACACCCAGAATGTGTCTCCATCTGCCTTTTTGTTCAGCTCAGCAGTCAGGTTTCATACATTTGACATGTAACCTTTTTCCTGCCCCGACCTAAAAAAATTATACACATTAATTAGTTGCAGATTTGTATCATTTTCAATAGGACATTGTAAAATATTCTAGAATTCAAAGACATAGATAGAACTGGGGAGATGGCTTATTCTGTAAAATGATTATCATACATTCATGAAGACCTGAGTTTGATTTCGAAGCTAATCTTAAGAAGCCAAACATACATACATGCATACACACACACACACACATATGTGTATATACATATACAAACACGCTCACACAATATATATGTGTTTACACATGCACAAAAAAGATGCAGATAATGAATATGACTGTTGGCTATTTTTGCTTTTATAAATAATGTCTGACCTTATTCAGACAACAGAATTCTTTGTTTTTATAGCCCTTAGAATTATCTTTAGAGGGTATGTGTGTGATGTAAAACAAAGATGCTATTTTTTATTTTTCACATCACTTATGAAGATAGAGAAATTAAGGCCATACTCTATTTAAGTGGTGTTGGTAATAGATTGGATGGCCCTATAGTGATCGTATCTCAAGGGGCAGAGCAGAAAGCGTAAGTGAAAAAAGAACAAGTGGTAGCAGCTGCCGCGTTTATGTCCAAGACACGGCTATGTTTGAGTGAGGGTGGTGTGTGTTCTCATTCACTTTGCTATTGCTCATGACATACTCAAACATACAAGACCATGGTTTTCATTTATAATCTGTATGGTTTGTGTCAACTGCTGTAAGGTAGAGAGAGCTTCATATAGCTGTCACTTGTTCTTGAGTGGTTTTATTTCTAATTATTTATTTTTTAAAAAAAGAATATGTATTAATTTTCATTTAGAATTTTATAATTTTTGTGGAATTTTGTAAAGTGGTTGTTTTTTGGGGTCCTCTCTTACTAATCCTGTGCTCTCTATTGCAACCCTAGGTCCCGGGGGTCTGGGAGGATCAGTGCATTATGCCACAATGGCAAGATCTGCAGTGAGACCCGCAAGCCTTAACTTAAATCGTTCTCGAAGCCTTAGCAACAGTAATCCAGATATATCTGGGACTCCCACATCACCAGATGATGAAGTTCGGTCAATCATCGGCAGTAAGGTAAACCGAGGACATACTATCCATTTTTGATAGTTATCCAAGTATTTAATTTATTCTTAATTTTAAGATGTATTTAAGTTCAAAGTAAGTATGGAATTCTTTTTCTATTTTACTTGAGTTAGAAAAAAGCAAAATATTCCTTTTCTGTCAGTAAGTACTTTTCACATTTCTATTAAATATATTTGATGTTATAAACTAGTCTGTACAATGTGCATTTAAAATATGAATCTTCCAAATTCTAAAATTTGTTGATGATAAATCATCACATATAACTTGTCTGGTGTCTCCTCATGTGAAATTGGTTAGTGATTCTGTAGCGTGGGGAGGGACCTGTGTGACTGATGTGTACAAGAGACGTGCTTTCAGTGACGTCCTGTGTGAGCTCCTCCTTCAGGAGAGCATCCAGAGTAGTTCCTGGCCTTGGTCGGTAAGAGAGTTACGTTTCCTATGGACCTGGGTGATCTGCACTACCACTAGAACTTGTGATTATGTAACCATGCTTAGTAATGAGCCTAGACAAGAAAGAGGCCAACCAGAAGATCCAGCTATACTTTATCCAGAGCCTCCATTATTATCACACCAAAAGTATTCAGGAAATTACTTTTCTACATATACAATACAAAGATAACTCTGAGTTTAAGCTTAGGAAAAGATTTTTTAACCTTATTTTCATCCTCACTTTCTTTTTTGTTGTTGTTGTTGTTTAGTAAAGGGAAGTACTTGGCAGTTGCATACTGCAGGGTTTATAATCAGTATAATGAATCATGTTTGGGAACTGCAAGTGGTTATTGTCCAAAGGCTGTAGATAGCATAGTTCTCGAGATTCTCCCTTAAAAATATCTCTTAATTTCTATACATTGTGCCTCCTACAATTATTCTTTTTATATTTGTTATATAACTTCAAGATTTAGAACAGGGAGTCTATTAATTGGTATTAGTTTTGCTTTTTTTTAAAAAAAATCATTAAATAAAACATAGTAACAACTTGTCCATATATATATATATACATACATACATATATATATTAGTATACACATGTACATGTGGGTGTGTATACTAATTTCTTTTTTTTAAATGTCATCACAGCATTTCTTAATTAAGTTCTCTTTCTTTGAGACAGCGTCTCATTATATAGCCCAGGCTAGCTTTGAACTCCTGTTCCTCTTACTTCCGCCTCCCATGTGCTGTGCTAACAGGTATGTACCGCCAACCCAGATCTAATTAAGTTTTACTTAAAGTAGTTTTACATTTTTCACTCTCATTGAAAAAATGGTAATTACTTTCATATTTTTCCTCAAAGTTAATAACATTCTTTTATCTCATAAAAATGTAAGGAGTGTGAATTTTTTGTGTCCTTATTCTTAATTTATTCTAACTTTATTATCCAGGTTATGCCAGCGTAATTCCTTCTCCTCAGAGGTAGAGTCTTTTGTCTTATTCACGGTCTTCCCGTAGGTCTTTCCTCAGGATTAGTAACTTAGCCTTCATAGTGTCATTTCAGGCACTTTGTCATCTGGCCATTATCTATATTTCTTTCTAGTGTCCCAACTCTGGGCATTTGCCTTCCTTTTCACCTTCTAGTCACTTGATCTTGTTTTCCTCGGGAGGACAGAGGAGGAGTTCCTAAATGTTCTCTTTTCCTCCTTGGTCGTGCATCCTTGTCACAATCAAACCTCAATATCTCTTTTCTTCTCAAACTTAGGACCATCATTAGAAACGACTGACCACCTCTTTTGTGCCTTGAAAATGGCAGCTAGCTTCACCTCAAATCCCTGGTGCTGTCAGTCAGGCAGTCATTCTGTGTTCCTTTCACCTTTCTGCCATAGGTTCTTGCCACAGACCACCTAATACCTTCCTCTCCTTGGTGTCTGCTGCTTAAGGGAGATGGAGCTCACTGTGCTTACAGTCCACGGCTTCTGGTCTGTGAGTCTCCTCCTTTTCTCACTCAGTATTCCCAGTCCAGGACTTCTTTGATCTCGAGTCCTTCCTATATACGGAATCATTTTCAGCCACAGACAGACATGCTATTTCTTACTTTAAAAAATTCTCCTAGCAGTGTTCCTGCTGCTACTTTGTACACTATTTTCTGCTATTTTTTTTTTTTTTTTTTGGAGGTGTCCTGGAACCAGTGCTGGGAATAAAGGAATGTGCCATCATGCCAACTCTGCTAGCTCTTAAAATAGAGCCCATTATACTTTGTGTCTTGGTTCTTTTATTTTGTAAACTTTGTGTCTTCAGTCCTTTCCCTCTTGCTGTCTTCTTTAGTTTTCTTTCCTGCTATCTCCCACCCTAACTGCACTTGTAACTGCATATTACAGTTGTTGCCACCATGCTAAATCTCAATAGTTGTGTATCCAAACTTGGATTTTTTTTTTTTTTCTTTTTTTCAGAGCTGGGGACCGAACCCAGGGCCTTGCGCTTGTTAGGCAAACGCTCTACCACTGAGCTAAATCCCCAACCTCCCCAAACTTGGATTTTAAAATTATTTCTTTTATCTTAACTTATGTTTTTACATGTTTTTGTGTATGGTATGAGCAAGTGAGTGCAGATGCCTCTGGTGGCCAGACAAGAACATCAGGTTTCCTGTGGCTGGAGTTGCAGGCATTGTGAGTGTCTGACTGGGAACCCAGCCCAGAGCCTGTACAAGGGCAGCTCATGCTCTGGGCCTCCATTACAGTCCTGCCAGGATCTTTGGCACAAATTCTTGTTTTTCTTTTGTTTAGTTTGCTTGGTTTCTGAGATTCTATATCGTCTTAGTGTTTGTTCTTCAGAGATTACTGTTTTCGTATTCTTCTAAGTTCTTCCTTTCTGATAGTCTCTTACTGTGCAAGCCTTGTGCTTTATTAAGAACTTTTATAAATGCTAGGTTGATCATCCCTCACCTTACTTGTCGGCGCCAGCACCGACACGGTACCGAGAATCGGGCGAAAGCCTACGGGATGAAAGAAACACGCACGCACACACACACACACACACACACACACACACACACACACACACACACACACACACACACACAGGTTATCGTGTCAAGCCAGGAGAGGAAGGGGGGGGAGGGAGAGGAGAGAGAGAAAGAGTGGAAGAGCGGAAGGAAGAGAGAGAGTCTCCTGTAGCTTTATTCACCACTTATATACCCAAGTCTCCTGGTATAAAATAACTGGGAAGAACAGTGGGAAACCCTGGCTGGCGACTACCTGGCTTCAGTAACAAAAGACCGTCTGGGAGACCTGAATTAATTAGGGAGAAATCCGAGAAGACCAGCCTAAATCTCAAGGATAAAGGCTGAGGAAGCAAAAGGCAGAAGTAAATTGACCACCACCCAGGTGTGGTCCAGGTGTGTCGGTTCCACGTGCATCAGCCGGGGTCAGCAGAGGTCATGCAGTGGAGACTCGGGTGTTTACTACTTGGTCTTTTCTTCCTGTGCCGTAAATACGTGGGGGAGGCCTCTGTCCAACAATCCCATGACTTCTTAACTGTGGCCATGCAGTTACAAAGCGGCCAGGCCCAAATCCAATATGGCTCACTACACTTACTTTTCAGTGCAGATCTCTCTCAGGAATTCCACTTACCCGCTTTCCTAAATCCTTTTCTAGAATGCACATTCTAGAAATGCATGTTAAACGAGAGCAGAGAGCAGCAGGGTTTTCTTTTGATTGAGTTTCTTTTTTCTTCCCTGCTCAACCTCCCAATGCTGGAGAGTGAACTGAAGCCTTTTCATTTGCCTTCTTATCATCTCTGTCTTAGTATGTTCTGATATCTAGAGTGTTGCTTTATAAGTTAAGATGCACAAGAGAAGTTGAGTCAGATTGTATCATGTCTCTAAGCACCTGGGACCAGCTCTCTGAGATCATTTAAGATTTTACTTAGAGGCCACCTTCCTAGTGAGGTCTGCCTGCTATTTTTGTTAAGTGTGTTAACTTGTGTTTTAGTACACATCTGACAAAATACCATGACAAAAGCAACTAGAGGGAGGAAGGCTAGCTTTATAGTTCACACTTGCAGGTTATGTCCCTCAGGTGAGGAAGGTCACAGCAGGTGGCAGCAGGACCCTGGCCAGAGAGGGAGGACTGCATGCAGGTCTCAGCTCATCTCCCCATTTATACAGTTCAGGATCTTCTGCCCAGAGAGTAGTCCTGCCTACAATTCACATGAGTCTTCACACACTCATTTGCAGTCAAGACAACCCCACAAGAATGCCCAGAAGGCCATCTCCTAGGTGACTCTAGATTCTGTCAAGTAGACAGTTCATACCAATCATCACAAGTCTCCACCCATTGCCAGTTGACACCCCAAAAAAATCACTTTTAAACCATATCCTACTACCCTTTGACCCTGTAGGCTGTGACCAAGTTATAATATAAAATACATTCACTCCAGCTTTAAAATTCCTCACAGTAATTAACACTTACTACCCTTCAAAATTCCACATAACAGGTTAAATAACTCCCATATATAATAACACAGAAAAATATTCCCATCCCCAAATGAAAAAACTGGGATATAGTAAGAAATAATTACACCAGAACAAAACCAGAATCCATCAGGACAACCACCAAATCCTGCAGCTCCATGTCTCGCATCTAGACTTCCAATATAGTCAGTTGGGTTCCAAAAGGCTTGAGTAACTCTCGCCCCCCATCTCTGGTGCCCTTGGAAGACTTAGAATCTCTCTTAGACCAGATTCTTCTATGCCCACAGCTCTTGATTCATGGTTTTGCCATCTCTAACATCTTGAAGTCTTCATTGAAATGTAGGCTTTACCTTCATAAATTTGCACAGTGACCTCATAGGGCCTCCTCCAAGGACTGCAACCCTGTCATACATTACTTGACCTCAGTTGCTTTCCATGATCCTCTCAGTCCTGCAAGGTTTCATGCCTTGAAGAACAGGGTCAGGGAGATGACCTCAAGATGTAGCCTGGGTCCTTGGGATATAGCTGTCTCAGCTCCAGTGAACTGATCCTAGGGATACATTCTCCTAGGCAGTTGCTTTTGAGAATTGGTGAACCCATCAACTTAATTTTATTTTTTAAGTGAGTTGGGGTCTTCACAAGTCAGAGCCTTTTAGGAGTAAAATGTTCCCTTTAAGATGTCCCAGTGCTGCACACACAGGTTTCTTTTTAGCAGTGCCGATCTCTTTAGTGGCTGTTCTCTTATCAGCAGTTGACTGTTCCTACCTTGACATATCCTGTGCTGTACACATTAATTAGTCCACAGCTTTAGATTTAACTTTGCTCTTGGTCTTAGGATACAGGCAATATGAAACCACATTCTTGACCAGGTATCCATGAATGGCCTCCCAGTGTTCAGATCTTGAAAGTCATAAACCAGGCTTCCACTTTCTGCATTTCTTAAAGAATTCTACCCAACTCCCAGGGTAGCTCATTAAACTCTGCTTCCACCCCTCAAAGGTTTTTCTACCTACAAGATAAGACAAAATAATAGTATTGGCATTAGGCAAAACCACACACAAAGCTGGGTACATTGTACCTTTTCCTTGTTTCTTGAACAGTTGGAAGGTTGTTCCATTAGTATCTGTTGGTAATGAATTTGTTTAAGGACTAGTGTTTTATAACACTTGAGTTATGAAAGTTATTTGCCTCACAAACTAACTGGCTACATATTGTCTTTAGCTTTCCTGTTTGTTTTTGTTTTAGAGAGAGGAGTGGGTGTTTCTGTGTAGCCCTGGCTGTCCTAGCTTTACTTAGCTTTTGATGTTTAATTACAACTATTCAAGCATCAATGTTGTATTTATGAAATATAACTGCAGCAAACATATTTTTTCTGATATTAATTTTCATAAACATTATTTTAAAGAGAAATGATTAAATAAAGTTATAATACATTCATACAGGCAGTATACTTTTACTCATTATAAATTAATTCAAATACAAAATTTTAATCTCTGGAAAATTTTTATATGAACAACTTCTGGTATCTGTCACCTTCAAGGCATTACACTTCAACCCTCCTTAAAACATTCTGAAGACTACCATTATTTCTACTTTTTAGATAAGAAAATGAATAAAAAGTCATTTATTTTAGAGTTTTAATTAGCAAGCAGAAAAGTCTGTGTGAACCTTATTTCCCATCTTAGGCAGTCAGTGAAGGAAAATGGATGATTGTGTTAATGTTAGCTACTTCAACTGTTCTGTGTTTGGGAAGAAAAAAAGTAGAGAAAATATTCTCCCTAAAGTCAAAACTCCAAGCAGTGGTTAATTTCCCCTCAGAAACTTCTCTTGAAATACTAAAAAGTGTGTTGATGTATAGGCCCTCTGCTCACTGACTCTCACTGACTTGTTTGATAGTGGGCTGTTGGGAATTCCCGAGGAGCCTACCTTCTAAACAGAGCTAGTGTCAAGTGTGCCAACATGGCTTCATTTTCAAGCAGCCTTATCTTCGGTAGTTTCTGCCCCAGTACATCTGTGGCTTTAGTATTTCTGATCAGGTTGCTTTGGGTTGTCTGTGTAATCCTTGCCCTTAAATCCTCCAAACACTCACTACAACTTGTTCCAACCCTATCTAGCAGGTTCTCTCTCCTTAGGTGAGTTTGAAATCAGGAGGTTGTGGGGTAGAGAATAGAATATGAATTTTATAAAGCAATTATAAAATTTATTGCATGATTCTAATAATCTTAGGCCTCAGCTGACGTCGTCAGGAACCAGTAATCCCTTTCAATAACTTGTTACTGGTATATTCATTAATAATAGCTAACACATTAAAATTTAATGAGGGTGATGATAAAAATATAATTTCTAGAGAGACATAATGTTTTTCACACACACACACACACACACACACACACACACACACACACACACTAGATAGAACCCCATATATCTAAATGACCGATATTAATAAAAAGAAACACAACTTCACATTCGCTGTTGTTATTAGGAAGGGACAAATTTAGCTTTTCCTTTACATTGTGTTTTCCCTTATGTTTTTAATTTTCTAAAAGAAAATGAAAGAATCATGGCCGACAGAATTGTGGAGTTCTCACTTCAGAGGAATTTTCAGCTAGTAAGAAATGCAATGAACTTAAGGTCTTTTAGCAGAGTGCTTAGTTTTTTTTCTCCAACCCCCCCCCCCAATTCAGTTCAGTTAAGAGTTTGTACCATATTAAGAAGCATTTTAAGTATAATGCTGTAGAAATGTCTATGGTTTGTACTTTAAGGCAGTCACTTTACATTGAAATAACCTTTAAATACTATACTTAATATTCTTTTCTTTAAAAAAGTACACTATGTGATAAGATGATGTAGATGAACTAATGCTCTCTATGTACCTGGGATCTTTTGGGTTGCTTTAACAGTACTAATGAAGATCATGTTTGCATTGTGAGGACTGGGTGTCTTTAAGGATAATTCATAGCATGCACCATGTAACATTTCTCTCCTTTCCAACTGCTCTCTGTTATGTGCTTAGGGTTTAGATCGCTCCAATTCCTGGGTTAACACTGGTCCAAAAGCTGCCCCATGGGGATCCAACCCCAGTCCAAGTGCAGAGTCAACACAGGTGGTGTTTACATTATAGGTTTCTTTATTGGCTGCTGATGTTTCCCGTTAGAACATTACCTTTTAGTACATGCTGTGATTTCAGTGGCTTGCTTTTATTTAATCATTATAAGTGTGTATTTTTACCCTGCACATTCCCCAACTACTATGCATGAATCCACCAGATGTACCAGTAATGCTCTCCTCTTGTTTTCTGTCTCCTCCTGCCTACTCCTTACACATCATATCAATGTCTTTGTGCCTGCTGTTTATGCACTGATAGCTTTACAACAGGTTCTCTTTAGGACTTGTACATCTTTAGTAGGAAATTTTTATGTAGAAAATACTGAACAGTTTTCCATTTGACTTAAAGTAAATGTAAATATATCATTTCCTGTGGCCTTTATTACCTTCTCTTTTTCATAATCACCAAGTAGAAAGATTGGTAGTAAGTTGAAGTTAAATATAAATAAGTTACAGTATGTATGCTATGAGAATAAATGCTGGAGGAAAAACTGTTTCATTTGTAAAGTGTTGCAAAGTATGAAATTTATTTTAACTATAACATATATTTTAAGACTAGTTGCTTGATAGCTAATTGCATGATGCATCAAAATATACTTCTTATCTGTGTATTGGCTCTGAAGGAAAATCCTCTAATTCCTAAAAAAAAGAACCCAGTTCTCCATTTAAGATTAGAACTGATTTATATTACAAATAGTTTATGACAAACTTAAATGATGTGTTTTCAATAGAAAAAAGTAAAGTTTCTAAACTCTCCATTTAAGATTATAACTGATTTATGTACAGTTTATGACAAACTTTAAATGGTATATTTTTAATAAAATAATGTTTTGAAAGTTTCAATTCCCTTACTGAGTACAAAATTCTTGATTTCTATTTTTTTTGGTCAGACCGCAGTTGAGAAGTATGTTTTTGCTTTTTATGTTTTTGTTAGATATGTGCATGTGTAGATTTCACAGGTAAGTTTCATTCTTTGCAGCACTCTCTGTAATATAATAACTAAGGTAATTAATCTTAAAGACAAAAAAATAGAAGCAGTTTTCATACAGCTTTTAAAGCAGCTTAAAATAACGGAGTGAGATCAGAAATAATCTGAACGTTTGAAACTGAGCGTAGCCCGTGACTTCCGAGCCCTCCACACCAGTGTTAATGTTCTCTTGCCATTCGTTCACCTTCACCCATAGGCTGTGGATCGAAGTTGTAATCGTATGTCTTCGCACACAGAGACGTCAAGTTTCTTACAAACATTAACGGGACGCTTACCAACTAAAAAGGTAGATTCATAAGAAGACAGAGGGGGAAAGTAATTCCAGCCATTAAAAACTTGTAAAGTCTCCTTACACAACCAGTGTGAGATGCTGAAATAATTTTGTTGGGTCTAAAACTTCGTTTGAACAAGCAGTGCTGGTCTGGAGGCTTTGTGCCATGCCACTGTTGTTCAGGGTTTGTTTTCATTAAGATAATGTTTCTACTTTTAGAATTGATTGTAGAGTATAGTAATTCAAAGAAGATAATCAACTTTTAATACCAGAAAAATATATGAGCTCTTAATTCTGTTTCTGTAACTACTTCTGTTTTGTTTTAAATCTCCAGGGAAAGGAAGATGAGTTAGGAAAGTTATCACTCTTAGTAAGCGATGTTGCTTGCCCGGTGCACAGCCCTGTTAGACCTTTCACAGTAATCTGTGCTGCTTGCAAGTGCTTTGTATGCATATCCATTAAAACAAAGTTTCTGCTTCCTAAAAATACATCTTAAAGACCTGGAACTTAATAGCATACAGAAAAGTTTAAATTCGTAATGGTATTTCCTAAATTGTACCAGCAAAGTTGATAAATGTATGTTCAAATATGTATTTAAAATACAAACAAAATCCGATTTGTAGCCGTGAGGTTTTGGTTTAGTTTTTTTGTTTGCAAGTGCAATTTAGGAAGTTGTTTCCTGCCTGTCCTTTTAAAATTACATTTTACTCCAAGATAACATGTAATTTTTCAGCTCTGAACATGCGACACTGTGTTCATGCATAAGTAGTCGTTTCGTTAATGGGTGTGTCCACGCATCATCCAGTGTCCATGTGCCCCGCCCCATTGAGCTCGTTCCCACTGTGCCTTCATCTGTGCCTGTGTTATGGTTTGGTCTTTGGCCTCAGCTGGTCCGACTTGATAATAACGTCTCTGTTTCCGGACAGCTCTTTCACGAGGAGCTGGCTCTGCAGTGGGTCGTTTGCAGTGGCAGCGTGCGGGAATCGGCTTTGCAGCAAGCCTGGTTCTTTTTTGAGTTGATGGTAAGCGAACTGAGCATGGTCTTTAATACTTCTAACTCAGCAAGCGGTTTCGTGTCAGTCATTTTCTTTTACTTTAGAAATTGTACCCTCGGGGTTGGGGATTTAGCTCAGTGGTAGAGCGCTTGCCTAGCAAGCGCAAGGCCCTGGATTCGGTCCCCAGCTCCGGGGGAAAAAAAAAAAAAAAAAAAGAAAAGAAAAGAAATTGTACCCTCATATTTGCCCCCAAGCATAATTATTTACTTTTTTCTAAATATACACCTTGGGCGACACAATATAGGTAAAATGATAACGTGTGAGGTCACTTCATCTCTGCTTTTGATTTTGCGTTGTTGTTCTTGAATGCACAAGAAAACTTGTGACAGTCTCTGCTAGTCTATGCGAGTTAGTAAAGTCAGTGCTATAGATGTTGTAACAATTATTTAGAGCTTTATAAATACATCCTGTTATTATTATAGATGGACAGCGCACAGGGAAATGCTAATTATAATCAATTTGAGAAACACTTTTTGCTTACTTCAGTAAATGGTATATAAACTGATTAATTTTTTTCATGTCATATAAAACATGGGCTATACTTATATACATGCAGACTTCTTAATGAACTAAAACAGTAAGTGCTTATCGGGTGGCTATGCAGGCCTGTTACTGAGGCTGGGAGAGGTTAAGTGACGTTTTAGGGTACACATCCTGTAGGTAGCAGTACTATACTCCTAGTCCTGACGCTCTGGCTCTAGGAACCTTCTGCTAGTTTTCTCCCTCAGGACTAGAAAGCTCAGATCCTGGGATCATTTTATTTCAACAAAAATAGTATTTAATAAATAAGGAACAAAACAAAAGCCAAAAAAAGAAATAAGGACAAAGAGAGAGGGAGGGAGGAGAGAAGGGAGTTAAAGGGGCTTTTAGAATTCAACACAGTTCAACAGCAGTCACTGTTACCTGTATTTGAGATACAAAACATTTTTCCCTACAGATTTACTAATCTACAGAGAAGGGAAACCTGGGAATATGTATGTCCGAAAGCTCATTTTCTTTTAGAATATCAATATCAAATTTATAACTCATGTAGTTTTATTGTAAAATAGGAATTGCAATTTTGGCTTTAACAAAAGTCTTCCATGTGTGTTCAGATTTCTTAAGTACGAGTCCAGAGATTACAGTTTAGGAGTCAGCTATAGCTAGGCTTGATGGCACATCCCTCTAATCCCAAGGCCTTTTAGGAAGAAGCCTGGCTTCTGGGAGTCGTAGTACACATCCACAGTGGCAGGCAGGCACATCTCTTTAGTTTGAAGACAGTCGAGACAGCATAGAGAATTCCTGGCTAGCCAGGGCTACATAATGAGAGCCTGTTTAAAAAGTGGGGTGAGCTGGGGCTGGGATACAGACAGGTGGTAGAGTTCATGCCCATCATCTAACGCCCTGGGCTCATTTGTCACTGCAACAAAAAAGATTTGACTGTGCTGCATGCTGCCAACAGTTAGCTCTCTTTAAATGTAAATGCTTGCACTCTTCATTAGCATTCCTAGTATTCTAGTGAAAATGTATCTAAAGGCATTCTGTGAACTGAAGCCACTTAAAATGATCAACTGACACAGCTCGTGATGACTACAGCAACTGCAGGCTTTCTCACCATTGGAGGCTTCTAAGTTAGGGGCAGTGGGGTGAAAAATTGAATGATTCTTAAAATTTCTGAATTAAAATTGTTCTTACACTGAAGTTATGACAGAATAATTTATGAGAGTAAAGGGGAAAGTATTATTGTGTTTGACGTTTCATTGGCATATGGAAAATATTTAAGGAACATTTTCAAAACACTGGGAAATAAAAAAGTATTTCAGTTGACTGCTAAATTTACATAGTATATTTTTAAAATAGCCAGAGTATTTAGAGCCATTTTAACTTACTTAAAATTAAGCCAGGTAGTAGAACATACATGTACTCTTAAGACTGGAGAGGCCAAGACAGGATTGAGAACTCATGGTTAATCTGGGTTGCATTGTAAGATACTGTCATAAAATAAAGCAAAACAGCAACACAGGTGACAGTATGTGTCCGTTTACAGGTCAAGAGCATGGTGCACCACTTGTACTTTAATGATAAGCTCGACGCTCCGAGGAAAAGCCGTTTCCCAGAGCGTTTTATGGATGATATTGCTGCCCTGGTTAGCACAATTGCTGGTGATGTTGTGTCACGGTTTCAGAAGGTGAGGATGACTTTCTGTCGATGTCTCTTGTAAGCTGAGAGTAAACGGTTGTGCTTTTGTTCACCACTGTCATTGTTATTGCTTATATTCTGTCTCCTAGGATACAGAAATGGTTGAGAGACTCAATACAAGCCTTGCCTTCTTTCTCAATGATCTGCTGTCGGTTATGGACCGAGGGTTTGTCTTTACCCTTATAAAGTCCTGCTACAAACAGGTAATACATACTTAGTTATTGAGTAGCTGAAATACTGTGGTAGCTAGTTTGAGAATATCCTGTCACTAGTGAAAGAGTAGCCGAGTTCTGTGATAACACTGTGGTGAAGTACAAGGTGTGTGGTTTATTAGAACTATCCCAAGTAGATCCCAACTCAATGTTACTTCCTTCCTAGTAAAAGCTACTCAGATAGTGATGGAAGGCAGCCTTTGAATGCTGTGCAAGAACAGCATTTATCCTGAGTGTACGGCTAACCGAACTTTCCCTATCCTTGGTATTTATTTATTTGAGATAAGGTTTCACATAACCTAGGCCAGCTGTAAATTCTTGTTGTAGTTGAAGGTGATCTTGAACTCTTGGTCTACTTATGAGTGTGAACCATTATGCCAGCTTTTGAGTGTCCCTTAAAGAAAACAGTTGGCTTTCAGTACTTCTATTTTTAATTAATTATTTTATTTACATTCCAAATTTTGCTCTCCCTTCTGGTCCCACCTCCCAGAGTACTTCACCTGGGAGCACACTCTCAGAGTCATTACTACTATTTAAACATTAGAATTTGGATTCATGGTCAGATATTTACTGAAGTTCAAAATGTCGTACATTATCTTGCCGTCCTTAAACTATAAACACCCTAGACCTTTTCCACAAGCAACACATTATGTTTTTTAAATGTTATCAACTATTATGTCTTGCCTTTTGGCTCCTTAAAAGCTGTAGTCACTCCAGAGTTATCACAGCATTGGAAAATAAAAGCTTTGGTTTCATCCCAGAATTGTTGAGGTGTTTGACGTTGAGTAAAGCTCAGGAAGCCCTTCTTGGCTGGCCCATGGGTTAGTTTTGGAGAGCTGTTGGTTGATGATTCTAAGGGACTGGTCAGCTAGCTTAGTGACTAAAGCTCTGGCCACTCTCCCTGGGAACCTGCATTTAATTCTCAGCGCCCACATGGCAGCTCACGACAGTCAATTCCAGTTGCAGGGAGTCCAGTGATCTCTTCTGCTTCTGTAGGTGCCAGGCATATACATGATGCACAAATGTACATGCAGGCAAAACACTCATACACATGAAATAAAATAAAACATTTTAAAAGAATTCTATTTAGCAATATAATTGTTAAAATTTTGAAGGCTTATTCAGCTGGATATTTTTCTTTTATAGTAATAAAAATTATCTATGCGTGAGTTCTGACTCACAGATATTTTCAAAACACTGTTCTTTCCCCCCAAATTTATATTTTATTACTATCAAAACTTATTCTGGCTTATTGACCTCCTACATTTTCCAACCATTGAAGTTGATTCAGGGATAACTATTATCTATTAAGTCAGCTGACAGTAAGTCTCCTCGAGTAGCTGTGATATAGTTGGGAAAAAATAGACAATTATAAATGCATTTAACAGAAGTATTAAAAAGAAGTCTTTTGATGCATGCATTTTCCTCATAAGGTACATTTTTGAGAAGTGGGACTATTAATGCAGCTGTAATTTTGGGAAAGAAGTTGTTGTCATATAAGCCACAGAACCCCAAATACTGTTATTGTGGTGTATTACTGTGGGAGAAAAAAAATAAATCAATTGGTGTTCTCTCATTTACACATTGCTTCCAAGGTGTCAGCGAAGCTTTATTCACTACCAAATCCAAGTGTCCTGGTGTCCCTGAGGTTGGACTTTTTGCGAATCATCTGCAGCCACGAGCACTATGTTACATTAAACTTACCCTGCAGCTTGCTCACCCCGCCTGCATCTCCGTCACCTTCTGTTTCTTCTGCAACATCTCAGGTATGCAAAGTGTGAGGACGGACATATGTTCCTACTTATACAAATGCGTGAAAACTGTTAGTGTGTTATTTGATGATTGATTAAGTAGAGGCTCATTTCTGAGTGCTTTATAAATATTAGCTCATCTAATTACCAGAACAACTCTAGGAGTTTTGTCATTATCCATATTGGATACCGCCAGTCAAAAACATAGAAAGTAAGAAGTGGTCGGGAAAGCTGTGGCCAAGGCTTTATCCAGAGCCAGGGTTAAGCATGGCCCTGAGTTTCCGCCACTCATGAATGCACATGAGTGGGCTCAGTGGGCTCACCTATGTAAACTTTTTTTTTTTTTTTATGTTTTCACAAATCAAGTTTTCTTGAAGCAGATATAGAGACGGAGTCTGGGGTGAATACCTGTGAAAGGAAACAGGGAAGAGAGTCAGGCTGCAGTGCCAGCCTCCCAAGGTCAGCCTGGGTCACTCCTGATGTCTAAAGTTGATCTTACACACTTCCTAATCCTATTTCTATAGGGTGGGGGGCCCAGATACAGTTCTGTAGGCTAAAACAGTCTTACATGTTTGTTTAAAAAAGTTAAACCATACTTACATAAACTGGAAAAATGGAAAGTCTTAGAGAGCCAGACAGGGCTTTTCACTTCCTCTCTTCAGTACGAATCCTGGATCCACTTTCTGACACATGTCTTCTACCTCCCTAAAGGATGCATTAGCCTTTTGTATTCTTGCTTTGTCTTCTTTTAAAGATGTAGCTCTATGGCCAGAGACAGATTAGTCATAGGTGCCTTTCCTTAAACCTCCTTACTGCATGGCATTTACCTGTGACATGTCATAGAATTTCTTGAGTTATCTTGTTTACGTTCTTATTTAACTGTGTAATTTTCAGAATTTAGTGACTAACATAGATATCTTAGTTAGGGTTTTATTCCTGTGAAGAGACATTATGACCATGGCAATTCTTATAAAGGAAAACATTTAATTGGGGCTGTTTTACACTTTCAGGTTTAGTCCATTATTGTCATGGCAGAGAGCATTGTAGCATTCAGGCAGACCTGGTTCTGGAGAAGGCTGAGAGTTCTACATCTTGATCTGCAGGCAGCAGAAGGAGACTGTGTGCTACACTGGGCATAGCTTGAGCCTAGGAGAACTCCAGGCATACCCCTCAAGTGACACACCTCCTCCAGTAAAGCCACACCTCCTAATAGTGTCACTCCCTATGTGCCAAGCATCCAAACACATGAGTCTATTGGGGCAGACTTCCTATTCAGACCATCACAATAGACACCTCTGGGGGCCTTTCCTAAAACCTCCGTACTACATGCCATTTACCTGTGAAGTTCTTAGAGAATTTCTTGAATTATCTTGTTTGCTTTCTTGTTTAACTGTGCAATTTTCATATTTTAGTAGCTAACATAGACATACTTTTGGGGGAGGGGCAGAAAATATTATTTATACTTACTTAGAAGTTTTCTCTACAAAAATAGGAAATCTGATGCTGGAGATGTATACACACACACACACACACACACACACACACACACCCTCTGAATGTGGAATATATCTTGGGGGATGTAAGTGTTTGCAGAATCCTGGGCTAGGTCAGTGTTCTGAGTTTGGTAACAAAAGTGAGGAAATCATCATAGTATCCCATACCTAAAGTCAGAGCAGTTACTCTTCTGTGGGCTCTCAGGAGTACCTTTTGTCTGACATATGGCGTCGCATTTCATCTGTTGCAATGCCACACTGTGGATATTTGTAGCACAAATATCAGCAGCTGAGTTCTCCTTTACCTCCAACAGAGCTCTGGATTTTCCACCAATGTGCAGGACCAGAAGATCGCAAATATGTTTGAGTTGTCCTTACCCTTCCGCCAGCAGCATTACCTGGCAGGCCTGGTGTTGACAGAGCTCGCACTCATTTTAGACCCCGATGCTGAAGGGTGAGTACATCTGTGGCACACTGGAGGACGTCCGTCAGGTTTTGGACAGTGGGACTGAGCCTGCTAAGACTTTAATTAATATTACTGCTTCTGTCTTCCCCAAGATCCATGTGCTTGTTATTTCTATATTTCTTACTTTTAGGAATCGTGTTTATGTTTTCTGTAATCTCCTCAGAATATGAGATTTATCAACACAGATGGTCATATATCATGCTTGACACCATAGCATTTTTCTAGTAATGCAAGAAACAGTTGTGTGCATTAGTATATGGATAATTTTTAAAATACAGTGGGCACGGGGCTGGAGAGATGGCTCAGCGGTTAAGAGAGCTGACTGCTCTTCCAGAGGTCCTGAGTTCAACTCCCAACAACCACATGGTGGCTCACAACCATCTGTAATGGTAACTGATGCCCTCATCTGATGTGTCTGAAAACAGTTACATTTACATAAAATAAAGCTTAAAAAAATACAGTAAGTACTTTTCAGTTAAGGAAAATAGACTAATTTTCTTTAATTCCTTGTGAGAAAAATTTATAATTTTCCATCCTACTATGTAGCATTTTATCTTAAAACTTAACCTATCTTTTTAAAAATGTCTGCTGTTAGAGGATTTTTGGAAATTGTTATAAGAAAAGATATCATCTAATGATTTTCATTTATGAAATAACTTGGTATCTTCTGGGATAGCAACCCTTATGGGTGGTACTCATTTTACCAGTTGTGTTAGAAAGTCCATTTGACAGCCTGACATGACACTAACCCAAATTCTTAGCCATAGGATCATGAGCTTGAGGACATCCTGGGCAGCATAACAAGACATCACCTGTTTAAGAACAAAACAGAACAGAGAAGTGGCTTAGTTTCTAAAGTGTGTATCCTGCCCCTCTGGAGGGCCTGAGTCTGGTACCCAGCACGGATGTCAGGGTCTTCACTGCTGCCAGCAGTTAGCTCCGGATGTGTCACCTCTGCTGGTCTCTCAGAAAACCTGCGTTCCTGTGTTCACCCACACACACTCACACACAAATTAAAGTAAAAGATAAATGTTGTAAAAATAAAATTGTATAATCATAATTTATTTGCATTTGGGTAAAAAAAATTTTTTTTGAAATTCTGATCACCTTAAGTTTATTCTAAAGTTAAGTATCATGCAAGAGGTCCAGGAAACAAAAACATATAACCTTAAACAGGTTTTTAATGGATGTTTAATCTGCTTAAGAGATTAAAGAAAAAGTATATTCATAAAATCCTTAGTAATATGTCAGGGATATAGTTCATACTGAAAAACAATTTAAAACGCAAACTCTGCAAATGAAAGATTTGTATTTTACATGTGGAATATTTTTTAAAGAAGTGGTTTTCACCAGAACCGTGGGACTCTGAAGAGGCGTTCTATAGGCTCCATGTAGAAGAGAGGTTTGTGTAGACTCTGTGCCGAGAGAGAAATGTTTAAATGGCTGAGACTCTATACCTGCCAGTTTTGTTTGCAAGCGCGTTCATGGCTTAGCATTTGACAAGAAAGTATAATGTCATTGAAGATAATTAAAGGTGAACATTTTTGAGATGAGAAGATATGCTATAATTTTTCCGAACTTGCTTTCCTTAATAACTGGTGTACCTTAGGCATTGGAGTGATGTTTACTTGGCCAAAGTCATCTGATATGTCCTCAAGGAATTAAATCAGGCCAGGTTGGAGGGGGCCACAGTGCACCTGGGGCTTTGACGGTTTTATTGAAAGCAGTCGGTCTCTTTATAAATAATATAATGGCTGTTTTCAGGATCAATCTAGTTGTAGCTGCCAGGATACAACGATGTTTGCATGTTATACAAAGTACACAAGATTAAATGTCTACTAATTGTCTTGTCAAGCACCTGTGCTTCCTTGACTTCCAAGGTTACATACAGAGAAGCACAAAGAGGCCTGTATGCTTCACTGCTTGAGGGAGTGCCTCATTCTCTCAGGAACTGGAAGGCACAGTGTGCCCCAGGCGCCATGGACTCCAACCTGAAAAGCCTATGACACATGCCTCTGAAGGCAGCTCGGCCAAGCCAACTCCATGGTTCCTTGCAAGTTATATTCCCAGTGTTTTTGCTTGTTCAGGATGGCTTTAGTTATAAGAAACTGAATTTTTTTTCTTCAAACTGACTTTATTCATATCAGAAAGAGCATTCAGTCACTTACTGATTTTACCGTGTTCACCCTGAAGGAATAGTCACCTCTACTTTGACTGCAGGATAGTTTCCACAGATTTAGGATCATTTTATATGGCTCACAGGAGACAGGGTAAAGGAATTCCTTTTTCCTTGCAAGTGTAAATCTTTTCCTTAGGCTGATTAGGGTCAGCTAGCTATTCTGATGGATCTAGTCCCCAGAGTTGTGCAGGTTGCTGGATGGATTAAGTTACATGACCTTACACCAAACATGGATTGTTTGCTACAACACACATGATGATGATATGCTATACTCTAAAAACTGAGTTGCTAAGCAGTGTCGGGGTTCTCTGTTGAAGAACGTTATGAATTAATGAAAGGTTGTTTCATGCAGACTGTCACAATGACCTTGCTCACTTGCCATTTGAGGCCACTGGTTTAGCTAGAGTCTGATGCTGACATGAGACAGAGCTTCTGAGCCATAGGGGAAGAGACTTTTAGTTGAATTAGGATGAAGGACTGGGAAATGCATGCTGTCTAGGTTTCAGAAGTGTCTTATATACAGGGTACACAATTTTTATAATAATGTTTCTTTTCCATGTCAATACTCAATTCTATTAAGATGGTTTTTATATCTAATAATATAAGGATTATAAAGGAATCCATTACGGACTGTAGGAAGATTTCATTGGGTCTGGTGAATGAGTGTGCTTACTGTCACTGTTGTGCTCACATTGGAGCCCGTGTGCTACAAATGCGGAGAGCACCCTGGCGTACAGCCCCAGCTTTTATTGTTTGTTTCATCATTTTCTTCTTCTTTCCTGCGCCCACTCCATTAGCAAATTCTGCAGCTCTCCAAGATATATCCAAGTTCAATCACTTTTTTTCCAGCCTTGTTTCTGCTGGAGCTAATTATGCCACCTTCTTATGTCTCTAAAATCATATAGACACAATAGCCTAAATAGTCTTTTAAGATTATGCCATGGCCTTGCTTAAAATTATCCTCCCCTCCCTTCTTGTAACTTAAATACCACTTACAGTAAAACCCAGACTTTTGATAATAGTCCTCAAAGCCCTGCCTTGCTATTGTCTGTTTCTTAAATGTACCAAGTTCATTCATACATTTAAGCCTTGACACTTGTATTTTTCTCCACCCAAAGTAGTGTTTGAGTGACCCAGGGTCTTCACATAATCATTCCTGCCTATAGTTTCTCAGGTCTTCTCTCAAAGCAGAATATTCCTGTTGAGGCTCTCATTGCCTGCTAACATATAGTCCTATTGTCTTTTGCAGTCGTGCTTAGCCATGCAGCCCTGTTTTCTCTTCTTCAAAGTGCTTCCCTGAGTTTATGATAACTTCATTAGAGTAGAATAGAGAGAAGACATCTGTGTGTCCTGCTCAGTTTTGCATTCCTTGAGCTTTAAATTTGTCTAAGGTTCTCCTAGTACCTGGAGTCTCATTCTTCTAAGTGTCTATCTCTTGAATGACCCTGAGATGGCCATATACCTCTGTATGGTCTTACAGGTCTAGACAAAGATACTGTGCAAGATTCACTGACAGATCCATTAGGGGCGTGCTTGTTCTTTGACTACATCTGCTTGTTAAGTAATGAGAATCATTCCGTGATCAGCAGTGAGATGTTCTGTAATTAGCCAAAAATATAATTGTTACAAACTTCCCTTACAGCTAGAAAGTTGACCAAGAAACAGTCTAATAGAGGCAAGATCTTCTGTTAGAATCTGTTGTTCTAGCTTTCCATTGCTGTGATAAAATGTCATAACCAAAAACGTCTTGGAAAAGAAAGGGCTTATTTGGCTCCATGTCCAGATCATAATCCATGATGAATGGAAGTCAGGCCAGGAACTCAGAGCAGGAACATGGAGGCAGGAACTGACACAGAGGGCATGAAGGAGTGCTGCCTACAGATTTATTCTATAGCGTGCTCAGTTTGCTTTTTTTTTATTTATTTTTTTTATGGCACCCAGAGCCACCAGCCCAGGGGTGGCACCTGCTTCAGTGATCTGAGTCTTCTCACATCAATCATAAATTGGGAAAAATGCCCCACAGACATGCCTGCAAGCCATTCTGATGGAGGCATTTTCTCAGTTGAGATTCACTCTACTCAGAAGACTCTTGTTTGTGCCATGTTAACAAAAACTAACCAACATAACTGTACTGAGATTAAATGTTAATTTTGTAGACATAGCTTTTTGGAAGATGAGAAGATCTATTCTTTTACATTTCTGTCTTTAATATGGCAAAAACAATTTTGTGTGTGTGTGTGTGTGTGTGTGTGTGTGTGTGTGTGTGTGTGTCTTTTTCTCTGGTTAAAGTAAACTTAAGCACAAGCGCAGCTCTTAATTCAGGCAGCAAGAAATAGGAGCTGGAGCAGTAGCTCAGCGGGAGCATTTGTGTGTGGCATGCTCGGCACTCTGGACTCAGGCATCAGCATTTAGTGTTGTATAATTATGTATAATACTTTCATGTGATTAAGTAATAAAATGCATGAAATGGCTTCCTGAAAACAGAGTTTAGACAGGGTGGAGTCAGGGTGTGGCAGCTGCTGAGAGGGTTGGAGTGCCTGTCCAGGCATGAGAGTCATCATGGTGAGAATGGAAACAGCTGAGGCCCAAAAGCTGGACCTGGGAATCCCCTCTCTCAAGCTAATTAAGTGCAGCAGGAAACACATTGGTGGGGGCAGGAGTGGGGGTGAAGGGGTGAGTTTGGGGGGTGCAAAAGTAGGAGAGAAGCTTGTTGGGAAGAAGGGTATGTATGTGAAGCAGGGGTTGAACCTGTAAAAGAATCAGCATTTGGATTGACCTCTTGGAGAGTATGCAAACAGTGGGGGCAGTTGGGAGAGCAGCAAGCAGGGAGTCAGGAGTGAGGACTGAAAGGAGCCTATGAATGTGGTTTCGACAGTGTTTGAGTGTACACTTTATGAATAAACGTATAATTAAAATTAAGATCAGCTTTCAAACTAGGAAAGGGTTGTTTGAGGCAAGAATTAGGTCAGGATGATCATTGACAGTGTTGAAGGGAGGTGAGCTTCACTGGCAACATGGGCAGAGCATTTTCTGGGAGAAATATAACATTTTCTGAGACCAAAAACAAAAAGAAAAAGATTGTTTCTTGGGTGTCTTGGGAATTAATTGCTGTGATGAAGCACCATGACCAGAGGAAGTTGGAAGGAAAGGGTTTATTTGGCTTACACTTCCAGGTCACAATCCATCATTAGAGGAAGTCAGGACAGAAACTCAAGCAAGGCTGGAACCTGGAGGCAGGACCTGATGCAGAGGCCAGGGAGGGTGCTGCTTACTGGCTTGCTTCCCCTAGCTTGCTCAGCCTGCTTTCTTTTCTTTTTTTTTTTTTTTTTTTTTGGTTCTTTTTTTCGGAGCTGGGGACCGAACCCAGGGCCTTGCGCTTCCTAGGTAAGCACTCTACCACTGAGCTAAATCCCCAGCCCCTCAGCCTGCTTTCTTATAGAACCCACTCATCCACACTCATGACTCATCTACACACTCATGACTCACTCATCCACACTCATAACTCATCTACACACTCATGACTCACTCATACACACTCATAACTCATCTACACACTCATGACTCACTCATACACACTCATAACTCATCTACACACTCATGACTCACTCATCCACACTCATAACTCATCTACACACTCATGACTCACTCATCCACACTCATAACTCATCTACACACTCATGACTCACTCATCCACACTCATAACTCATCTACACACTCATGACTCACTCATACACACTCATAACTCATCTACACACTCATGACTCACTCATCCACACTCATAACTCATCTACACACTCATGACTCACTCATCCACACTCATAACTCATCTACACACTCATGACTCACTCATCCACACTCATAACTCATCTACACACTCATGACTCACTCATCCACACTCATGACTCATCTACACACTCATGACTCACTCATACACACTCATAACTCACTCATACACACTCATGACTCACTCATCCACACTCATAACTCACTCATACACACTCATGACTCTACACACACACTCATGACTCATCTACACACACTCATGACTCACTCATCCACACTCATAACTCATCTACACACTCATGACTCATCTACACACTCATGACTCATCTACACACTCATGACTCACTCATCCACACTCATGACTCATCTACACACACTCATGACTCACTCATACACACTCATGACTCATCTACACACTCATGACTCACTCATCCACACTCATAACTCATCTACACACTCATGACTCACTCATCCACACTCATGACTCATCTACACACTCATGACTCACTCATCCACACTCATAACTCATCTACACACCCATGACCCACTCATCCACACTCATGACTCATCTACACACTCATGACTCACTCATCCACACTCATAACTCACTCATACACACTCATGACTCTACACACACACTCATGACTCATCTACACACACTCATGACTCACTCATCCACACTCATAACTCACTCATACACACTCATGACTCTACACACACACTCATGACTCATCTACACACACTCATGACTCACTCATCCACACTCATGACTCATCTACACACACTCATGACTCACTCATACACACTCATGACTCATCTACACACTCATGACTCACTCATCCACACTCATAACTCATCTACACACTCATGACTCACTCATCCACACTCATGACTCATCTACACACTCATGACTCACTCATCCACACTCATAACTCATCTACACACTCATGACCCACTCATCCACACTCATGACTCATCTACACACTCATGACTCACACGCACACATGCACATGTGCCTTACACATACAGGGTCTTTACATGTGCATGCAAAGAGTTGTACATATACAACTCTTGTTGTGCCAAGTATATAAACAGAATAAAAACAGGAAGTAATGCTTTTCGTAAGTGTGAACAGTATGCAGCATGTAACATTAGGTCCACACACACAATTATAGACTGTTTTTATTGGCAGAAATGAAGCTCTGTAGCCAATAAGCACCCCCAGTCTCTGTTGGATGACCCTGCTCTGTCTTTTCTGTGGCTTTTTGTATCTCATAGGTATTCGATGCCTTGGAGGAACAGAGTCACGGAGTATTTGCCTTTCTTTAAATAGCCTATTTCACTTGGCATATTTTCTTCACAGTTCTACTTCAGAATTGTTACTTCAGAGCCAGTGAGATGGCTCAGCAGATAAAGTGGATGCCATGTAAGCTGATGACCTAAGTCCAGGCCCCAGCACCCACCCACAAAAAGGTGTAAGGAAAGCTGACATCAGAAATTTGTCCTCCAACCTCCACACATGCACCGAGGCACATCTGCAGCCCCCATTTCATTACACATAATAACAATGTTTAAATTTTTCTTGAAGTTGGTACTGTGTGTGCTCTTGTGTTCCTTATCAATCGAAGCACTAATAGACTTAATCAAACAGTTTACTTTACCCTTAAGTGATTGAGTGCTTCCTTTCCTACCATATTTACTTTATACTATTTTCAAATTTTTGCATTTTAAATAATGTAAAGTGAACTTTACAGGAATAAATATACAAAAATATAGCTGGCAACTGGGTGTGGTGGCATACACCTTTAATCCCAGCACTCAGGATTCAGAGACAGGTTGATGTCTATGAGTTTGAGGCCAGCCCACTCTAAAGAGTGAGTTCTAGAATAAACAAACTGAAAGAACAAAACCACATGATCATTTCATTAGATGCTGAGAAAGCATTTGACAAAATTCAACACCCCTTCATGATAAAAGTCCTGGAAAGAATAGGAATTCAAGGTCCATACCTAAACATAGTAAAAGCCATATACAGCAAACAAGTTGCTAACATTAAACTAAATGGAGAGAAACTTGAAGCAATCACACTAAAATCAGGGACTAGACAAGGCTGCCCACTCTCTCCCTACTTATTCAATATAGTTCTTGAAGTTCTAGCCAGAGCAATCAGACAACAAAAGGAGGTCAAGGGGATACAGATCGGAAAAGAAGAAGTCAAAATATCACTATTTGCAGATGATATGATAGTATATTTAAGCGATCCCAAAAGTTCCACCAGAGAACTACTAAAGCTGATCAACAACTTCAGCAAAGTGGCTGGGTATAAAATTAACTCAAATAAATCAGTAGCCTTCCTCTACACAAAAGAGAAACAAGCCGAGAAAGAAATTAGGGAAACGACACCCTTCATAATAGACCCAAATAATATAAAGTACCTCGGTGTGACTTTAACCAAGCAAGTAAAAGATTTGTATAATAAGAACTTCAAGACTCTGAAGAAAGAAATTGAAGAAGACCTCAGAAGATGGAAAGATCTCCCATGCTCATGGATTGGCAGGATTGAAATAGTAAAAATGGCCATTTTAAGAGTTGGGGATTTAGCTCAGTGGTAGAGTGCTTGCCTAGCAAACGGAAGGCCCTGGGTTCGGTCCCCAGCTCCAAAAAAAAAAAGAAAAGAAAAAAGAAAAAAATGGCCATTTTACCAAAAGCGATCTACAGATTCAATGCAATCCCCATCAAAATACCAATCCATTTCTTCAAAGAGTTAGACAGAACAGTTTGCAAATTCATCTGGAATAACAAAAAACCCAGGATAGCTAAAACTATCCTCAACAATAAAAGGACTTCAGGGGGAATCACTATCCCTGAACTCAAGCAGTATTACAGAGCAATAGTGATAAAAACTGCATGGTATTGGTACAGAGACAGACAGATAGACCATTGGAACAGAATTGAAGACCCAGAAATGAACCCACACACCTATGGGCACTTGATTTTTGACAAAGGAGCCAAAACCATCCAATGGAAAAAGTTAGCATTTTCAGCAAATGGTGCTGGTTCAACTGGAGGTCAACATGTAGAAGAATGCAGATCGATCCATGCTTATCACCCTGTACAAAGCTTAAGTCCAAGTGGATCAAGGACCTCCACATCAAACCAGATACACTCAAACTAATAGAAGAAACACTAGGGCAGCATCTGAAACACATGGGCACTGGAAAAAATTTCCTGAACAAAACACCAATGGCTTACACTCTAAGATCAAGAATCGACAAATGGGATCTCATAAAACTGCAAAGCTTCTGTAAGGCAAAGGACACTGTGGTTAGGACAAAATGGCAACCAACAGATTGGGAAAAGATCTTTACCAATCCTACAACAGATAGAGGCCTTATATCCAAAATATACAAAAAACTCAAGAAGTTAGACCGCAGGGAGACAAATAACCCTATTAAAAAATGGGGTTCAGAGCTAAACAAACAATTCACAGCTGAGGAATGCCGAATGGCTGAGAAACACCTAAAGAAATGTTCAACATCTTTAGTCATAAGGGAAATGCAAATCAAAACAACCCTGAGATTTCACCTCACACCAGTGAGAATGGCTAAGATCAAAAACTCAGGGGACAGCAAATGCTGGCGAGGATGTGGAGAAAGAGGAACACTCCTCCATTGTTGGTGGGATTGCAGACTGGTACAACCATTCTGGAAATCAGTCTGGAGGTTCCTCAGAAAATTGGACATTGAACTGCCTGAGGATCCAGCTATACCTCTCTTGGGCATATACCCAAAAGATGCCCCAACATATAAAAAAGACACGTGCTCCACTATGTTCATAGCAGCCTTATTTATAATAGCCAGAAGCTGGAAAGAACCCAGATGCCCTTCAACAGAGGAATGGATACAGAAAATGTGGTATATCTACACAATGGAATATTACTCAGTTATCAAAAACAATGCCTTTATGAAATTCATAGACAAATGGTTGGAAGTGGAAAATATCCTGAGTGAGGTAACCCAATCACAGAAAAACACACATGGTATGCACTCATTGATAAGTGGCTATTAGCCCAAATGCTTGAATTACCCTAGATGCCTAGAACACATGAAACTCAAGATCGATGATCAAAATGTGAGTGCTTCACTCCTTCTTTAAAAGGGGAGCAAGAATACCCTTGGCAGGGAATAGAGAGGCAAAGATTAAAACAGAGACAGAAGGAACACCCATTCAGAGCCTGCCCCACATGTGGCCCATACATATACAGCCATCCAATTAGACAAGATGGATGAAGCAAAGAAGTGCAGGCAGACAGGAGCCGGATGTAGATCTCTCCTGAGAGACACAGCCAGAATACAGCAAATACAGAGGCAAATGCCAGCAGCAAACCACTGAACTGAGAATAGGACCCCCGTTGAAGGAATCAGAGAAAGAACTGGAAGAGCTTGAAGGGGCTCGAGACCCCTTATGAACAACAATGCCAAGCAACTAGAGTTTCCAGGGACTAAGCCACTACCTAAAGACTATACATGGACTGACCCTGGACTCTGACCTCATAGGTAGCAATGAATATCCTAGTAAGATCACCAGTGTAAGGGGAAGCCCTGGGTCCTGCTAAGGCTGAACCCCCAGTGAATGTGATTGTTGGGGGGAGGGCGGCAATGGGGGGAGGATGGGGAGGGGAACACCCATAAAGAAGAGGAGGGGGAGGGGTTAGGGAGATGTTTGCCAGGAAACTGGGAAAGGGAATAACAATCTAAATGTAAATAAGAAATACCCAGTTAATAAAAAAAAAAAAAAAAAAAAAAAAGAGTGCTAGGATAGCCAGGGTTATACAAAGAAATTCTGTGTGGAGCACCCTCACCTCCAAAAAATTATATCTGGCATAAGTTAAGGAATTAAGAAAGGTTGATTGAGAGCCTTCCCTTAGTGTTCGTTTTGACGAGATTTAATCTCTGTGACTCATTGCTTCTCCTCGTTCATCTCTCCCTTTTAAATAGACTGTTTGGGTTGCATAAGAAAGTCATCAACATGGTACACAACTTACTGTCCAGTCACGACTCTGACCCACGGTACTCTGACCCTCAGATAAAGGCTCGGGTGGCCATGTTGTACCTTCCTCTGATTGGTATTATCATGGAAACTGTGCCTCAGCTGTATGATTTTACAGGTATGTAATGTAATTAACGTAGTTCTCAAAGCTTGTTATCTCCAAGTTGTAGAAAATGTTTTTAGGCTAACAGATATTAAGGAGATACATCCTAGGGCTGGAGAGAGGCTCAGTGATTAAATGCACTGGCTGCTCTTGCAAAGGACTCCAGTTTGATTCCCAGTACTCACATGGTGTCTCACAACCAGTGACTCCAGTTCTAGGGGATCCTCTAGTACACTCTTCTGGCTTCTGCAGGTACCAAGCATATGCAGGGTATACATTCATGCAGGCAAAACACCCATACAGAGAATAATATGAAATAATTTTTAAGTTATTTTTAAAATGTACTCCTGTAAAAATAAAATGTAAATAATCATGTTTAAACAATGCTGTTAAAAAACTTTTAAGTATTTGAGGAGATTCATTGTGAAATTCTCTTAAGACGATTTTAGGATGAATTTTAAATTGAGTGTGTAGCAGTTTGCACCCACCTTTTAGAAAACAGATATGTTTATATGCATGTATATTATGCATACAAGTCAAGAGAGAATAGTTCTTGACCTGCGTCTACTACCCTCATCACCAGCTTTATTCATAGAGATGTGTAACTGAAATTAATGTGCACCTGCACAAGAATTATGTTTATTCCAAGTTAGCATGTTGAGACTTACCTGTTCCTTAAAAACTGGAACCTACAGTTTTGTTCGTCTTGTTTGACTATTTATAAAGTACGTAAAGGCACAGTTTGGATTGTAACAGTATCCTGTTAACTAACAGTTAGCCTGATAAAGTGCTTCTGCTTTAATGAAGCCAAAAACATTTCCTGGATACCTGATAATATTAGGAAATAACTCTGTCACTTAAGAGCCTGGTGAAGTATCACTTCCCGGGGTTTGGGTCACCGAATTGTTTCCTGCATGTAGGCAGAAATGTTCATGAAGTTAGATTTTTCTTTGTAACTACCCAGTTCAGGTATCCAATTAAAAAGTACTACACCAGAAATGAGTTAATCTTTAAATGTTTAAAAAGAAATGAATCTTGATAAAAATTGATAGTCTTAAAAAAATAGGGATTTAAAGAGAAAGTTTTAAGATTTGCTATCATTTGAAAAATGTACATAATTTAGAAATTATATGATGAATCATAAAATATAGATGATAGTCTTTAAAAAGCTGTTTCTACCATAGTGTATATAAATCTATTATGAAAAAATAAAATTTATTTTAAAAGTAGACACAGTATGTATACATGGCAGCACTCACAGTTAAAAGACATAAATAAATATAAATGCAGCATTTAAACAACAGCATCAGTTAGTTCTGGCACATTCTGTACTATATTTACATTACCATAGTAACTATATAGCTGCTTCCTGTGGCTATTACAGTGAGCTAATGTGTCAAGAGTTCTCACTGTTACTGGTGGTGTAGTGTCCGTAAGGCTACCAGTCAACCAGAGGATCAGTAGTTGAGGCTGGGGAGAGAGTAAAAATCAGTGTGGGTTGCTGGTTCTGGGAGTTGTAACCTGTGTTGTCCAAGAGTCAGCTCCATGTGTAATTTGGACTCTTAGCTGACCTAAACTTTCCCTTCTTTTCCCCTTTCAGAAACACACAACCAGCGAGGAAGACCGATTTGCATAGCCCCCGATGATTATGACAGTGAGAGTGGGAGCATGATAAGCCAGACCGTTGCCATGGCAATTGCAGGAACATCTGTCCCTCAGCTCACAAGACCTGGCAGTTTTCTCCTCACATCAACGGTAAAATGAACCTCATAAAAAAATCGGGGTTACAGGGCTGGGATTTAGCTCAATGGTAGAGCGCTTGCCTAGCAAGCGCAAGGCCCTGGGTTCGGTCCCCAGCTCCGAAAAAGAGAAAAAAAAAATTGGGGTTTTGTTTTGTTTTTCTAGACTATCAGATATATACAAAGTGGTCCATTGCTGAGGCTGATGTAGTAACTGGTGCAGAGGTATTCTGAGCTCTGCGAAAACAATAATTAATTTTTCCAGAATATTATGTGCCATGTATGAAGTTGTTTGAAAATTGTTATCTGTGAGGCATACAGGATGCAGCCCTGTGTTTTGTCATTCAGAACTTTATAAAGTACCTTATTTTATGTAGTTCTTTTCCTTCATTTTTACAACCCACTTTATTAGCTGTAAGAAAGACTGTCATTAATGAGTATTCTTTCAGTTGCGTGCCTTTGAAGTTAAGCAGGTACCCTGTGAAGATCTCCCAGAGCAAGGTGTGTGTGTGTGGGGGGGGGGGGGGTATGGAGGTAGGAGGAAGACAAACCATCATGGAGCCAGTGTCCACTCTAAAAAGCTTCAAGTTACTTCTTTCAGAAAGTGCAGTAAAATATAAGGGCATTGCCGTGTTTGCCAGTTTTTTAACAGCTTTATATGTTTCAAGTAGACTGTACAGTTTAATGGTTTTAGTTCATTCTAACGCTGTGCAGCTTTCTCCACACAGTAACTTTGGTAACATTTCTGTCTTCCCAAAAAGATCCTGTATCTTCGATCCTGTATTTCTAGCAAGCCCAGAAAAACAATGGCTAACCCACCTTCCCTCCTGTACTTATGTGTCCTGTCCATTTCCTGTCAAACTGTGTGCTGCGTTACCTGTGGTCCCTTCCTGTCACTCGCCAGGCATGGTTTTAAGATGTCTCCATTCGTTTAGCAGCATATCTCTCTGGTTCTTTTCTTATTTAAAGTACCAAATAATATGACATTCTGATGATAGACCTGCATTTTGTTTCTCTGTGTTTAGTTGGTCAACGTTTAGATACTCCTGCTTTTCACTCGGCTATGAGGAATAATAAATGCCGTAGTGAGTACTTGAGTGTAAGTCTTTCTGTATCGCTCTTGGGTAGAAACCTTGGAGTGGATTTGCTGGGCATCTCTGCAGTCCAGTCAACATTTTGAGAAGCTAAGCCCTTCTTAAACGTCTTGAGCATCCCAGTAAATTCTCATTGTCACACCCTCTTTCTTTGGAGAAAGGGCTGTTCACATCCTTTCTTGTTATGGAATTTGAAGAGTTCTTCATATATACAGATAGATACATGATGTGAGAGTTCTTCCCTTTTCTGTGGATTATCTTTTCTGTTCATGATGATAGTGTCTAAAATGCAACATTTGGGGTTATTTTGTTTGTAGAAAATTCCTAAAATTGGTGCTGTTCTTAATCTTTTATCATAACTATCCATCTACCCAGCTGCCTTTCAAAGGCTGAGCCGTGTACTTACTGTAAAGTCTATCTATGATGTTTTCAGGTGACAGACCTACCTGTCCTTTCCCAAGTATGAGTTCTTATTCCTAAAATTCAGAAATAGTATAGGTTAAAATTATTTGTAGACAAATCATTAGAGTACTAGAAAGTCCAAAACAGTTTTTGTGGGACACTAAAAAAGCTGAATTCTTTTCAAAGGTGTGAATTAGATTGTTTCAGCCAGGTGTATCAAAATACAAAAATTAGTAATTTTGATGAGTTCCAGTTAATTGATTTTTCTTCTGTAGTATGCTTTTGGTGAAAATCCCATGTAGAAAAATGTGTAAAGTGCACTACAGAGTCTAGCCCTAAGCCAAGCCTCATGGCCCATGTGTGTAGTCCCAGCAGTCAGTTGGGACCTAGAATCAGGCGTTTGAAGGTTAGCTTGCTCCCTGTTGTTTGTTTCCCACGAGTGGTCATTCTGACTAGTCTCCAGTCCTCAGCATCTGTAGGAAAGGTGTCAACATTTCTCTGTTAGTGTTCTGTGCTAACGAGCCTGTCCCAGCCCCACAGCAGGTGGCTTACAACCTCCTGTCACTCAGTTTAAGGGCATAAGGGCGTGTGCTTGGTATGTAGACCAGACTGGACTTGAACTCACAGAGCTGCCTGCCCCTGCCTCCTGAGTATAGAGATTAAGGGCATCAGCCACCACTAAATATCTCGTTTTCGTTAATTATTACAACAGCCATGACATTTGTGCTCTTAAGTAACTGTGCCTGTAATCTTCCTCTGAATGTTCTTTCCAGGCTGTAGATCAAAGCTAAGCTAGCAGTGACCTGGGCCAGTTTCCTCTTCCCTTCTGTTCTCCTCATGTGCTTGTTTCTAAGATTAGATTCCTGGAGTTTTGAAAATGTCTCTCCCTCTGTACCTGCATTGAGGAAGTCTTAGGGGTTTTTTTGTCATTAGATATATTTCTTCTCATGGCTATAAGACTGTTCAGCTTTCCTGTTTCTCTTATGCTCTTTTTTATAAATTATAGTCTAGTCAAAATTTATTCAAATTTCATGACAAATAAAATTGTTGTAAATGTTTAGTATGATCTTCCTCAGTGTCTGTCCCATGTGTAGTCAATGTAAGTGGTTTGTTTCTGGGGCTAACATTTTTTTTAATATTATCTCATCAGCAGTTTTGAATGTTTGGACATGTTCATTCATTCATGCCTGTAATCTCAGCACTAAGAAGGCTGAGGCAGGAGGACTGCAAGTTTGAGGTCAACAACAGAGTGAGACCTTGTCCCAAAGATGTCAAGAAGGTTTGAGGTGTGTGGCTGGTTGGCAGGACTCAGGTTTCTGTTGCTCATCCCTTCTGCTGACTGTCCTGGCAGTCGCTGTCTACCATGCCCCCGATGCCCCTTTCTTTCTTCTGTTAGCCGATTGGACAGTCTTTTTCTACTTTCAGAGAAATATTTAATTCAGTAATTCCTATCATTTCTTCCTTGATGTGTGTTTCAGGCCTGTCAGGTTGTTATAGTTGCTTTAGTTAACTGTTCCTTTTTGTACATAGAATTTTTATTATTCCGCTCAAAATGTCTATAACGTTCCCAGTGATCTTTAGAGAGATTTCTGGATGTTGAAGAATGAGAGCTTTTACATTTCTAGCTGTAAAGATTTCTGGTTACTCCCTTCTTTCTGCTCATGGCCTGGTCAGGGGGTGTGTGTCTGGATTTCAGTGAAGATGTTACATTTCCCACATCTACGTCTAGGTCAAGTGTATGGTCGAGTTCATAGATACTTCGTGTTCAGATCTGATGACTCTTTTCTTGTTATGGTGTCCTATGTTTGCAGTTGCTTCTGTCTAAATATTCTGGCCTTCACTGGGATTGTCTGTTTACTCTGCTTTCCCTGACAGTTGAGGTTTAGACCTTTTTCCTTGTTACTCTACCGGATTTTTGTTTCTTTGGTAAACTCATAATGAAATATTTAGCAGTTTGAAATTAAAATTATTAATGTATTTGGTGGCTGTGCCTTTGGTTAGCATTAACTATAATTCTTTTTATATTTTTCCTAATGCTTTTATTTTATTTTATTTTATTTTATTTTTGGTCTTTTTTTTTGGAGCTGGGGACCGAACCCAGGGCCTTGTGCTTCCTAGGCAAGCGCTCTACCACTGAGCTAAATCCCCAGCCCCTTCCTAATGCTTTTAAATGTTACCTTTCCTAGTTACATTCTTTCTTGATTTGAAATTTTTTTTTTAATGGAATGACACAAGATAGAAATCCACTATTTTCCCTTGAAGAGGGATCAATTGTCCCAATACCATTTATTAACTGAACCAAGTTGTGTGCTGTTATAGATCATATTTCAAAATGCGTAGGACATTTTTTGTGCTTCCTGTTCTATAGTTTGTCCCTCCACATACACCAAAATCACATTGTCCTAATCACCTGACTTTCTAAAAATTGTGCTTCTCTTTGGAAGAATAAATTTGTCTTCCTTGCTTCCTGTGTCCCACATGGTCCTCACTGATGGTTAAGTGCATCAGAGGCATATATGTGTATGAACTTGTTCTCAGGAGCCACGTTTACTGACTGTGGATCGAAGACGCACTGTTGACTACCAAGGACGTGGGGTGGCTCTGCTTCCTTGCTGTAGTAAGGCATGAGTAGTGTCTGCATTTCTTTGAGAACTGGTGAGAGATAAATGAGTTCTGTCCATTCGATGTTCAGCACTTTGCCTGGGACATAGTACGTATTGTGTTAGCTGCTACCATCATTTCACCCAGACAGGGAAGGAAGATTGTGGAGACTAGTAAAATCATGACCTTAGCAACTGTGTTTAGCTTTCCTGAGTCTTTCCTTACTTACCTCTTTCTTTTTTTAAGGAAGCATTCAAATAACTGTAACCTGTCTTTGCTACTTCGTAGTTTCTTCCTTTTCCCACCCTGTGTCCCCGTTTTACCCCTATCACTAGATGAGGAGAAAGAAGGCTAGAGGGGAGAGAGGTAGAGATCCCTGAATCTAATTTCTTTCCTTTTGTTTCTTCTTTGACCATGGCTACTGTTTTGTTTTAGATCTGGGACAAAGGACTGAGGTGCATATTTTGCATAGGAAAGCAGACCTGGCTTCCAGCTTCTCCCAGCATCCCTCAGTCCCTACCCCACATATGCTGCCCCCAACCCTGAGCTTTTCAGCCCCAGGGCTGAGCTGACCTTCCCCCAGGGTCTCCTACCTGTATAGTCCAGACATTTTTGGTCTCTCCTCCCCTCCCCTCTCTTCTCTCTCTGCACACTTGCCCCTTTCTCTTTCTCCATCCCCCACCCCCACCCCTACCCCCATCCCCCATTTCCCCTTGGTGATTTCCCTGGCTTTGGCCCCTGGGGCTAGTGAACGACCCCCAGTGCAGTTTCCCACAGACTTGCCTTTTATATAATCTAATCTGATTTAAATCGGCTCATTTTAACAGCATAGAAATAACCTATCACTAACAAAACTAAAATTAACTCCCCTGAATGACCAACAACCACCATCCTCTGGGGCCCTCAAATTTATATAATAAATTCCCTCTGAAAAGTTCCCAGAATTCCAAAAGTCACACAGTCGCAGAAATTCTCTGCAGCTGGCAAAAACCATGCTTCTGCTACAGCATGAGACAAATTATGGTCAGTTGCTAAGGACAGTCTGAAGCAGCCTCACATGCCTACGCCTGGGATTAAAACAAGAACATATTCTTACAATATTTCTGTGGTTTTAAAGAAACCAAAACTCCAGATTTGTCACTACAAGTACCTGCTCAGGTAAGGAGTGCAGGCTTCAGTACATAGACTGAGATAGATAATAAATCCTGAGTCAGTGATGCTATCAATAAGTTAATGTGCTTTATTTTTCCTTTACAGTTCATTGCTCTGTCTTGGTACAGATCACAGATTGAAAATACCCTTCAATATATATGCTATAAATAAAGATAGCATTTTTCTACTATATGTATACTATTTTTCTGTTGCTGTGATAAACACACGACCAAAGGCAGTTTAAGGAAGAGCCTATTTTAACATAGAGTTCCATAAAGATACCTTTCTGTGACAGCTGGCAGAGGCATAGCCACAGAAACAGGAAGCCGGGAACTCACATCTCAGCCATCAGTATGCCACAAGAAAGCAAACTGGAAATGGCTGAAGGCTTTTGCTCTCAGAGCCCGCCCCAGCTGATGTATTTCTTCCAGCAAGGCTACACTACCAAAGCATCCTCAGACTGTTCCACCAACAGGGAGCCCAGCGCTCAAATGCCCAACACTACGGAGGACATTCCCATTCGACCACTAGAGCATTCCCCTCTATGCCATCGGTCGTTTGAAAGAAGCAGTGCTCCTCTAACCCATGCCAGCAGTGCTCACTATCAGTTACTTTATTCATACTACACTTAATCTGAGTCAATCGCTCTGCTCCTCCTTTTCATCATCTCTGACGTTCTATGCTATGTTCTTTGGGTTTTAATAGTAAAAGCTTTGCTTTCTCTTGATGCTTTCTCCTAACATGTACTGTTCTCTCTTGGCAGTTCTGCCACATTAAAGCAAGTGTCTACTGCCATTCATAAACTTCTGGCATGCGGGTTCTGTGTGACTGGCTTTCCCATGTGCTATCGAAATCAAATTCTTGATAAGCGACGAGTAGTGTATTTTTAAGAAAATTTTAGTTTTAAGTATTTGTTCATTTGCTTTTAGGCAGAGTCTTGGAGTATAACCAGGCTCCTCCGAAGCTTCATAAGTAGTTCAGACCAGCCTCAGGCATGGAGGTCGGCTCCTTGAGTTCCGATTCTTGGAGTTGCAGGTGTGTGCAAACAAACAGCCAGAGGGTCACTGGCCAGGGGCTCAGGCCATGGTTCTCTGTTTTCAGAGTGGCAGGCAGCACACCGTGACCTTCTCCGCAGAATCAAGCCGGAGCCTTTTGATCTGTCTGCTTTGGGTTCTCAAGAACGCAGATGAAACAGTTCTGCAGAAATGGTTTACAGACCTCTCAGTCCTCCAGCTGAACCGGCTGTTAGATCTGCTTTACCTGTGTGTATCTTGCTTTGAATACAAAGTAAGTAGCCATTACACCCTTGAAACGTTTAAGTAAAATAATGCAGAAAGGAATAAAGAAGTGTCCTCAGTACCTCTTCTGATGTTTCAATTTTAGGGGAAAAAAGTATTTGAAAGAATGAATAGTTTAACCTTTAAGAAATCAAAAGACATGAGAGCCAAGCTTGAAGAAGCCATTCTGGGGAGCATCGGTGCCAGGCAGGAAATGGTACGGCGGAGCCGAGGACAACTTGGTAGGTGCATCTTCTCCTCTCCGTTAGGGCTGAGTCGCTTCCAAGAACTGTGTCCTGTAGTCGTCACTGTTGTAAATCTACCATGACTTTCCAGAAACTCTGTGACTGTAACTGAGTCAGTGTGGTAATTGCTTCCCTGGAGATACTAGGTGGCATTCTGATCCGAGATGATAGGCATGTGTCCTGGTTGGCTCTGCATGGCCACAGTGTGCCCTTGTGTATGTAGCAATAGTATCGAAAATGCTTCCTGCTCCCTTTAAAACCAGACATTTTAGATTCAGAGCACAACTGAGCACAAAGGACAGAGTTATGCGTACCCTCTGTACAGACATGTGCATAGCTTTCTCCATTATCAAGATGTTTAAGAGTAGCACAGTTCTTATTACGGTTAAACCCACAGTCTAGTACAGATCACTAAACAGTCTAACTTGCCTCTTTACTGTTAAATGTTCTAGTCTGCACAGTAAATATATTATATATCAAATGCAAAAATGTTGCTCACAGACTAACATGAGAGGGAGAAAAAATAGTTTTTCCTAGATGAGGTCTGTTTCTAACCCTAGTTGACTTCCATTCATCTTGGCCAAGATACTTAATCTCCCAGCTTCCTTTCCTTAGCTCGTTGTGAATATTTTTAGAATTGAGAAGATAGTATAACTACCTGTCTTATCATCTTTGCGATAATAATGTATATTTGAGCAATTGTAAAAGCTAAAATGACATGCAAACATAAATTTTGATTAAATACTGTAATGTCAGAGGACTAGCTTACTCATCTGTGTAAAGAATATATACTAAACACATAACATGTATGTGTTAGGTGTGAAATGGGTAAAATGTGAATCAGAGATGAGTTTTTATTTTCTACTTTATATATATATATATATATATATATATATATATATATATATATATATTTTTTTTTTTTTTTTTTAAACGGGTCTTGTCTGATAGCCTGACCCTGGGTGGGTGGCCTGGAACTAAATGTGTAAGAACAGGCTGACCTTAACCGTTGGTGCTCCACCACCTCAGTCCTCAAATAGTGGGACTATAGGTTTATATATCGTCACAGATCATTTATTTAAGTAGGTCATATATATTATATGTGTTTAGAATTTAATGAGTAAGACACTCTCTGCCAGGGAAGGAAAAATGGAGCTCAAGCCAATAATCCCAGCATGGCGGTAGCAAGAACTCCCACTGCTAGCATAGGATCTGTTGCCAGTGGGAGAATCGGTTTTTTTAAGGTTGTGTGTTGACTATGCCCCACGGCAGGCTCTACATCCAAGAGTATTTGAGTGACAGAAATTGAGCTCCATGGATTATAAAAGAGAGAAAGAGAATTGAAGCTGGGGACGGGGTGGTAAATATGATCAGAATATAGTTCAGAATAGGGCTGGAGTGTGACTCAGCCCTCGGTGAATGCTCTTGCAGAGGCACTCATGTTAGCTTTACCACCACCTGTAATTTCAGTTCCCAGGGCTCCATGGTCTCAGACATCCATAGTACCTGTCCTTGCGTACACATCCACAGAAACACATATCAACAACAACAACAAAATAATAATGATAATAATAATATCTAGAGAAAATATTCCAAATTTAAAAGTTTAGAAAGGAAAACAAGAGGAAAGCATAGAGATTTGTCTGTCATACATAAAGTGATCTCTGTTTCTTAATACTTTCAAAATTCCTATGTGAACTCTGAACTTTTCCCTTCATTGTTCTTCCATCCTCTCAAACAGTTTTAAGTTTTGCTGTTTGTAGGACTGGACTTTTCATTTCCTAGTTAGAAGCTTGAAGCCTGATTCCATCACATATCTGTGGATTCTCCACCAGCCCTGGTACTTTGTCCACTCAGGATAAATTTCCGGTGCCTGTTAAAAGACTCCCCATGCTATCCAGTGCCTTCAAGCCTAGCCCCTCCCCTCTTCCTTAGATCCAGGAAGAGGCTGCGGCTGCTCCTGTAGAGCATGTGCACAGAGGATTTCTTTTTTAAAAATAGCGTATTCTGTCACGGGTGCTTTGCTTTTCTGTGTGTTTGATGTATGTTTATCTGCATGCTTGTATATGTGCCTATATTCATTGCATGAATGTGTGGAGACCTAAGGTAGATGTGACAATCATCTTCAATCATTCCTACTTATTCTTTGAGGCAAGGCCCTGTAGTTAACCCAAAGTGCTGTGATATGGCCATCTTGCTAGCTGGCTTGTTCTAGAGGTTCCCATCTCTGCCTCCCATGGCTAAAATCACAAGCAGGCTACCTACCACATGTGTGGGGGTTCTGGGATCTGAATTCCTATTGTCTTGTTTACATGGCAAACATTTTATTCATGGAGCCATCCTCCAGTCCCTGTTATGCTTTTTTATCAACATGAATTTATTTGGCCTCAGTATATTCCAGATAGTTTGTTATTACATGCTGAACAAAAGGGACATCACATCTGTCAGCTAACATGGTCTTATGTGAATAAATGCTATAGAGCCTATGAGGTGCTCACATCTGTAATTCTAGCACTTAGACTGAGACAGGGGCATTATGTGAAATTCATGATCAGCTTTGGCTACATAATGTATTCCAGGCCAGCCTGGGCTACAGAGTGAGACATTGTCTCGTTAAAAATTAATAATTAATGTTATGAACTAAAAGGAAAGCAAATACGTAGGCAAGGATTTCTTGGAGAGTGGGGGAAGGTTCCCAAAGAGGTGGTGGATGATTGCTTAACCAGTAGAAGTTGATGAGCAAACCAATCAGATAAAACTCTGAGTGGCCATTGTGAACATCCTAAACCAGGAGCACGTGTGGTGAGACTGTTCAGGCTAGAAAGTGGACTAAACACGTCCCAGTATACTCGTGGGCCTCATAGCACGACCCATGAAGATCCTCTCTTTGCTTATTTGAAAGGATGAGTTTTTTCCCCCAAGATATATCCTATATAGAAAATATTTTCTCCTTAGTTACTGTGAAAACTTTTAAATAAAAATCATTATTGCTCAGTCCTTCCACCTAAACTGAAAGAAATAGCTATTTATAAAATCAAGAATACCCAATATTTCTTGTGTGTTGTCAAATATGTATATTTATGGTCCAACTGAAATACTGTTTTGAAATTGGATTGACAGAGAGAAGCCCATCTGGAAGTGCCTTTGGGAGCCAAGAAAACCTGCGGTGGAGAAAGGATATGACTCACTGGCGTCAGAACACAGAGAAACTTGATAAGTAATATGATTTCTAGTGTGTTAATGGGCTGCCGAGATTTTTAACACAAAGCAATTCATTTTAGGTCTTTATTTTTATTAGGCATTCATATCTTAGAAGATAGGTCTTTATGCTTGATTTTTTAGGTTTTAAATAAAAAACTGAGAAAATAACTTTATATGTTATAGTAAAATATATTGCATATTTAAAAACTGATTTAAAAATAAAGCACTCTCATTTACCCAACTAACCCTTTATGGAACATGCATTGAGCAACTCATTTCAGCATCAAATTGTTTTGTTTTGCTTGCTTTTTCTCTCTTTATTGAGCTATAATTGGCAAGAAATGTATTTATACTATGTAATGTGATTATATATATATATATATATATATATACAGTCTCATAATGATTATAATCAGGTTTCTTAACAGTAACACCATCTTTTGAAAGTTTTGTTTCTAATGTATGATTCCACCTGTCTTATTTAAGCATTAAATTACTATCTGAAAATATCTGTATGAATAGCGAAGAGGAAATTAGATAAAATCTTAGAAAAATGCAGTGCTAAATCCATTGGAAATGTTTGGAATCTAGGAGGAGTGCTCAGCCTGTGAACTCTGCCTCCCGTGCAGCAGTGTAGTAAGCAGAGCGCCACCTAGTGACTGTGGTGACAGCCGTGAAGAAGAGTGCTGCAGGCCTGAAAGACTAAGAAGCAGGCCTGCCTCCGTGGCATTTTGTGGGAGACCGGTGGATATGTCGCCTGGTGTGGAGGCAGAGGCAGGTGGATTCTGAATTAAGGCTAGCATGATCTACATAAAAAGTTCCAGGCCAGTCAGAGCTACACAGTGAGACCCTGTCTCAGAAAGAGAAAGATGTGTATGCTGCTATACAGTCAACAAGATGTAGGGAGACGGAACATTTTAATATATTAAATACTGAATCTTTCCTACTCTTTTGTAAGCTTTCCTTGAAGCAAATAGTTTCAAGGTTTTTGCTTTAATGAATCTTTATGTCTTTTTTTTATTTCTGGCTTTTTGGAAAGATAAGTAAAATTTCTTATGCTATTTTTGTATCAGGTCAAGAGCAGAGATAGAACATGAAGCACTGATTGATGGGAACCTGGCTACTGAAGCAAACCTCATTATCTTAGACACGCTAGAGATCATCGTCCAGGTAAGGGTGGGCAAGAGGCCTAGGTATGGACTCGGCAGCCGGATTGGAAAATCGGTTTGAGCCACACCACGGTACTCAGGTATCAGTGGTTGACAGAGTTCTGAGCAGTTGGTGATTTTCTAGTTATACATTCTACTTTTCACAAGGTTTCCAATGTTTATTCTTTGAGGATGCTTATAAAATCTACATGGTTGTCATTCCAGGCCTTGTCTCGTGTTTCGAACAAGCACTGTGTTTATAATGGGGCATCCCACTGGGATATTTAACATGCAGCATAGGATATGCTAGGTTTATTCTGTATCTTGTGTTTCTAACAAGCACTGTGTTTATAATGGGGTATCACTGGGATATATGTAACATGCAGCATAGGGATATGCTAGGTTTATTCTGTATCTTCTACAGCAGTTCAGGTTTTAATGTAATGACCCTACTTGATAATTTACATATCTGTAAACTGCTTTATCAGTCACTTTCTAGACAGTAGTACCCTGTTAGTGACACTTAGGAAGTGTTTCCAGCAATGTCCTAAGCACTTCACAAGTATTAACCTTCGTGGTCTTCATAAGAAAGAGGCTATCGAAATGGTTGCTGTCCTTGCTCTCATACGTAACGTAGTTAGCCACAGAGATGTTTCAGAGTGTCCCATGATCACCCAGGAAGAAAGTAGCAGAGCCAGGCTGTGGACTCATTACCAGGATGCTCCAAGTGATTTAGTAAATAAGTCTTTCACCTGTTCCTGGCAATCCCTTCTGCTGCTGTCACTCTCCCAGTCTTAACTCAATGCTATTATAGCTCTGCCTAATTCACACATTCTCTGTGTGTCTGTTCTGTTCTCTTCCTTAAGGCTAGTCTTATATTTTCTTGGCTGCTATCCTGATTGAAAGTTTCAATAATGAAACCTTCAGTATTTCTTGGAACTAGAGATATGGCTCAGGGTTAGGAGTCCTTGGTGTGTAATTGTGAAGACCACAGACCAGACTCTAGCACTTACATAGCAAAGCCTGGCTGCTCACATGTGCCTGTCACCCAGCTCCAGAGGACATGAAGACTATGGTCGTCACTGCAGCTTGCTAGGTTTCCACCTAGCCAGGAAGATACAAGCCCAAGCTTCAGAGAGACCCAGCCTCAAAGAAATAGTCAGAGCAGGGTAGAAGACATTCAACACCTTCTTCCAGCTGCATATACATACACGTACAACATGTAGACATATACATAAACATACAACATGTAGACATATACATACACATATAATATGTAGACAAACACACAAGATGACAAATACTAAGTAGTTTTTAAAATTCTCTATTTCTTGACTGATTAATGACAAAACTGGAGAATTCTTCAGAGTTTAAAAGGCTTTCTATTTTGATGATCTATTGGTTGGACTAGGTCTAAACTACTAGAAAAAAAGTAGTATAGGGGCTGGAGAGATGGCTCAGTGGTTAAGAGCACCCGACTGCTCTTCCAGAGGTCATGAGTTCAATTCCCAGCAACCACATGGTGGCTCACAACCATCTGTAAAGAGATCCAATGCCCTCTTATGGTGTGTCTGAAGACAGCTACAGTGTACTTATATATAATAAATGAATAAATCTTTTTTTTAAAAAGTAGTATAAATATTTTTATTAATTTATTCATTTCAAATGGGTGGTATAGATTGTCTGAGATTATGTCAGGCACTTGCTCCGGCTTCTCTCCTCAGCCCTCTACATTTCACTGGGCACAAGAGCCACGTGTTTCTAAGGGCAGGCCTGGGGAGGAACTTGTCTTTAGTTCATGCTTCCTTTTAGATTAGTGCCATATCCCCAGACAAAAGCCAGGACTCCTTTTCTTAAAGGAGGGAAGAGAAAAACTTATTTTTGATACATAACAAATGTTACCTGCCATGGGCACTTCTGCAAGTGCTTCAAGTCAGATGTTCAAGTTTATGTCCAAGTTTCCTAGAACGTACTTCCTGTTTTCCTGCCACCATGACCCTGCTCCTTTTCCCACACCCAGCCTAAATTCTCTCCAGCCTTTTCAGTCCCCTTTTCTCCCATCCAAATACTGCTCAGTGTCTAATCTTGAAGTTCTTCTAGTTTTTACCATTTTCCTGCCTTGTAAATGTTTGGATTTTCATATTATAGACGCATGTCTCTTTACACGTTTGTCTGTAAATTGCAGACTGTCTCTGTAACAGAATCCAAAGAGAGCATTCTGGGTGGTGTGCTGAAAGTGCTGCTGCAGAGCATGGCCTGCAACCAAAGCGCAGTGTATCTGCAGCACTGCTTTGCCACACAGAGGGCCCTGGTCTCAAAGGTGAGTGAGTTACTTTGTACCTGCTCTTATGTGACCTCACTTTCTTCTTTAGCGCTGTCCACGGTCATTCGCCAACACTAACTGGTCAGTATGTTTTAAATTAATTCTAAACACTTATATCCTTGGTCCTCTGACTTTCATCCTATCTTCAGAACTTGTATTGATCTGATTTATTGATAATCAGATTCCTGTCTAAAATCATTTTGTTTTGAAAAGAGCCTGACATCAGTTGCTGACTGAGTGCAGGCTGTCCTCCTTTTTTCCCCTGTTCCCCTGGGTTTTGTGGTACTGGAAATTAAGTCTCGGTCCTTGGACATGCGATGCAAGCAATCTTGACGGGGCTCTAGCTTGCACCCATGTATTTTTCTCTTCGACTCATTTATTCAGAATTAAATGTATAGGCCGTTCTGCCCTTGCTGTGTAAAGGTGCGCTCTGCTATACCAGTTATTTCCTGTTTATTGTCCCCTCCCACTTCCACCCCTAAAACATGTGTGTTTGCTTGTTTATGTTGTGCTCTTCTTCTCTTCTTCATGTGCATGACTGAAGCCACAATAGTAGATAATGTTACTGGGCCTACCACATGGAAAAATACAACTTGCCCAGGGTCACACTGCTGCCTAACAACTGACATCACCAGTATTTCAGCCCACACCCACCTCCCACCTCCCACCTCCCACCTTCCACCTCCCCGCCTCCATCTAGCTGTGATCTGCACTGTTGACCTTAACTAATATTGTCTCTTAACCATTCGTTTTAATTTCTGGGCTAACCTATCAGATTTCAAAGTCAGACTATATTGACATATATCTTTCTGGGTTTTACAGTTTCCTGAGCTCTTGTTTGAGGAAGAGACAGAGCAGTGTGCAGATCTCTGCCTCCGGCTTCTCCGACATTGCAGCAGCAGCATCAGTACAATCCGGTCACATGCTAGTGCCTCCCTTTACCTCCTCATGAGGCAGAACTTTGAGATCGGGAATGTAAGTGTCTGCCATGAAAATGGTCAGGGTTCATAATGAAATACAGCTTCAATAGACAGGTATTAAAACCTTAGAGTGTCTTCATTTCCCATCCTGTGGGTTTCTTACGAAAGCGTGTGCATGCATGGGTGCAGCATATGTGTGGTGTGTGTTGGGTAATACAGACTCATACCACTCTATTCCTGTTGGGGGCCAGGTTCTTGTAGCCTAAAACAAAAGATTCTAGTTGCATGAAAAATTACACCTAGTTTTTTGAAGTCCCTGACATTTGACTACACATGGAATTTCTTGAAACTTGTTCTTGGTAGCATTTTCTGTTATTCTGAGAAATGATTTTTTTTCCTGTTCAGGGGGGAAAAAAGATAATTTATAGATTAGCATTTATAGATTAGCATCTCTGACTAAAAACAGGTAATTAAAAACTGGCAGGGATGCTAGCTTTGTTCTTCACTACCACCTTCTCAGTCCCCACTACACAGTGTAAAGTATTTACTCCCTTGAATTCTTGAATTTTATTACTCACACTGCGGGAACCACTGGCATATTTTAAAGGAATGAGTGATAGGCATTTAGTATTTTAGTACTACACACAAGATGGAGTGCAGGCCTAAAGATAGTCAGGTGATTAGCAGGAAGTTATTGCTGAGACTCAGGGACGAATGGGGTGGCTGTTGCTGGAAGTAGTGGTGTTAGGAGTGAGACCCTGACAGTGTGGAGGCAGCAGGCACTGGAGTAGGTTCACCCTGTGAAGAAAGGGCAAGCATGGGCGACCTGAGAAAGTCAAGAGGAAAGAGGAACATTGGATCTACTGATTTCAGGTTACCCATGCAACCTCCGATGGAACTATTGAGTAAAGCAGCGTGGCCGTGCGCGCTACGGAGGACATGATGTGAAGACAAGCAAGTATACATGTTAGTTAGAGGGAAGGCATCGCTGAAGCTACTTAGTGCCTGCCAAGTGTGAAGAGATTTTTAACAAACATATAGGGAACATTGGTGATTTAGACTCTTTTGCTCTTGTTGGATCAAAACCCTGGCAGAACAGGTTCAAGGTTCAGTTCATCACAGCAGGGAAGTCAAGGCTGCCAAGGCCGGAAGCAGCTGGCCGTGCTGTTCAGGAACTAGACTAACCTAAATGAAAATTTGTGCTCCCACACCAGTGCAATCAAGAGAATCTTTCTTAGAAGTTAAGATTAATCAATACAATCCCTCACAGATACGCCTGAAGGCTCATCTCCTATGTGATTCTAGAACTTATCAATTTAACACTAACCATCACAATAGATATCAGAGCAATAAAGAAGATAGGAAAGAAGTAGATTAAATTAGTCTTTATAAGTGATCTGGGAGTTTAGCTCAGTGTCAGGAGCACTTGCCTTCCCGTACTGAGGTGCTAAGCTCAGCCCCAGGTACTACAGCATACTAAGAATGAGAGCGCTGGGTGTTTACACAGAGAATGTAAAGCAGCAGCTTCCAGAGAAGACTGGCTTCATAATTGGGAATAATGGAACAGCAATGAATTTAGACTGTGAGAGAAGAAGATAAGCTGTAAACTCTCAAAACATCACTGTAAAAGAGTCTGCTATACTGTTCTTCATGTCTTAGGGAACTTTCGTCATGGCAAGGCTCGTAGGCTAGAGTTAAATACTCCACTTGGACTATGGATCGGGAGATCAGAACATAGCTCGGTGGTGGAGTAGAGAATTGCCATACTTGATGCCCTAAGCTGAAGAGTTTTATGATATCAGTATGTATGGTTTCTTTATCAAAGACTGTAGGTGTGTCCATAGGTCTGTGGTTTATGTCTGGGTGTTCATTTCACTTCCACTTCTCAGTGTACCTTTTAATGCTATTATCTTACTGTTTTATTATGATAGCTTGGCAGTACATTTGAAGTCGTGGATGGTGACATCTCCAACAGTTCTTTTATCCTTAGGTGTGTTTTAGCTATCCTGGATTTATTGTGTTTCCATATAAAGCTGAAATTGTCCTTTCAGATTTCTGTTGAGGAAATGATGTTGGAATTTTGTTGGTGATGCCTTTTTTGTTTTGATGTTTTTAGGTTCATTTGGCTGAGTTTATCAATCTTGCTGATTTCCTCCAAGAACCAACCCTTTATTTTGTTAATTCTTTGTGTATGTTTTATTGATTTCAGCCTGAATTTGATTATTTCTTGCCATCTCCTTTTGGGTGTAATTTCTTCTAGAACTTTTGTTAAGTTGCTGAGAGGATATTTTCCATTTTTTTTAGGTAGGCACCTAGTGCTGTGGACTTGCCTCAGAATTGCCCTTCATGTGTCTCCTAAGTTTGGATGTGTTGGACTTCCATTTGCACTCAGTTCTGAAAAGGGCTCCTTTTCTTCCTTGACCCGTTGTTCATTCAGTAGTGAGTTGTTCAGCTTCTGGGAATTTGTAAGCTTTCTGATGTTCCCATTGTTGGTGATGCTTTAACCTGCAATGGGTGGATAGACTGCACTGCCTTTCAGTTTTCTTTTTATGCATTGAGGCTTCCTTTGTGGCCAAGTATGTGGTCAGTTTTGGAGGTGCTAAGAATGTATATTCTTTTGTGTTTAGGTGAAATGATCTATAAATATCTAGTAGATCTTTTTGGTTTAGGCAAAGTTTAGAACAGAGGCTGAAGGAACACCCATTCAGAGCCTGCCCCACATGTGGCCCATACATATACAGCCACCAAACTAGATAAGATGGATGAAGCAAAGAAGTGCAGGCCGACAGGAACCGGATGTAGATCTCTCTTAACAGACACAGCCAGGATACAGCAAATACATAGGCGAATGCCATCATTAAACCACTGAACTGAGAACAGGACTCAGTTCAGAGAAGGAATCAGAGAAAGGACTGAAAGATCTGAAGGGGCTTGAGACTCCATACGAACAACAATGCCAACCAACCAGAGCTTCCAGGGACTAAGCCCCTACCCAAAGACTGTACATGGACTGACCCTGGACTCTGACCTCATAGGTAGCAATGAATAGCCTAGTAAGGGCACCAGTGGAAGGGGAAGCCCTTGGTCCTGCCAAGACTGGATGCCCAGTGAATGGGATTCTTGTGGGGAGGGCGGTAATGGGGGGAGGATGGGGAAGGAAACACCCATATAGAGGGGGAGGGGCTAGGGGGATGTTGGCCTGGAACCCGGGAAAGGGAATAACATATGAAATGTAAATAAGAAAACCCAATTTAATAAAGATGGGGGGAAAAAAAGATGTCAGCTCCAGCCTTTCTGTGTTTAGTTTTAATCTGGATGCTCAGTCAGTTGGTGAGAGTATGGTATTAATGTTCATATGTGAGAATCAATATGTGATTTTTTGCTATAGTTACATTCTTTTATCAACTTGGGTGCCTTTGTGTTTGGTGCATAATTATTTAGAATTGCACTATTTCCTTGGTGCATTTTTCATTTAGTAAGTATTTAATACCATTCCCCATCTGTTCTGATTAATTTTGGTCTAAAGACTATTTTGTCAGATATTAAAATGGCCCCGGATTGTTTCTTGGGTTTGTTTGCTTGAAATATCTTCTCCTGCCCCTGAGATGATGTTTATCCTTTCGTATTAAGATGTATTTCTTGAGGCTGGAGAACTGACTTAGCAATTAAGAGAGCACTGGCTGTTCTTCCAGAGTTCTTGAGTTCAGTTCCCAGCATCCACATGATAATAGCTCATAGCAGCTTACAATTGTAGTGCCCTCTTCTGACATACAGACATACGTGCAGACAGAATACTCACATACATAAATGAATAAATCATTAATTTAAAAATGGTTGTGTTTCTTAGATGTATCAGAAGGATAGATCCTGTTTCATAATGTGATCTGTTAATCAGTGTCTCTTTATTAGGTCATTGAGGCTATTGATATTGGGAGTTATTAATATACAATGTTTATTAATTCCTGTCATTTTGTTGTAGTGGTGAGTCTTTTCCCCCTATTTTGATTTGCTGTTCTAGGGTTATTTATTCCTTGTATTTTCTTGGGTGAAGTTTCTATTGTCTTCTTAGAGCTGGAATGGTAGATAGATATTACTTAAATTTGTTTCATTGTGGATTGTCTTTCTTTCTCCATCTATTGTGACTGAAGGTTTTGTTGGGAATAGTAACCTGGGCTGGCCTCTGGTGTCTCTGGGAGTTTGTAGAACATCTGTCCAGGCCCTTCTGCCTTTTAGAAGACTCCATTGAAAAAAAAAAAACAACAACAACAACAAAAAAAAAAAAACAGGCGTTATTCTAATAGGTCTGCCTGCATATGTTACTTGGTCTTTTTCCCTTGCAGCTTTTAATTTTCTTTCTTTGTTCTGTGTGTTTAGTGTTTTTATGATTATGTATTGTGAGGAATTTAATTTCCAGTCCAGTCTGTTTGGTGTTCTGTGTGCTTCTTGTACTTTAATAGGCACCTCCTTCTTTTAGGGAGGGATATTTTCTTCTATGAATTCATAGAACAGGGGGGCCTATTCTGGGTAGGGTTCCCAGACTCTAATGAAGATATACTGTCCTGCATCTTCCTGGCTGTTATTGGTTGTGCTTTTATGCTGGCATCTGGGTTTGGGCTGATTGTTATTCTGGGTCTTGTTATCTGGTCTTTGTTGGATTTTCCATCCCTTGGTTTCTGTTGTCCTTTCTGGAGGACTTGCAGTATTGGGATCAAAACTATAACCTCATACAAGCTAAGCAAGCACCCAGCATTGAGCCCTTTCCTAGCCCTTTCCTTCTGCAGGGAAACAAAAGCATGTTTTATTTTGACTGTCTTAAATATTGACAATCTCCCTCTCACAGAACTTTGCCAGAGTAAAAATGCAAGTCACAATGTCACTGTCCTCATTGGTGGGTACATCTCAGAATTTCAATGAAGAATTCTTAAGACGCTCTCTAAAAACTATTTTGACATATGCTGAAGAAGATCTAGAATTGAGGGAAACCACATTTCCTGATCAGGTGAGAAATGCTACCGTGTGTGTGTGGTGTGTGTGTGTGTGTGTGTGTGTGTGTGTGTGTGTGTGTGTGTGTGTGCGTGCGCGTTCGTTCACATGTGTGTTCCTGTGCACACATGTGTTTTATACATGTGAAGGCTCAGAGGTCAAAGTTGGTTGTCACTTTCGCACCCTCTCTCCCTGAACCTGGAGTTCCCAGTTTGACTAGGATGCTGACAGTGAGGCCCAAGGATCCTCCTGTCCTTGGCTGGAATTAATATGAAATGCCAACTAGCACACGTGGCCTGTAGGTGCTGAGGACAGACTCGGCCATCTCCACGGCCACCTCCTCTTAAAACAGTTCATCTGGTTGGTTAGTTCTGCTCATTTGTAGCATAGACGGGGGCAGTTCCTGCCTGTTTTTTCAACAGTCACACCAGCTGACTGTTAACCTGAGAGACAGGTCCCTGCTGTGCTCCCGTGATTCTCTGCTGCTGCTCCTCATCCCTGCCCACAGTGCGGTCAACTGAAGAGTGCCCTCCCTTTGCCACACCCACAGAATTGCTGTAACTTGTTGTCAGAGTTCTAGAAGCTTCTCAAAAATAGCTTCCAGACTCATTCAGTTGTTGGGAATGAATGACGGAAAATGTTTATATGTTTCTCTACCGCAGGTCCAAGATCTGGTTTTCAATCTCCACATGATCCTTTCTGACACCGTTAAGATGAAGGAACATCAGGAGGACCCGGAAATGCTGATCGACCTCATGTACAGGTGCCTTCCTGTGACTCACCCACTGTTTGCATTATGGTTAGCGTTCAGTGAGAAGAGGTGTAAAGAAATAGTTACATGACTTTCTAATGCACATGGATCTGTGTGTGGTCCTCTGCTCACACGTGTGTCCGCACCACCTGCATGCCTGGTCTGTAGAAGGCAAAGACTGTGCTTTTCTGAGGCTACGTCTTCTGTCAGTGCTTTTAAACTATTCAGTTTGGCCTGGAGATCAGAACCACCTACCACTGCACCCCCAGAGGACCTTTCCCCCTCATCTGGTCTCTCTCATCCCAGGTCTCTTTCCCCCTCATCAGGTACACTGGGGTAGACATGCATGAGGGCAAAACACCCACACACATGAAGTAAAAGTTAAAAAAATTAACCTTAGCTGCTGCTATGTTGTGCGGTTTGCAGTGCAAGGATCAAAGGTAGAGCCTCGGAACACAGTATGTCTATTGCCAAGAGAGAATTTTTAAAAAACGAATCAGGTGTCCTAGATCTCAGACTTCTTAGAAACACCTCAAGCCCACATTTTAAATATAAAAAACAATCTTAAAAAAGTATATGAATGTTTAATGTAATATGAATTGTCATAATTTCAAATTGTAGTTATGATTAGAGATAGTATTTCTAGGTACAGATTTTGAGAAATTTGTAATTGCCGCTATATCTTGTTAGACACAGAAATGGAACTTGGAGTTTTCTATGTGGCCCTCTCTTTCACAGTTTTGTCCATCATAAGACACACAAATAAAGCAAAAGACACCCAAATAAATAAACTCTTCAAGTAACAATGTATATTTCCCTGTTTTTCCTTACATATTAATAAATATATAAGTATTTGTTACTTATTAATATATAAATGTAGATATGTAGATATATATATTTAAATGTAAATATCATCTTCTTAGCAACCAACCCAAAACGATAGTGTCCCTTTCAGGCACCACAGTGACCTCTTTATGCATACACTATGGCATTTTCCAGCCACTGAAACACTTGTAACAGGCTGATGCACTAGCAGGATCTTGTTTATGTAAGTCTGAGGCACCCTCTGAACTCCCAGTCATTTTGGGAAACTGGCATCTACTGAGAATCATTTCTGTTCTGATTAGAATCGCTAAGGGCTACCAGACATCTCCAGACCTGCGCCTGACCTGGCTGCAGAACATGGCTGGCAAGCACTCTGAACGAAGCAATCATGCGGAGGCCGCTCAGTGCCTGGTGCACTCAGCAGCCCTTGTCGCTGAGTACCTGAGCATGCTGGAAGACCGCAAGTACCTCCCTGTCGGATGTGTGACATTCCAGGTAGGGTCTGCTGTGTGTGAGTGTGCGTGTGTGTGTGTGTGTGAGTGTGCGTGTGCGTGTGTGTGTGTGTGAGATCAAGGTCATGTCCTTTGGTTTTTACTTCAACCTGGTTATGTGGATCCTTCAGTGAGTAAAGAAAGCAGGAAGTAAGGCCAGACCTTGGCAAAGTGAATGGCAGTGCACTCTTAGACTGCACTGTTTGCATGCTGTTCTGAGAATGTAATCAGGGCATGTACACCACCACTGAGTATTAGAGAGAACCTGATATTTAAGTGGGGATTGAAATTAGGGCTTTGATCCTAGGTCCTCTGGAAGAACAGCTACTGTTCTTAATTGCTGAGCCATCTTGATTTTCTTTTCTACAAATGTTTTTAATTGTGTCTGTTCACGATGTGCTTTGGTACAGCAGTGAAGAGCAGAAGACAATTTTTTTTTTACAACTTGCTGTTGGGGGAAGTTTTCTAGCAACAGTGTTGTAATTTTATCATCATCTTAAAATAGAGTGTGCTTTTAGAGATTTCTCCCTTCCTTTGGGTAGATATGCATAGGGCTGACTCCAGGGTCTCTCACAGCTGAGCGTGGGCTCTGCCACTTAAGCTCTACCTTAGCGTCTCTCCTTAACCTTAGTGAATAGTGACATCTAGCTTTCACTTATTTCATACCTCGGAAAGTGATTCATTGCCAATATCTCTTCAATGTTTTTCCCTAGAATATTTCATCTAATGTATTAGAAGAGTCTGCTGTCTCAGATGATGTGGTATCTCCAGATGAGGAAGGCATTTGCTCTGGCAAGTACTTCACTGAGTCAGGACTCGTGGGTTTACTGGAACAAGCGGCTGCTTCCTTCTCTATGGTAGGTGACCTTCTTCACTCTGTCCCACAGTTTCCTGATCCATAAATGACACATATGTCAGTGTTTCTGCCTTGCACCCTTGCCTTTCCTTTGAGAGCAGTTGCTCCAGGTGCCCTTAAGAGCTCTGCTCCCCACTCTGCTGCTGCTGCTGCTGCTCCCACTATGTGTATCCTAGCAATCTGGGGCTTTCCCTGGTGTTTTCACTTACTTGTTTATGAACCAGGGTTAATCTGCAACAGTTATTTTCTTAGTTTACAAAATATTTTCTAAAACCTTTAAATTTTAAAAAAAGAACAGAATAAATTTTCTCTAAGCCTTTAAGCTCTGTCTGAGAAGATTAACACACTTTTACAGTGTTTCAGATGAATTGGAGATAATTTTTCCCTATATGTTGAGCTGTGCTTGTGCAGTGAACCTTCCTGAGTAGGTTTTGGAGGACTGACTCTTGCCTGTCAGAGTACATCCTGCATCCCTTACCTGCCTGCCCTGCTTGTATAACTCAAGTCATTGTTCCCTCCCATCTGTGCGTGAATAATTGAAGCTGAAGCTGCCAAGGGAATCCAGGACAGGGCATTTATAGAAGGAATGTAGCCTTATCTTCCTAACCTTGAGCTTCTATGATAGACTAAGTCCCTGCTTCCTTTGATTTTACTGCTTAGTGTCCCAGCACCAGTTGGGACCATGAAAGTGTGAGAGCAAAGCTTGAGATGGTGCCAGAGCTGCGCTGCTCTCCTAGAGACTCCATTTCTTCTGTAGGCCTTGCCCGCCTGTTCTGCAGCATATTGTAAGTGTGTGGGTTCAGTCTGAGCTCCAGGTTTAGCAGCTTTGTTATTTCATTTACAACTTACTCAGTCTGTTCATGCCTTCCTTTCCTTTTCTTTTTTTTTTCTTTCTCTTTTTTTTAAATTAACTTGAGTATTTCTTATTTACATTTCGAGTGTTATTCCCTTTCCCGGTTTATGGGCCAACATCCCCCTAACCCTTCCCCCTCCCCTTCTTTATTGGTGTTCCCCTCCCCATCCTCCCCCCATTGCCGCCCTCCCCCCAACAATCATGTTCACTGGGGGTTCAGTCTTAGCAGGATCCAGGGCTTCCCCTTATACTGGTGATCTTACTAGGATATTCAATGCTACCTATGAGGTCAGAGTCCAGGGTCAGTCCATGTATAGTCTTTAGGTAGTGGCTTAGTCCCTGGAAGCTCTGGTTGCTTGGCATTGTTGTTCATATGGGGTCTCAAGCCCCTTCGAGCTCTTCCAGTTCTTTCTCTGATTCCTTCAACGGGGGTCCTGTTCTCAGTTCAGTGGTTTGCTGCTGGCATTCGCCTCTGTATTTGCTGTATTCTGGCTGTGTCTCTCAGGAGAGATCTACATCCGGCTCCTGTCGGCCTGCACTTCTTTGCTTCATCCATCTTGTCTAATTGGATGGCTGTATATGTATGGGCCACATGTGGGGCAGACTCTGAATGGGTGTTCCTTCTGTCTCTGTTTTAATCTTTGCCTCTCTATCCCTGCCAAGGGTATTCTTGTTCCCCTTTTAAAGAAGGAGTGAAGCATTCACATTTTGATCATCCGTCTTGAGTTTCATGTGTTCTAGGCATCTAGGGTAATTCAAGCATTTGGGCTAATAGCCACTTATCAATGAGTGCATACCATGTGTGTTTTTCTGTGATTGGGTTACCTCACTCAGGATATTTTCCACTTCCAACCATTTGTCTATGAATTTCATAAAGGCATTGTTTTTGATAACTGAGTAATATTCCATTGTGTAGATATACCACATTTTCTGTATCCATTCCTCTGTTGAAGGGCATCTGGGTTCTTTCCAGCTTCTGGCTATTATAAATAAGGCTGCGATGAACATAGTGGAGCATGTGTCTTTTTTTATATGTTGGGGCATCTTTTGGGTATATGCCCAAGAGAGGTATAGCTGGATCATCAGGAAGTTCAATGTCCAATTTTCTGAGGAACCTCCAGACTGATTTCCAGAATGGTTGTACCAGTCTGCAATCCCACCAACAATGGAGGAGTGTTCCTCTTTCTCCACATCCTCACCAACATGTGCTGTTACCTGAGTTTTTGATCTTAGCCATTCTCACTGGTGTGAGGTGAAATCTCAGGGTTGTTTTGATTTGCATTTCCCTTATGACTAAAGATGTTGAACATTTCTTTAGGTGTTTCTCGGCCATTCGGCATGCCTCAGCTGTGAATTGTTTGTTTAGCTCTGAACCCCATTTTTTAATAGGGTTATTTGTCTCCCTGTGGTCTAACTTCTTGAGTTCTTTGTATATTTTGGATATAAGGCCTCTATCTGTTGTAGGATTGGTAAAGATCTTTCCCCAATCTGTTGGTTGCCGTTTTGTCCTAACCACAGTGTCCTTTGCCTTACAGAAGCTTTGCAGTTTTATGAGATCCCATTTGTCGATTCTTGATCTTAGAGCATAAGCCATTGGTGTTTTGTTCAGGAAATTTTTTCTAGTGCCCATGTGTTTCAGATGCTGCCCTAGTTTTTCTTCTATTAGTTTGAGTGTATCTGGTTTGATGTGGAGGTCCTTGATCCACTTGGACTTAAGCTTTGTACAGGGTGATAAGCATGGATCGATCTGCATTCTTCTACATGTTGACCTCCAGTTGAACCAGCACCATTTGCTGAAAATGCTATCTTTTTTCCATTGGATGGTTTTGACTCCTTTGTCAAAAATCAAGTGCCCATAGGTGTGTGGGTTCATTTCTGGGTCTTCAATTCTGTTCCATTGGTCTATCTGTCTGTCTCTGTACCAATACCATGCAGTTTTTATCACTATTGCTCTGTAATACTGCTTGAGTTCAGGGATAGTGATTCCCCCTGAAGTCCTTTTATTGTTGAGAATATTTTTAGCTATCCTGGGTTTTTGTTATTCCAGATGAATTTGCAAATTGTTCTGTCTAACTCTTTGAAGAAATGGATTGGTATTTTGATGGGGATTGCATTGAATCTGTAGATCGCTTTTGGTAAAATGGCCATTTTTACTATATTAATCCTGCCAATCCATGAGCATGGGAGATCTTTCCATCTTCTGAGGTCTTCTTCAATTTCTTTCTTCAGAGTTTTGAAGTTCTTATTATACAAATCTTTTACTTGCTTGGTTAAAGTCACACCGAGGTACTTTATATTATTTGGGTCTATTATGAAGGGTGTCGTTTCCCTAATTTCTTTCTCGGTTTGTTTCTCTTTTGTGTAGAGGAAGGCTACTGATTTATTTGAGTTAATTTTATACCCAGCCACTTTGCTGAAGTTGTTGATCAGCTTTAGTAGTTCTCTGGTGGAACTTTTGGGATCGCTTAAATATACTATCATATCATCTGCAAATAGTGATATTTTGACTTCTTCTTTTCCGATCTGTATTCCCTTGACCTTTTGTTGTCTGATTGCTCTGGCTAGAACTTCAAGAACTATATTGAATAAGTAGGGAGAGTGTGGGCAGCCTTGTCTAGTCCCTGATTTTAGTGGGATTGCTTCAAGTTTCTCTCCATTTAGTTTAATGTTAGCAACTGGTTTGCTGTATATGGCTTTTACTATGTTTAGGTATGGACCTTGAATTCCTATTCTTTCCAGGACTTTTATCATGAAGGGGTGTTGAATTTTGTCAAATGCTTTCTCAGCATCTAATGAAATGATCATGTGGTTTTGTTCTTTCAGTTTGTTTATATAATGGATGACGTTGATGGTTTTCCATATATTAAACCATCCCTGCATGCCTGGGTTGAAGCCTACTTGATCATGGTGGATGATTGTTTTGATGTGCTCTTGGATTCTGTTTGCCAGAATTTTATTGAGTATTTTTGCATCGATATTCATAAGGGAAATTGGTCTGAAGTTCTCTTTCTTTGTTGGGTCTTTGTGTGGTTTAGGTATAAGAGTAATTGTGGCTTCATAGAAGGAATTCGGTAGTGATCCATCTGTTTCAATTTTGTGGAATAGTTTGGATAATATTGGTATGAGGTCTTCTATGAAGGTCTGATAGAATTCTGCACTAACCTTTACCCTTGCTGGTCCTCAGAACTCACATGTTTAAGTGTAATAAGTTTCAAGCTCTTAAAAATATCTTTTCAGACTTCAGTCCTTTCAAAATGTCCTATTTCTAAGGACCATGATCATTCCAATTTTGTCATAGACTGGAGGGTTTTTTTTTTTTTTGCTACTGACAGTAATTTAGTAAATTTTCTGTATCCGAATATATATGTTGTTTCAGTATTTCACAGAAGTACATTTAGATTAAAAACTAGTGGTCTGTTGTGCAGAAATTCTTTTAATATTATCATTATTATATTCTATATTAATTCTTTTTAAGTTTTTAATTTAATTAAGATACTAGAGAATTTTAGTTATGCTAAATTTATTTCCCCATTGAACTACATTATTGCTTCAGATCCTCCTAGGATCTGGCCTGTAAGATCATGTAAATTGTATCCTCGGGAAGCTCATTTGCTGACCTGTGACCCCTGGGAAAGCTGCTCTCTCCTCCCATGACAGTGCTGTCAGCTAGAGAAGGTGCAGCCGCAGTACAAACACGCCTATTAGTTTTCAAGAGTTTATATGCACATATACATGTGTATCTTAGTGAAATCAGTATAGGAGATACAGGAACAGGGTGTCCATGAACATAAGTATTCATGGATATATAGAGTATAAATACATACCCACTTGAGTCCTTTCAGAGGAAATGATACTTTGCATAAAATTGGCTTTTAAGTTTTAATATGCTTAAAAGTTAGACTATTTGGAAAGCTTATCTTAATAAAAAATGGTGAATTTATGAATTCTAATTATCTTTTATTTATGAATTCTAATTATCTAATTATTTTATTGATCTAAAAGAAAGCAGTATCTCACAGACATTGTTCTTGTAGGCGGGCATGTATGAAGCAGTTAATGAGGTTTACAAAGTACTCATTCCTATTCATGAAGCTAATCGGGATGCAAAGAAGCTCTCCACCATCCATGGCAAACTCCAGGAAGCCTTCAGCAAGATCGTGCACCAGGTAACAGCTCCCACTCCTGACTGTATTAGCTGGGGGAGTGTCTACTGCTTAACACTGCCTTGTGTTCACACCTAACCAAGTCCCATAGAGTGGCCATTTTACTTGAGTTAAAAGATAGTTTGTAGTTAAAACCAGACTTATTAACAAAACAAAACAAAACACACACAAAAAAGAATGACCGGGGTTGGGGATTTAGCTCAGCGGTAGAGCGCTTGCCTAGAGAGCGCAAGGCCCTGGGTTCAGTCCCCAGCTCCGGAAAAAAAAAGAAAAAAAGAAAAGAAAAAAAAAATGACTTTTTCTTTGTCAATTTTTTTGAATTATTACTAGTTAGCAATGTTTTAGAACTTTATTTCTGTGTTACGTTGTAGATTATAATTATGGGTTTGATATTTAAATTAACACCTGTTTCTTTACTGCCAAAAAGTTTTTATGTGTAAATTACCTTTTTTGTTGAATGATGTGAAAATGTAATGAAATCCTTGTATTTTTACTGCTGTAGCTGTTTCCCCTATATCTGCACTCTCACCCACAAGATTTCTAATATAAAAATAATGACCAAAACAAGATCTTATGCAATTTTGCAATTTATAGAGTGATTTTAGTACTTTACTTCACAAAAATCAGAATCAAACTTTGTTGGAAAATGAAATAGACTATTAGTGGTTGGTGCCTTCTGACTAAGTCTTGGTTCCACCAAAACTTTCCTGTTGGGCCTCCTCCTTCTCTTCTTCATGCATGCTTTTGCTCCCTCTACATGCACGACCTCCGCGGGGCAGTAGAGGAGTGACTGACTACCCACTCCTGCATGCAGGTCTAGAACAGTTTCACTGTTCACTGGCTGACCACCATGGCCAAGCTGTCACAATGGACAGACAAAATCTGAAAGTAAAGTAGGTTGCTCCTGTTATGCCAGAACTCTATTGTAACCTTCTAAAGTATTGGAGCTTCAAAAGGTTGGCTAGGTTTCATGGTGGGACAGATGATTTTATAATCAATTATGCACATGCTCTGGGGACTTCATCTGCCTTGAGAGCTCTATGGTGCAAATTTGTGTCCAGTCTGCAACATGTACAGCCACTAGTGGTTTTCCAGAAACTTCTTCCATTTGATTCTGTTCCTGCTGTTGGGCACAGTAGCAGTGTGTGTCCTGTTTAACCTGGATATCTCGGTGGAATGATGCTCCTGGTGGTCAGAGATCTGAGTTAAACACAGAAACAGAATAGGCGGCAGATTCCCTCCCTAAAATGTATACTGAGACTGAAAAAGGACTTTGACTTTTAAAGCTTAGCTTTTCAAAGACAAAATTTTAGGAATTGAGCTTAGTCAATCATGTTATAAAATTTCTGTCGGTCTTAGATGATAGAACATATTCTACTAAATTATTTTGTTATCCTCTGAGGAGAAGCATTTGTGGTATGGTACGGTATAACTGACCTTCCTTTGGCCTCCTTGTTCTTCTGAACAGTTTTTTTATGACTTGCCCTTTCTTTACTTTTTATTACACAGAGTACTGGCTGGGAGGTAGGTAATGCTTTAGTTAGTTACGACACTAATAGATGGATTGGACCAGATTTCTTATGCCAATGCTTTGCCCACATGTGCTAGCTGTGGGCATTCTGTTGCTGTCTGCTTATCAACTGAATTCATTAACCAAAGAAATGTTGCTAAAATACTGTACATTACTTTAAGAACTGTTTGATGTAGAGCTCGGCAGTGCATGGAAACCCGTTTCACTGATGAGATTCTTTGGTAAATGAGCCACTGTGTCACCACTCCGGTTTGTTTTTACCCTTTGATGCATTTCTGTCATCAACACTTAGACACAGATTTCTTTCTTAACCATGTTTCACTCACTTACAGAGGTCGATTTATATTATTGCTCAGAGGTATAAATAGAAAATATTGTATTTGTCTGCCAGTCAGAGGACATACTGTTTTCTGTGCCTTTTAAGAGAAAAATCATGTGTGTGTTATGCTGGCATCGTGTCAGTGAAGGTGGATGCAGACTGTGGATAACTAAAGTAGGGTGGGAATAGGACACGCTGGAATGGATAAATGTGCTGAATTTGATCGTGGGTCACTGTGCCCTGGGTGTAGCCCATACCCTGGGAAAGAAATTCATTTTGGTCACTTAAATTTAATTCAGGGAGCAAGATAAATAAACTAAGAAAACTTAGCACTTAAAAATTTGACTTCATATTCTGATAGTGTTTATTCCTGTATAATGAAGACATTTGCTTCCTTTTATGTAGTAGTTAAATTTGGAAATATTAAATAGAAAATAGATCTTATCTGAATTTGAATTTTTCATCTTTCTGTAAAGGATAAAATTCTCTAAATTAAACCCTAATAGTGAATATGGTCTTGGGCTATGTGTGTGGTAAGAGTTCTGGCTTTGCCTCTCAACTTACAATTGGCTGAATATTGTAGGTGTCTCTATTGCTTCCTTACAATCCTTGTTTGGAGACCCCGAAAGCAAACTTTAGAGACAGCAGTCACCAGTGGCTGTCCTCCCATTCTGGAATCACGCCTCCTCTCCTTATTTTGACACGTGCCATCACATTTACACCCACCTTCACCCTCCAGATCAGAGGTGTAGAGCCCCACCGATACCTGACGTCTTACCGCTCATTTCTGTGCCTTCATCTAGATATATGCAGAGTCTTGCCACAGCCATCCCCGAGGGGTAGGGTTCCTCATGGACATTCTAACATGAAACAGAATTAGCTGAAAACTGACATAAAATTAAGAATATATTAAAACCTCTGAGCAGTGTTTTACTAGTCTCTTGATGCTAAATCGACCCCTGGATGATAGCCTCTCCCCTGGTTTTGACACTAACACCATCCTCCCATCGTGCTCCTGCATGGTAAAGGGGCACAGACCGTGCTTCCTCATTTGCATCCTTGTCACTGCCTGTGCTGGATCTTCAGCGTCATAGCGTCTGAGCTTGGTGCACGTGTGTTTTTGCTGTACTTGTTAAACTTAAGTGGATGCTTGCATTTTAAAAATGTGTTTGCTACCATTTGCTGCTTAAATGTTTTGAAATTCCCCTAATTAAAATGCTTTCTGTTTTCTCTCTCTTGCCCCTGGTTGCTGACCTACTCCCTACTTTTACTATTGTCTATTGTGGTAAGTTCCTATCTTGTGAATATTTTCCTGTTTAACTCTTGACAGCTTCAGTAATTTCATTTTTTTCTGAAAACTGTTTCTTAGCTAATTTCTTAGTATTCTCATAGAACGCTCACAATTGATACCTAGTAAGGACAATTTACATAGTATAAGGTTCCTTGAGTCTGCATTGTTCGTCATTTTGCATTCTGTTCTTGATTCAGTAGAAATTATGTGACTTGGCAAAGCTTTTTGGAGAGAGAGGTTGGGACAGAGAACTCTCGACCATATTCAGCAGTTTGCTGACGTATTTACATGTCAAGTGACACGTCATGAAACTCTCAAGAACTTGCCACTGTTGACTACCACGTTTTGTTCCTTAATATCTAAATTTTCATTTTCCCAAAGTCCATTTATTGTTCTCTAAATAACATGAAATAAATCATTTCCTGTGGTGCACTTAAAATATTTTTAAAAGAAAAAATTTCATTTCTGTGTAAAAATGTAATGAACCTGAACAAGGAGTGGTTTTGTTTCTGTTTCGTTTTGTTTGTTTTGTTTCAAGGATGGAGCATAAGATACTTTTAGGTTGGAGGGAGGATATGTTATCACAAGATAAAAGAGGGGGGGAGAGAATGGGTAGAAAGCACTCATGGGCCTTTAACTCTAGAACAAGACACTAGGTATGCTGGCTACAGGACCATTGAATGGGAAGAACTGTGTGTCTGAGAGGATGCGCTTTGTGGAGTTGCTCTCTCTGGTGGCAGACCAGAAGGGGTAGAACCTTGCCATACTGTTTTGTTTAGCCTCCCCTGCTGGCTCTGTGGTCAGCAGACTGTAGATGATATTGGATGTGACTTGTTTCTGGGGAGGGAGATATATAATGATTAGAATTAGACTTCAGATTAGAAACTGGTTAGGCTGAATCTAAGATGAGTCTGTCTGTTAGGCTACCACTTGATTTTGACATTGGATTATACAAGAAAGATCTGCAAAATGCAAAACAGTAATGGAAGAGGATGGCACTGTAATAATAGAGGGATAAAGCAAACAGAGAAGGAGAGTAGTTCTGTAGTGAGCCACTCAGCAGGCCTGGTGGTATATGCTTTTAATCCCAGGACTCAGGAGGCTGAATTTGGCAGATCCAGGGTTCAGATCCAGTCTTGGCTACGTAGGGAGTTCTAGGCAACCCCGGACTACATGAAGTCCTGCTTTAAAACTGGAACAAAACAAAAAATAAGTTAAAAATAAGTTGAATTACTTAAAGAACTTCACAAGAATTCTTAAGAAAAACACCAGAGAAGGAAAGACCACTCAAAGGCCATTCTCGACTCCTAGGGTTTCTGTTTGTGCGTGGACTATGGGAAAGATGTAGCTTAAGTAACGTTTTGATTTGGGTGTCACATAAAAAGGCCAGAACTTGTTTTTTGTTTCTTTGTTTGTTTTTGTTTTGTTTTTTTCCATCACTGAAATAAGGATCAAGATAGTGGTACCAGGCATAGAATCCTGCCAGATATTAATGTCACACATGTAGATTGGGCACGCTGTTGAGTATCTGTAGATTCAGCTGTCTGTAGGCTGAAGCAGATGATTGGGAGTTCAAGGCCAGTGTAGGCTAAAAAAACTAAAAAGAAACGATGTGTAACACATACAAAGTGTTTATAACACAGCAAATACTCAGATGTGTTGGAGATCACTTTTATTGCTGCTGTGTTCATACTCTTGACATCACCATTACTCTCACTAGAAATCCGTTGCTTTTGTTGTTAATGCTGAATCAATGGGGATCAGACCTATAGACTTCATGAGATAGGGACAAGTGCTGGACTGCTGACGCCAGCTACAATGGCACATCCTCTAGCCCCACATATTCCAGAGGGAGGGGGCAAGAGGGTTGTATGTTTGAGGCCAATCTGGAAATGTTAGCAAAGTCTTATCTCCGCATAGAAAATGGAAAAGAAAAAGGGGGTGCCATTTGTTGCTAGGGTGCTTGCCAGGACATCAATCCCGTGAGTCTGTCCCCAGCCCTCACAAACGTAGGTTAATAAGATGTTCCATGCACTATGTTCCCAAGTAGAAATCTTGGCCAGAAGAATCTGACTAATGATCTCTAGAAAGAACAGGTCTAATAGATGGGAAAGGAGATGAGCACTGTGTCCAGTGCTGACATGCTCTGTGGAAGTCAGATAGTGTAGGAAGCAGCCAAGGGTCCTTGTGCAAGTGCATGACAGCCCAACAGGTTTCTTCCTTAGCAACAAAAACAAAGCTAGAACAGATGTAAATGTGTTTCACATGGGACATAGTTTCTTTGCCTGTGCATAACTTTATCTTAACCTACAGAGTTAAGAAAACCTTAAGTAAAACCGCTTACGAAGAATAAGCTATATATAGTGTGGGAGTGGTGTGAAATTCAGAATGAATTCTGAACAGTAAAAGAAATAATGCTAACTTACAAGAAAGTATTCAAAACAAAAACATATCTTTCAAAACGAAAGAAAATTAACTTGGAGAAATTTTTTTTTTTTTTTTTTTTTTTTTTTTTTTTTTTTTTGCTGCAAGTGAAGTTACATGATTATACTTTGAAAACTGGATGTTGGCCAGTAGGTGAGCAGTAGAGAATTCTAAATCAAAATATCATTACTCAGACTATTAGCTCCTCTTTGTCTGTGCTCACCCTCTACAACACACACATGTGCAAACACACGTACCATCCTGGAACGCCTTGTTATTTTTCTGATGCTCTTGTCTCCTGTGTTTCAACTGATTTTCTCAAATACATCAGATAGGCTCTTGCCTCAGCCTCAGCACTGGCTGTTCCTCTGGCTGGAGAATATTGTCCCCAGAAATCAATATGAGTAGCTTTCTACCTCTTTCCTCAGCTGTCACCCACTTAATGAGACCGCTCTCTTTCTCTCTGGTGAAGCCATGTGTCGTAATGCCTGGTGTACCTCTGGCATTCAATACTTGAATGGATGGATGGTCTTCTTCACATATGTTCCCTTTTATGATTGGAGCTCTTTTCCTTCTCTATCTACTGGAATGTCCCCACTTTTTTCCTCTGTTCACTTGCCCCCCCCCTTTAATGTTGAGCCCTGTGGATGACTAAAACCCTAACTGTGATTTCGCTCCAACAAGATTAATCTTCTATTTTATTTATTTATTTATTTATTTATTTTTTATTTTTTTTTATTTTATTTTATTTTTTTTTTTTTTTGGAGCTGAGGACCAAACCCAGGGCCTTGTGCTTGCTAGGCAAGCGCTCTACCACTGAGCTAAATCCCCAACCCCTTTAATCTTCTATTCTTAATAGTACTCGTTACAGTATGTACTAATTTAAATTATAATTATTTGATTGTGTATTTTATTCTTTTGAGAAGCGAGTCTTTTATTCTGTTAGTGAAGATAAATAATAGTTAACATAACAATATCAATACAAAAAGTATGTTAAGTTTTAGTCAGTTTTAGGCAGTGAGCTCATGGTGCCTTCCCTGTTAGGTCACCACACGATTGTGTGTGTTTTGGGATCATATACATTATGGGGTGTCTCTGGAAAGACCAATAAAATTGGAGCAAAATAGTAATTACTACTATACCCTGGTCAAGAGTTAGAAAGGTTAGCTAAGGGAAGTGAGTCCTAATTACTGTCTTTAAGGATTATTGCTAAGGATTTAAAATAATATTTTAACCTGGAAGCCTCTTAAGTTATACAGCTAGAAAATTTTTGGTTTTCAGAAGGACAGTTTTCATGTATGAAACATAGTTTGAAAGCTAACAATCACAGATTTATAAGCAGTCATCTTAGGGCTTTGGCAATACCTTCTTGCCCTGACTGATACTATTGCCTACTGCTGGGTCCAAACAAATTGTTGTGAAATCTATTTAATTCACACAGAGATTTCATTTACTGTAAGAATCAGTTAATATTTATTATTTCATTTATTTATTTTATGCTTGTTTATTATTTACTTATTTAAATATTTATTTATTTTAACATGAAGTAATTGAAAATGTTTTTAAGTTAGAAATTGTATTTTTTAGCTCCAAAGATATTTTTCTTACTGTGGATGATAATATGGGGTCATCTTAATTTTTCTTGCTTTGGCATTATAAAACTGGTAAATTAAGGATCAAAGTTTCTCAGTTTGCTTAATTACCTATAATGTTTATTGTTTACTTCTTAAATGTATATACCATCTGGTCTTCTAGATATAGCAAAAATAAATATAAAGTAATCTAGGCTTCAGGAGAATTGAGAGGAGCTCCGTGCTTTATGTGGTTAGTGTGTGAGTCACTGCGGAATCCTTTTGAACCCGCTTTGGGGCTGCATTCTCCGGAGTGCATGGGAAGTGCCCGGTGTCACCCTCATGGAAAGAACTGGTTCTTACTGAACTTGTGTGAAAACTAGAATCATTTTCATTTTCTGTCCTTGTATGTGCATGGTTAATGTTAAGTCATATCACAGAATTGTGTGTTTCTGGGTGGTCGGTCATACAGGGTGTCACTGAAAAGACCATAAAAATGGAAGGAGAATAGTCAGAGAATTGGGAAGTTTGGTGGTTGCTTTTGGCGGTCTTTAAAATACAATTCCTCTCAAAATATAGTTATTACCTTGTACCTAGATTTTTTTCTTTCTATTTCATTTATACTCTTCTACTTACAGATATAACACTATTACTGATTAAAGAATTTTTACATGAGCACTTCTGAAGGGTCTTGGTGTTTTGCTGATTTTGTACTCTATGCCTAATGCTCTTAGCTTCTATGGTCTCTTTTTAATATATTCAAAGAGACTAAGAGAAGGATTGTGTTGACTTGAAAATGTATTAGCGATGTGTTTTAATTAACTTTTATATTAAGACCTTTTGTCTCAATAAGGAAAATAAATTAATATAGCCCAACTGTGTGGACTTAAAAACAAAGACCATTTTGTTTCATTTACTAAGAAACGTAATTTGCATAACCCTTGTTAGATATAATGAAGAAAGACCATTTTATTTGAAAATAAACATAATTTTGAGATAATTTTTTACAGTATTTTGGAAATTTTATAATATAGCAACCTACGCATAATGTAAAATAACAAAAAGTCTTTGTATTGAGTTTTCTCATTTTTCTAACATAGGATGGTAAGCGGATGTTTGGCACCTATTTCCGTGTTGGTTTTTATGGAACCAAGTTCGGGGATTTGGATGAACAGGAGTTTGTTTACAAGGAGCCTGCCATAACCAAACTCGCGGAGATCTCTCACAGACTGGAGGTGAGTGCTGTGGTCACTGTGTCGTGTTTCTGTAGGAAATAGATTGTCACATCAGTCTTAATTATTAAATAAGTCAGATAAACGACTTCTGTGGTATATAAGAATTTTTGAGAGGTACAATAACACCCTTACAAAGCCTTTAAATCTTTTATGACAATAGTAAATTATTATTAGCTATACTTTTAAGGCCTTATCTTCATACATATTTTCTAAGCTCCTTTATCTGTCAGAATTATTCTGGTTTGTCTATGCTTGAGTAAGAGTGGAGAAGTTAAGTAGCACTGTGGAATGAGATCGGAAGCAGAAGCAAGCCCAGAAAGTAGCTGGCTCACTAGTGTTCTCTGTGGCCCAAGTGTCCAGTGAGACATCCCCTGGGGCCACACCTGGAGAGCTCAGGAGTAGCTGTGAGCACGTTTGGCCTCTCACATAGAAGAAAACACATTCATGCTTACTCTGTGTTCATCTTTCTGGTCCTCTTCTGAACCTCTCTTTTCCTGCGCCAAGTGTGGCTCATGCCTCAGGTGCATTAGTGTCCCCTAAGAGGATCCCAGATCCAACCTCAGACTTTCTAAATCAGAGTCTAGATTTTGACAAGATTGCTAAGAGACTTGTGTACACAGAACGGTTTGGGAAGCAGGGCTCTAGGCTGGCTTCTACTCTTAGCTAGTGTTGACTCTTACAAGTGACTCTACTGGCTTTGGGTTCATAAACTGGTTCAAATTATGACTCCTTACTTTTATGAGTTTGGTAAGCCTTGAGAAATTCTGAGACCGTGTTACCCAAGCTTTATCGTACAAAGCCCCTCTGGGGGAGGTGTGAGGATAATTTCTGGTGGTTCTCCTGAACGGCTGCATTTAAAGCTCACCTCCCTTGCTGTCTTAGTTCTTCCTTCTGGACCATTGCCCAAACTGCAGCTTTTGAGGCCCGTTGTAAAGACCTGAGCTTTCACTGGAGAAGATACATGCTGCTGTTTAACACGTGGATGGAAACATAGCTAGAACAAAACCTGCCAAATCTCCTGGTCTGACTGAGGAGTCTCCCTCCCTCAGGGGCTGACTCTGCTTTACCAGGAAAGTTGTGTAAAAGATTTCTTCTGCTTCATTACAGGGATTCTATGGAGAAAGATTTGGAGAGGATGTGCTTGAAGTAATCAAGGACTCTAATCCTGTAGACAAGTGTAAATTAGATCCAAACAAGGTAGGTTGACTACACTGTAATGATCTCTGGCTGTGCCTCTGAAGATCTCCTGCTGTTTGCTTGACACATACTGGGCGACAGACTACTGTTGGTGAATGAGGACCTTTCCCTTTCAGGCGTACATTCAGATCACCTACGTGGAGCCATTCTTCGACACCTATGAGATGAAGGATAGAATCACTTATTTTGACAAAAATTATAATCTCCGCCGTTTCATGTACTGTACGCCCTTCACGTTAGATGGCCGAGCCCATGGGGAGCTTCATGAACAATTCAAACGGAAGACCATTCTGACAACATCTCATGCCTTTCCTTACATTAAAACAAGAGTCAACGTCACTCACAAAGAAGAGGTAACTGCACAGTGCAGGAAAGAAGAATTCACCAACCTCGTACATTCACACTGAGTCTGTGTGGTTTAACAGAAGACGTGCCCCCCCCCCCCAGCATAGAACGAGTTCACCACTGTTGCTCGCTCGGTTTTGCCTCTCTTCTAAGTTGCTAACTCATTCTCAGTTTATGTTTTTAAGGTAGTTATTGTTTTTATTTTTATTAATTCAGGGATTGAGGTTTAGATTTTGCTACACAGAAGCTCATCATGGGTCCCCTTTCTTCTGACGTTCTCATTTAAAGCTAACCAGGTAGTATTGTTACTACACTGACCTGATTGTCATGTTCTACTCAGATAATCTTAACACCAATTGAAGTTGCTATCGAAGACATGCAGAAAAAGACACAGGAATTGGCGTTTGCAACACATCAGGATCCAGCAGACCCCAAAATGCTTCAAATGGTCCTCCAGGGGTCTGTAGGAACAACTGTGAACCAGGTTCGTGCTTCCTGCTGGCTGTGGGCCATTGGCTTCCATACTGGACTTGGAGAAGCATTGTAATGTTTACAGACAGAGTCATGCAGACTAGGTGGAAATAGTGCGTATCAGATTAGTCACATGGTACTGAAGTATAAATGGAAATGGAAAAACGGAAGTTTAATGACATCTCAGTTACAATTTTCATACCTGCTTTCTCCTCTGTCTATGCTTATATTATAGAAATTTGGTCACTTAAAATAGTCTTTGCTAGATGGTTGTGGTAGCATATGCTCCTAAATCCACATTGGGGAGGTTCAAGACCAGCCTGGTCTATGTAGCAAGTTCCAGACCAGTTGAGGCTACATAATGAGACCCTGTCTCATAAAACAAAACAAAATTATTTCATTAAAAAAAATACATGATTCAAAAAAGACTCATTCCCAGAGCTGTATTTAACACATGTGAATCTCTGCTCTCTTAGATCCTCGATGATGTTTCCTTCTCCAGAGCTTCTTCACAATGAGCTCTATGGAATAAATGATGCGGAATCATTTGGAAGATTGTCATAATACTCTCACATAATATAGCACTAGTGGTTTTTCATACATATTGGAAGTTATCATAACATCTCCTTTAGTTGGTTTGCTGAGAGAGCCTTTCTCATGATTTTACGCATGGCCCCAGTCTTAAAGAATACTCCCAGTTAAGAGCATCAAGAAGACTGTCAGTCAGGTTTTACATAATGTATCTTAACTACTTTTTGGATTAAAGAGTAGAACCAAGAAATGCTGCAGGATATAACTGAAATGAGACCTTTGTGTTCCTGGCATATATGATGTTTATTTCTGCCCGTCAAATAGTTTAAAAGACTCTTGTTTACTGCATCAGGAATGACTTTTACAATGCTGAGAGAAGTTGCTTTTGTAAAATCAAGTGGGTTGGAGATGCATTAAAACTTATGTGTCAAGAATCATTAAAAAAAAATAATACAAGGCAAAGTGCATTGATGAAGTCAGTAGTCCGTCCTCAAGGCCCACTCAGTTCTTTGAAGGGTGATCCACTATGAAATGAATCTGACTGTAGTAGGCAAGAATGTAGATAAGAATGGAGTATTTGGATCAGGCTGTCTCTGAAGAGTCCTAAGAGACATGCATGTGTTCAATGGAAATGCAGCCCTGTCATTGCTGTGGTCCTGTGGGTAAACTCCATGACTCTAAAGAACAAGAACACTGCATTGTCTCCTTTTATCTTTCAGGGACCTCTCGAGGTCGCCCAGGTCTTCCTGTCTGAGATACCTGGGGACCCAAAGCTCTTCAGACATCACAACAAGCTGCGCCTTTGCTTCAAGGACTTTACTAAAAGGTACTCGAGGCTTCTTTCAAAAAGAGCTTCAAATTAAGAGTGACCAGTACCACAGTTTGTGATGAGAGCCACAAGGAATTATTGGAAACAGAAAATAGGAATTGGTTCACCATGTGAAGCAATCTCTGGCATTCACTGATCTTGACTAGCATGGACCTGCACCTTTCCATACCCCAACCTTGAAAGCTGCTATTTATTGCCA